>NC_049227.1:4565000-4875500 GCF_011100685.1 Canis lupus familiaris | reverse complement strand
AGTATCTTTCCACACTGTGCAGGGCAAGCATGCCCTCACCAGTGGGGTTCTCAATACATCAGGACCCCTCGATTTAAACATTCTAGGGCTTTAGGGGAGAAAGTATAAATGACCCAGGAAGATCTGTTGTAGGCAAGAAGAAACTGACTCCCTGGCAATGAGGCATACTCAGGAAGCCCACTGTGGCTGAGTTCCTCAGGCTGTACCCAAAAGGGACACTAACTTATGAATCCTGAACTTCACAAAGATGATCAAGAGTAATGATTCCCAACCCGTGGTCCACAAACCCCTGGGATAGGGGACAGAGCTGGGGTAGGGCCGTGCTTAGAATTAGAGCAAGAAGTTCAACTATTTCTTACCATCTTGAGACCATGCACTGCTGGTAAACCAACGTAGTAAAATATGGTATCATGGATGGTATTCAACAAGTGTGTAATAAGGCACATATTCTTTAAATGCACTACTGGATTTTTCATGACACTGGGCCATTTGCAATTCTTCATCACAAATGTTATCATGGGAGGACCTGCCGCTTTCTTATTTTTTGTTCCCTTAAAGAGATGTCCTTACACCAGATGAGAGGAAAGAGATACACAGGACCGTGATGCCATTGCATTAACACTAAAATGCCATTTAGCCAGCATGCGGGCTGCCAGATAACACTGTGAGGTACTAGAGGGATGAATTGAAAATTGTCATTCCGTCAAACTTAGTGACAACATTATCTGCAGATCTTAGAAAAATCAGCTCAGAAAAATCCCTGGTTGGTAGTGATCCTCTCAGATAGATTGAAATCTTTCTAGGCTATTCCTCAGGGCTCATCAATCAAAGGTAGTTGTCATGGTGAACAGTTGAATGGATGGTTTCCATTTAATTATCTTCAGCCCTCTGGATATTGAAAACACTTGGGGACAGCAGGCTCTGCCGGCCCCTGTCTCATCAGCTCAAATAACTGTTGCTCTTTCCTCACCCACCTCACCTGGAGGCATTCATTCATTCATTTGTTCAATAATATGTACCAAGTGCCTACTATGTGTTAGGCAAGTGCTCCTGCCAAGGATTCCTCTGTGAAAATATCAGGTGCCATCTATGACTTTGCAAACTTCAAGCTGGATCCAGACAATCATGACAGTTGGGAATCAGAGGAAGGCACCGATGCCTGGGAAGGTACTACTAGGTATTGGCCAAATGGCCAGGAGCTAGGAGTTGGGTTCCAAAGAATCAATAGCGCAGATGAGAGTATTGACTGAGAGAGGAGATCCAGGTACAATTCTTTCCAGAGTGGGAGATAAAAGGGGGTAACAACAACATAGGGGAACTAAACAAAGCAAGAGGGAACCCAATGCCACCAAGAGGAAACTGATGATGAGGAATCAAAGGGTAAAAGGTGGGAACCAGAGAAGAATTAATAAGAAATTAAGAAGGGTCCTGGGCATTTCCTTGAAAAGCGTCATGATTTCTGTGTCTCCCATTCATTAGATGTGAAGTTTATGATATCAGAGACAAGGCTTATATTAAGGAAGCAAAGTTAAGTGAGATCACTCAGACAATCAACATGGCCATATATCCATCGATCCACCTATCCCCCACACATCCATCCATCCATCCATCCATCCACCCACCCATCCATCCATTTGCTCATCTGGCAAATGTTTTCTGAACGTCTACCATGCACCTGTCTTCTGGGAGTGAAAAACATAAAACAGATTATTACACATGTGTTTATTTAGTCACAAGTGTAAGTCATGCTGTGAAGTCCACAATCAGAGAGATGATCAGGGAGAGAACTGCAGGGTGAGGAGGAACTAGTGAGAAGAGGCCAGATATGGGGTAAATTTTCCAGGCAGGGGGAAAGCACAGTTGGGGACTTTACAGACATACAAGCACACAGTAAACAAATGTGGATGCTGGCCATGTCACAGAGGGCCACTGAGACTTGGCCCTATAAGCAACAGCATTTAAAGAGGTGGAGAGATATGAATGGGGCTGCCTTTTTCAAGACCCACTCTGTGCTGTGGGAAGAAGGTGTAGATGAGGGCGAAAGTGGAGGGATGTAAAGCTGTAAGGAAATGGATATGGCAGTCCGGGCAAGAGATGTCAGAGGCTGGGCCTTGAGTGGCATCAATGGAAATAGAGAGCAGTGGTCATCCTCACTCTGGTGTCAAGGTTTATAGCTCATCTATACATACCTCCTGCACTTGACGGTATGTACCTTCACTGGACATGCACACTTAGCAGAGGATCTGGCTCCAAACCACAGTAGACTCCCTTGGAAATCTTCACACCCACCCATAATGCTAATCAGTTCCATTAGGGAACACAGTTTGGCCTTAAATGAATGGAGTCTCTCTGAATTGGTGGCCTGACAATCACCTCAAATCCAGGACTAGGCTAGGGGGCTCAGGCTCCATGCTGTATCAGAAGGAAATAGTACTGACACCGAAAAAGAAATGTTTGAGTTATCTCAACATTTGGGGAACCAGCCCAGTGGTAGGGGTCTGAGCAACATCTGCTGCTGACCGGCTTTGTACCATATCAATGCTGCTTTCTTGGTTGATGAGAAAGAAAAAAACAAAATAAGCCTTTAAACATTCTTCCCTCCAAAGTGGTGGGGAAGTTCTGTCTGGCTTGTCATTACAGGGGAACAGGGAAGAGAGGAAGGAAAGAGAAGGGAGAGATTCGACTTTGTTCATTTTTGAAGGAAGATTTTTTTAAAGATTTTTATTTATTTTTTTGAAAGAGAGAGAAAGCAGAGCAGGGGAAGCGGTGGAGGGAGGAGCAGGGTCCCCGCTGAGCAGGGAGCTTGACATAGGGCTCCATCCCAGGACCCTGGGATATGACCTGAGCCGAAGGCAGATGCTTAATGAACTGAGCCATCTAGGTTCCCCAAATTTTGTTCATTTTTGAAGTTTATCTTTAATTTTTTCCCTTCTAGCAACAGGGCCAGTTTTCTATAATCTGTACAGGTGTGGAGACGGTTGGTAGAAACATATCAGGTGCTATATTGGCACCCAAGAGATGTAATGTTGGTGCGAATGGATGGCAGTGTAAGCAGCGCATCAAGTAGGGTGTTGACATTGACAGTGATGTGTCAATGTCAAAAGTAGGGTCTTTGGAAAACATATAATGAAGTTCCCAATTTTTACATTTAATGTGTTATCACCCAACTGAACTGACATTTGGAGATCAAGTGATGACTACTTCATCCTGGATTGCTCTTTTAGTTGAAAGTGGACATCTCCTCCTGTCCCTCACAGGCTTGGTTTCAGGACTCTCAGGAGCTGTGTTATGTGTATGTCTTGAGAAGCAGGATCTTGGGTCCCTTGTGTGGTTGGCATTTTACTCCTTGCTTGCTCTTGCTCGGAGCTTGCATGCTGCAAGGCAGGTTCATTCTTGTCAGTGCAACATGAAGGCTGCTATGTCACCAATGCCCAGTGTCGATGGCACACTGTTGTCCCAACTAGTTACCAGCACATCACCACCAATGTCAACACCTCCCACACACACTGCTGTGCCTCCATGATTGGCACCAACACTACATCTTTTGACGACCAGATGGCAGCTACGAGGTATTTTATCCCCTTGGGAAGTCACACACTATCAGTTCTGTGGACCCCTGGCTGTAAGATCAGCCTGTTGATGGGAGGAGTCTGCACGGGGTGGGAAGACCCTGTATTTCTTGAGGGCTCAATGGGGCTACCTTGGAGCCTAGCTACCACACCTCACAAGCAATGATGATCTGTTAGAGGAGCCCTTGGAGGGAAGAAATAGCCTGGTTCTAGAACACTTGCTGGGCTCAGCCATAGGATGGGAGAAGCAGGGAGCAAAATGTGACTTTCATGTGAATGCTGTGGAGACCCCATGGAGGATTCATGAAAGATGGGGAAGGGGGAGCTTCTGGGGGCTGACTGCTCACTACACTTCTCATGGTAAGTTTCCTCCAAGGGAGATCTGAGCTGTACACCCCCCACGGGTGCCCCATCCCCATTCCTTTATGAAACAGATCCTGAGAGCATCCATTTATCAGCCTCCTTGTTCCAGGATTTTCTGAGTTCAAGGTGTTCAATACACCTTCAGGTTGAGCTGGGAACACTGTCCCCTCCCCCCCCCCCCATTAAGAAAAGGAAGCATAGAGAAAGAGATACAATAACCCGAGGTCTTCCCCAAGATGACAGAAGCAAGACTCTAATGAAGGAGTCTCAATTCCAAGCCCAGTGCTCTTTGCTTGGTGCCATGAAAGGCCCATAAATTCTGCCCTATGTGAGGGATGGGCTTACAAGGACACTCCTGGCTGCTGAAGATGCCATTAGCTCTGAGGCACATTCCTATTTTTACTCTTCGTGCTGCTACGGCAACAGATTTGACTCCCTAATTATGTTTTGCTTGGGCTAATGTAAAAATTAATTTTTGTTCCCTGAACAGCCATCAACCGCTGGTAAGAAGAGATAACTGAGAAGATTATAAATTCACTCGACACCAGCACGATCCACCAGCAGGGGAAGGAGCTGTCACTTGTTACACGTGCGTTCTGTGCTCTACTCTATACAAGATGCCTCCTTTCTCCCGAACCTGTCAGGTAATTTTAATATTCCCATTTTAAAGTTGAAAAAATAGAGGGTAAGCATGTTGTTCAGAATTATATGCAGAATGAGTGGCAAGATGGAATTTAAGGAGTATCTGTCAGAGTCCAAATTTAGTTCTCTTTCGCCTAGGTGGGACTGCTTCCAGTTTTAATATTCACTTAGATGCCTAGTGGCAAGTAGGAGATGGGAACAAGAAGGGAAAGGCACACAACTGTTCAGAAGGGTCTGGGCAATGGTAGCATTTGTTGGGGTTACTGCTGTTCAGAGTATAGTTTTGAGTTTTGGTTCTGAGGCCTAATTATTTCAGGTCACAGGAGGATTTGTGAATCTTGGGGGGAATATATTCCTATTGATTAAATTCACAAGAGACTGATGTATAAATCTGAATGAAAATCCATTTCCTTGGAAGGGAATGACCAGAATTTCCATGTCCATCCTCCAGGACTTCCTCTTCCCAGAAGCTTCATAGGTTGGCTTACTGAGCATAAGGCTACTTGGTAAGTATAGAATCAGAACCACACTAACTGGGAGGTAGCTTTGAAGACCTCTATGGACATCTTGTGGATGACTCCTTCTTAGCCTCCTCTCTTATATGATGGGAATATTCTGGTGTCTCTCTCCTGTAAACACTCCTAAGGAAGTACCGTCATGTCTTGCTCATCACTTTTGTTTTACTAGACTTTCCTAACTTCCCTTTGAAGGAAAAAAAAAAAATATATATATATAGGAATATATATTCAATATATAGGAAATATATATTCAAATATTTTATTATAATTATAATGAATTATACTACAATTATCTTTGCTATGCAGCCATGTTTAATTTCAGGGCCTCTTCCTACTATTTTGGCTTGGAGATTCTCTGTCCTTTGCTAGATGGCTTCACAAATGTTTAACATTATACATTTTATCTTATTTTCCTTAAGATGGTACAAGATATGTCAATCTAGTGCCTAAGGGCCTGACCATCCTCCAGAGTTATAGCCTCAGCTTGAAACCCACTCTCAGCTAAAGGGATGTGCACTGTTTTAAATCAGAGCTGATGGAGCCAGGTGTGGGGCCCTTACCTGAAAGAGGCCCATCTGTAGACTCATCAGATATGAAAGAAAGACCTATACCAAATAGATCATTTCCCTAAAAAGTCTTAAGGGAGAAATAGAATTTTTAAAAAGGTTGTTAGCAGAGAGAGCTTGCCAGTGAGAGGTCATGAAGCAGAAGGATGCCTCTTGCGTCGCCTCCGAGGGCTGCCGAGTAAAGTACCACACCCTGGGCCACTTAAATGATAGGGATTTATGGCCTCACAGCTCTGGAGGCAGAAATCTGAAGTCAAGGTGCCATTAGGGTTGGTTCATCTGAGGACTGTGAGGGACGATCTGTCCAGGCTTCGCTCCCAGCATCTGGTAGCTCTAAGGTGTTTCCCGGCTTGTAGATGGCATCCTCTGTGTGTCTTTGCATCATCTCTTTCTGCCCGTGGCTTTTTCTCTTTCCAAATCATCCTTCTTTGTATTGGATTACAACACACCTACTGCCCTCATTTTAACTTGCTTACCTTTGCAGAGACCCTTTTTCCAAATATGGTTACATTCTTTTGGTATGAGGGTTAGGATATCAATGTATCTTTTTTTTTTTTAAAAGATTTTATTTGTTTATTCATGAGAGACACAGAGAGAGAGAGAGGCAGAGACATAGGCAGAGGGAGAAGTAGGCTCCTTGCAGGGAGCCTGATATGGGACTTGATCCCAGGACCCTGGGATCATGACGTGAGCCAAAGACAGACGCTCAATTGCTAAGCCGCCCTGGCAGCCCCTAAGTACCTTTTTTAGGGGAATACAATACAACCCGTAGAGCCATGCCCAGAAACAAGGCCAGGATGGAGCCAAGTGAAGTTCTTGTTAGAGCCATGTGCTTCAGTGAGGAGGTGTAAGTCTTGGGCTCAGGACTGGGCCGCAGCCGATGCCATGGGAGGTGCCTCAGCAGAGCCAACAGAAAGGACAGCAAGGCACAGCAGGGAGAGAGGACCTCTGGGGTCACCACAATGACCTCTAATGGTTTCCAAACACACTGTCCAGGCATCGAGGCGAGGAATATACATTCTGGGCAGGGAATCAGATTTCTGTCCCAGTGTACCCACAGCTGCACACTGGCTGTGGGACTCTGGGCTTTCATCCTCTTGTCACACCAAGGCTCTTCCTAGCTATAAAATTCTATGATTTTTATCATGATCAATCTATTAAACCCAAAGAGTCCTTCCAACAGAAAGCCTTAAAGATGCATTTTAGAAAATGCCCCGCATAGGTAAATCACAGGTCCGTAAGTGAGAGTTTATCACCCAACTTTCTGGGAAGCAAACCAGAATTTCTTCCCAAATGTGAGCTCTCGTTGAAGCTTAAGTTATTTTTAAAAGATAGGCAAAACCTATGATATCATCCCTCTGTTAATTTGTGGATGTGGAAGATTTCTACTTGTTCTGAGTCTTAGATAAATACACAAGAATAATAACAACCCTTGCAAAAAGGTATTGAACATCAGACAGTTACAGAAGGCGAATATCATTTGTTCCAAGGAACCCGTGCAATTGGGGCTTTTGATTCTGTGTGTAAGCTGCCAGGAGAGGCAATTACTGTTCTTTTTCTATTTTGGGTCTTGAAATACCTTAGAATTCTTTCCATTGTGGTCCAGCCGTCAGGAGGAGCAACTCGGCACCGTTGTAGGAAAGGCTTCATATCAGACTTCTTCAAAGAAATAAAAACTCGAGGTCTGTGTAAGGCGGCCCCTGGGAAGCAGAAGGAAACTGTGCATGCTTGCACCCTGCAGACCGTTAGCAGGTGCCTACTGTGCTGGGGGGCCTGGGATCCACCGCCCCTCCCCTCCAAGCCTTCACAGACTGAAGTCGGGACCCCCAGGTAGTCAAATATTCTGGTGCGGTTTATGGTTTCTGTGAAGTGCCCGTCGAACAACAGAGGAATGCCTGAGTCCATTACAGCACGACGGTAGAAGTGAGTGTTATGCAGCCATAGAACATTGCATTTAGGAAGAGTATTTAAAAGGGCTTGCTTTTTTATTCACCACTGAATAGGAAGTGGAAAGGGCAAGATACAAAGTTTTATAGGGTATGAACCCACTTCATTTTTTTGTTTTGTTTTGTTTTTCTCACTTCATTTTCTTAAAGATTTATTTATTTATTTGAGAGAGAGAGAGAGAGTGCGTGTGTGCACATAAGCAGGGGAAGGGTAGAGGAAGAGGGAGAGAATCTCAAGCAGACTCCCTGCTGAGCCTGGAGCCCAACTTGGGGCTCAATCCCATATTCCTGAGATCAGGACCTGAGCTGAAATCAGGAGTCAGAGCACATAACCGACTGTGCCACCCAGGCACCCCTGAATCCATTTTATATAAATGATACGGCTTGTATGATACGCTTTATTTGTGTTATATGCTATATATTACATACATATTGAAATATATATGTAGTATACACTTATACATAGTTTGTATATGTGCTATATATTACACATGTCATATATCATACATAAAGCCATAAAAAGAAATTAAACTTACCGAGAAGTGGTTGTTGAATTATTACTATGCAACTTAATACATTCTAGGTCCTGTGCTAAATTCGCCGTTTATCATGTCACTTAGATCTTAGATTTGTTGTTGTTGTTTTTTTTTTTTTTTTTTTTAAGACTTATTTATTTGAGAGAGAGAGAGTGGGGGTGGATTCAGGAGAGGGAGAGAAAGAGGGAATCTCAAGCAGACTCCCCACTGAGCATGGAGCTGGCAGTGGGACTTGATCCTGAGATTCTGAAATCAAGAGTTGGATGCTTAGCTGACCGTGCCATCCAAGTGCCCCAGCTCTTAAATTTGCTTTATGTGAAATAGATAACATATAAAAGAGTAGCTATATCATGTGCACAGTGTTAGCAATAAAAATGAACCTAATTTCTGTGAGCCCACCTCCCAGCTTATGCTGTAACACAGTGGGGATCTTTATGTTTTCCTCGATGGCAGGTCCTGCCCTACTCCTCAGAAGTAACTACTATCCTGACATTAGTATTAATAATTCTCTTGCTTATCTTTATTATTATTTTTATGTTAGTTTAAAAAAACACAAAACCGGAGCTCTATCCTCTTAAAAAAAATTTTAAATGTATAAGACAGTACTGTTAACTAAAAGGACAAAGTTGTATAGCAAATCTCTAGGTTAACAATTTTTATATATATTTTAATAATTATTTGATATGTATTTATATTGTTTATTTTAAAAACATAAATAACAATATTCCTTAGTTATTCAGTACTTATTTATATTACATATATAATATAAATAAGAATTTATACAATATGTATAATACATATAAAGATATATAATAATTATCAATATAATTTTGCTTCCACATCTTGGCTTTTGTGAATAATGTGATGAACATGGTATACAAGTAACTCTTTGAGATGCTGATTTCAATTCTTTAGAATAATTACTCAGAAGTGGGATCGCTGGGTGATATACTCATTTTATTTTGATTTTTGGAGGCACTTTCATACTCTTTTCCATAGCAGCTACACCATTTTACACTCCCATTACCAGTACACAGCTTTCAATTTGTATTTCTCCTACTCCATGTGATGTTGAATATCTTTTCATACACTTGTTGGCCATTTGAATATTTTTGGAGAAATTATTTAACTATATTTCCCATTTTTAGAAAAGATTTGTTTATTTTATTTTAGAGAGGGAGAGAGAGAGAGACAGAGCATGCAAGCTGAGCTGGGGAGTCTCAGCAAGAATCCTTAAGCAGAGCCCCCACTGAATGGGGTGCCCTACATGGTGCTCAATCCCAGGACTCTGAGATCATGACCTGAGCCGAAATCTAGAGTTGGCTACTTAACTGACTGAATCACCCAAGTGCCTCAATACTTTGCCCATTTTTATTTTTTTTTTAATTTTTTAAAAATTTTTATTTATTTATGATAGTCACAGAGAGAGAAAGAGAGAGAGGCAGAGACATAGGCAGAGGGAGAAGCAGGCTCCATGCACTAGAAGCCCAATGTGGGATTCGATCCCGGGTCTCCAGGATCACGCCCTGGGCCAAAGGCAGGCGCCAAACCGCTGTGCCACCCAGGGATCCCACTTTGCCCATTTTTAAATTCAGTTATTTGGAAGTTTTGTTTTTGTTTTGTTTTTGTTTTTGTTTTTTGTGGGTTTTTGGCTATTGAGTTGTAAAAGTTCCTTATATGTTTTGCATATTAAGCACTTATCAGATATGTGCTTTGCAAATATTTTTTTTCCCATTCCATAAGTTGCTTTTCACTCTGTTGATTGCTTCCTTTGCTGTGCAGAAGCTTTTTAGTTTGATGTCATCCCATCTGTCTATTTTTGCTTTTGTTGCCTGGGCTTTTGGTATCATACACAAGAAATCATTGCCCAGAACAATGTTTTGAAGCTTTGCCCCAATATTTTCTTCTAGGAGTTTTACAGTTTCTGGTATGTGTTTAAATCTTTAACTTTATCTTTATTCTTTCTCAGGGAGGGTGTGTATCCCTAAATAATGCATGCTAGGGTCTGAATGTTTATGTCTCCCCCAAAATTCCCACATTGGAATCCTAACTTCTAAAGATGATGGTATTAGGAAGGTAGGACCTTTGAGATGTGCTTAATTCATGAGGGTGAGGCCCTCATGAATGGGACTGGTGCCTAACAAATGAAGCTCCAGGGAGATCCCGTGTCCCTTCTACCATGTGAGGACACAGAGGCCTCCTGCTATGAGGCAGGGAGAGAGACTTTACCAAAATACGACCATGCTGATACCCCGATCTTGGACTTCCCAGTCTAGGACTGTGAGCATTACATTTCTTTTGCTTATAAGCCACTGAACCTGTGCTATGTGGTTATAGTAGCCTGACCAGACTGAGACAATGCATTTCTTCTACTTTTTTTGTCTGTTTATGAACTTCTCATAAATGCCATCACATTGTGTATGTTCTATGATTCACTCTGTCTTGTTCATTATTATATTTCTGATATTCATCCATGTTGATTGTGTGTAGCTGCGGTTGATTTATTATTTTGGCGCTGAAATATTCATTTGCACTCTTAGCCCACAATTTACATGCCTGTCCTACTCTGACTGTTCCTCATTAAGAACTGTTTGACATTTATGTTCTGCTAGTATGGATATTACTGTACATGACTGTACTGTACCTGACTTCTGGGACACTCAAGCAAGAGTTTCTCTGGGAGAAATAGTTACAAGTGGACATACTTGCTCTTAGGATAGGCACATGCTTACTCTTTTCTGATTACATTAGTTATGTTTATCTAAAGTAAGAACTAGAAACAAAAGTACCTATGAACTCATCTCCTTAATCATAGAATACCTTAACTGCATTCTGGATCAGTGGAAGGTTATCCTCTAGAATGTAATTCAGAGACCAAGACCTCTTCCATCTCTTGGCGGCCATCCCTTTCATCTTGAGCAGTGGAGAAAGAAAGGGAATGTGCAAGAAGCTCAGCCACTTTTTAAAAGCCTGGAAATGACCCACAGCTCCTGTTCACACCCTGTTGTCAACGGTCAGGCAGTACCTGCCTGTAAAGAGGCAAAGAAATATGATCCTGACTCCACAATCCCATGTTCATCAGGCTCTTCTCAGAAACAATCCAACAATACTTAACAAAAGGGTGAATGAATGAAGTAAGTCAGTCAGAGAAGGACAAACATTATATGTTCTCATTCATGTGGGGAATATAAATAATAGTGAAAGGGAATATAAGGGAAGGGAGAAGAAATGTGTGGGAAATATCAGAAAGGGAGACAGAACGTAAAGACTCCTAACTCTGGGAAACGAACTAGGGGTGGTAGAAGGGGAGGAGGGCAGAGGGTGGGAGTGAATGGGTGACGGGCACTGGGGGTTATTCTGTATGTTGGTAAATTGAACACCAATAAAAAATAAATAAAAAAAAACAAAACAAACAAAACAAACAAACAAAAAAGGGTGAATGAATTTTGGAGGACAGCCAGCTGGTGGTGTGCTAAAGAAGGTCAAGCCATGTCTCTTCCAAAGTAACCATGACCATTTAAATGGTCACAAGTAGTGCTTCAAAATGTCTACCACTATAGTCCCTTGCCAATGGGTGGTATTGCTCAACTTCAAATGTCTTGACAATGTGACATGTGTTTGATTATTATTTGGAATCATTTCATGGTGTCATGAGCTCTTTATGCTTCTTTTCCTGTGAAATGACGGTGTACGTTTTTTGCCTTTTTTCTTTTAACTACTTTTTTCTTCTTTTGATTTTTAAAAGTTCTGTATTCACACTGAATATGAATTCTTTTTTAGTTATATGGGTAGCAGGTAACATCTCCAAGTCTGTGTTTTTGCTTTACATTCTCTTTATGTTGTGTTTGGGTGAAGAACTTAGGTATAAGACTGTCCACTTTGGCAATTTTTTACCTTATTACTTGTGCATTTGTGTCTTGAAAAATGATTTCCTGTTCTGAGATCCTCCATACAGTCTCCTATATCTTCTCCTAAAAGTTTTAAGGTTTTGCCTTTTTGCATATGAATTTTTAATACATTATCTATCTATCTATCTATCTATCTATCTATCTATCTATCTATCATCTACCTATCCATCTATATACCTACCTTCCTATCTATCCATCCACCCATCCATCCATCCACCTGTCTGTCTATCTTTTTAAATGGTATATGGTAGGGATCCAAATCTATTTTTAATCTTCATTGATAAATAATTGTTTCTGCTTCACATAATGAGCAGTCTACTTTTTCTCACTGTTCTGTAATTCTAGCCCTGATATGTAAGTTTTTCTATATATGTATGGGTCCTTTTCTGGCCTTTCCATTATCTTCATGAATCTAAACATCTATCTCTGTGCTAGCGTGATTGTCTTGATTATTATATAGCCTTAAAATAAATATTGATTTTGGTAAAGCAAGTCACTCCTCTTTTGCATCTTTTTTTTTTTTCCAGGAGTCTCCTATATTCTTTCTGCCTCTACTTACTTTTTGGAAACTGCTTATTAAGTCACAGTATTGGCATTGCATTGTATATATGGATCAACTTTGTGGAGAATTAAAATCTTTACAATATCCTGTCCTCCCCTCCCTGACGTGGTGATGCTTCCTTACTTATGCCTCTTTAAATGCTTTTAAGTCTTGCCATTTTTTTTGTTAGATTTATTCTTAGATACTGCATAAGCTGTATCGTTATTGTAAGTGATATCTTTTTTCGACTTTATTTTCTAATTGTTTCTTGCTAGTATTTAGAAATTCAGGGGACCTCTGTATGTTTACATACGCAAACAGTGCTAAATTACCTACTTGAAACTAATAATTTGTTTGTGAATTCTTTAGCAGTTTCTGCATAGATGATTTTATACATTGAGACCATTGAATACTGTGTATCTTACTTTTCGATGTTTATATATTTTTCTTGTTTTGCTGCATTGCCTTGGATCCTTAATGTGATGTTGACTGAATTGGTGCCAGCAGACATCCTTGTTTTGTTCCTATTTTATAAAGAATACTTTGCATAGAATGAGTGAGATATTTACTGTGTGTTTGTGCATTTTCCACACAAAGAGGTGCTGTTCTTTTCCTAATTTGTTAAAAGATTCAGTTGTATTCTAACAAATAATTTAAAATTTTTAAAATACATTTTTTTCTTTCCTGGGTCTTGTTCTCCTATCACCTATTATCATTATACATTTCATTAATAGAATTTTTATTATTAACCACATTTATAAAGTAAACCTGACGTAGTCATGATGTACAGTCTTTTTACACATTGTTGGTATCACTTTGCTAATATTCTGATTAAAATTTTTGCATTTATGTTAACAAATTCTTTTCTCATTTAATTCCCGCATTGTTAAGGTTATGTTAGCTTCCAATGAATTGTAGCATGCTTATTTTTTCTTATTCTCTAAAATAATTTGCATAAGATTAGAATTCTTTCTTCCTTGCATATTTTGTAAAGCTCATCAATAAAAGTTTCTGAGGCTAGTGCTACCTTTGTGAAAGATTTTAAACTGTAATTTCAGTTTATTTGAATAATTATAGGATCATTTTGATTTTATATTTCTCTTTGAAAAAGATCTTTCAAAACTTTTAGATATTTGCTCATTTCACTCAAAAATCCTTTTTTTTTTTAATTTTTTTTTCCACAATGCTTTGTCTTCCTCTGGGACTCCATGGACACAAATGTTAGATCTTTTGTTACTGCTCCATGTGTTCTTGAGGCTCTGTAAGTTTTTTCCTCAATCATCTTTGTTTTTATTCTCTGTCGTCCAGATCAGGTGATCTCATAGCCTTTCCCCATGTTCACTGATATTTTTCTGTTTTTTTTTTCCATTCTGCCTCTGAGTTTCTCCAATGATTTTTTAAAATTGTGATTATTATATAAAATTGCAATTTGGTTCTTTTTAAAGATCTTTTATTCTCTGCTGAGGCTTTCCACATTATGCTCTGTTCAAAAAGTGTCTTTGTCTGATAATCTCAACATCTGTGTAATTTCATTGTTAGTATCCTTTGGTTGTCTTTTTTCATTGTGAGATGTTCAGATTTTCTTATTTCTTAATATGTAGAATTATTTTGAATTGTGTTCTAGACATCTTGGAATGAGTTATGTGACTCTGAGTCTTATTTAATTCTTATCACATTAGTTCTTTTAAAGCAGATAAATACCTAGTTAGATTCAGGCCACAAATTCCTACCCATCTTCTGAGTGCATTAATTCTTTCTAATGTCGGTTCAGTATACAAAGCCCTTGCAAATGTTATTCATATCTCTTCCACCCATACATTACTCAGGGATCCGTTTGGGATCTGGGTGGTATTCTAACACATAATTCAGTTCTCAAAGACTGTGTTATTTGTTTTAGCATCCAATCCATATATATACTTCATGTGTTTGAGTCCACAAGTTGTACATAATTTTATAGGATTGCTTCCTTGAACTCCCTCCTCCCCATGATCTCCCTGACACTTTCTGATTTTCTTGCTAGAAATATGGAGCTTTATTGTTCCCACTTTACTGCATATTTCCCATGATTGTGTCTGCCTCCAGATCCCAGTAGTAAGAGAATATTTGAGAAAAAGAAACTTGAAACTTAGAGATTCCCTTCTCCCACCTCAATATTGGTCAGAGGGAAGAATAGTCCTCTTTCAGAATTTTAATCTTCCTATCTACTTATTTCAATGCTGTCAATGACATTGGAGAATTGCCTGGATATTATAGTAGGAGAGAGAATAAACAAAACAAAAGGGATCAGAGATCTTGGAGAAATGGTTGACTCTGGGGATGGAGCAGGGAATATACAAGATAAGTCTAGAACATCTTGTAGTATCAGAAATGAAGGAAATGCTCACAAGGCAAATGATGGGGTGTATATGTCAAAGGGGTATAGAGATAACTGAAATATGGGGCAATTTGGGAAAAAGAAATAAATTTCATGTACTGGATTACAGTCCAAATGATAAAATAAATATCCATGAATAGTTACCAATATACATGATTGAATGCATAAATAAATATATCAGAAATAGAGGCCTTTGTCTTGGAGCCTTTTGTATTTGTATCTTGTGTACAGTTTTAAATTTGGAACTACCTTTGAGTCCAGACTGGTAGATAAAGAGGGGAAAAATGGAAAAATGAAAAAATCATGATTAATTTGATCATATTTCACATTTTAGTGCCATGATATAATGAAATTATGTATCATAATATTTATTTCATGAACTTTTTTCTAATTATAAAAATAGCAAATGCCTCTCTGTACATGTTTTTAATTTTTTTAAAAAGATTTTTATTTATCTGAGAGTGAGAGAATGAGAGAGAGAGAGCAGGAGCAGGGGGAGAGCAGGCAGGAGGAGAAGGAGAAGCAGGGTCACAACTGAGCAAGGAGCCTGATGTGGGGCTTGATTCCAGAACCCCACGATTATGACCTGAACGGAAGGCAGATGCTTAACTGACAGAGCACTCCAGGCACCCCTGTTCACATTTTAAAAATATAAATAAGCACTAAGAAAAAAAATTCTAGCACTGGAAAGTAGCAAAAATTAAATCATTATTAATATTTGGTGTACTTATTAGTATTACTTTAGTGGTTTTGAGAAAAATTAAAATTATTGGGATGACTAACTTGAAACCATTCAGGAGAATAAAAATGCTGAAGAATAGGTTTCAAACATTTCAAGTATACAGAGCTCAAATGCAAGTTGGAGGTGAGAAACAATAATGCACCATGGTTTGAAAAGAGTAATTAGTTTTTGAAGCTGGTTTCTTTCTTGATGACAAATGTTAATCCATGAAGTGTTTTAGTGAAACACCAAAATCTAGATCCCCAAAACAATGTATAGATGGGTCAGAAATGCTGTCATAGAGTTAGGGCTCTGTGATATAAGACACCCTCAGAGGAGGGTTCCCTGGGTGGTGCAGTGGTTTGGCGCCTGCCTTGGCCCAGGGCGCGATCCTGGAGACCTAGGATCAAATCCCACGTCAGGCTCCTGGTGCATGGAGTCTGCTTCTCCCTCTGCCTATGTCTCTGCTTCTCTCTCTCTCTCTCTCTCTCTCTCTGTGACTATCATAAAAAAAAAAAAAAACCACCCTCAGAGGATACAGTCAATACAATTCTTGCTCTAGAGAAGGAAGATCTTGAAAAAATTGCTGGTGTTTTTCCTAGCATCAGGTTGAATGACTGAAGAAAGAAAAGGTCTTTTGAGAATCCTAGTTAAAAATATATAACAGGGACGCCTGGGTGGCTCAGCCGTTAAGCGCCTGCCTTCAGCCCAGGGCATGATCATGGAGACCCAGGATCAAGTCCCATATCAGGCTCCCTGCATGGAGCCTGCTTCTCCCTCTGCCTGTGTCTCTGCCTCTCTCTCTCTCTCTCTCTGTGTCTCTCATGAATAAATAAATAAAATATTAAAAAATATATGTATATATATAACAAGAATTTGGGTCAGAATTCATTCCATGTACATGCCCTGGAAAAATCCAGCTTGAAATCTTAGATTAGGGCAGCCTGGGTGGCTCAGCGGTTTAGCTCCTGTCTTCAGCCCGGGGCATGATCCTGGAGACCCCGGATCGAGTCCCACGTTGGGCTCCCTGCATGGAGCCTGCTTCTCCCTCTGCCTGTGTCTCTGCCTCTCTCTCTCTCTCTCTTTGTCTCTCATGAACAAATAAATAAAATCTTAAAAAAAAAGAAAAAAGAAAGAAGAAATCTTACATTAGGGCAGACTCACATAGATGAACTTCTCTGGGACCTGAAATAGTGATCACAGTGTCTGGAGTAAACAAGTCACCACTGGAGTAAGAGTTGACAGAAAGAGCAAACTATAGGATCAGATCCACAAAGACAGCACAGTGCAATTACTGACAATGCTATGGAAAGGAAGTGAGTTTCATACATTTAAATGAATACAATGGATCAAAAATGATGAAGGAACAAAGGAATGCAGAACATTCAGGAAGATTTCAAAAAGATCTCAAAAAGCCATGAGGATTAGAGAATATTGAAGTTGGAAAAAAATGGACAAGTTGAACAGCATGTTGATGCAGATAATGAAAGAATTAGAGCACTGGAGGATAGATCTGAAAATGTTGCCATAAAATCGGCACAGAGAAAAGGGATGGAAAATATGAGAAGTGAAGCAGTATGGAGAAAAGAAAGAAAAGGTCCAATTTAGGTGGTCCAGAAAAAGAAAACAGAATGAATTGGTGAATTCACCAAATTTGGTGAATTTCAGTATCCAAAGAAGTGATAGTTGTGAATATTATAGATTGGTAAAATACATGAATATTTAACCTCGGAACACCCAGTGAATCCCAGGAACTACAAAATATCTAGGGATCACAGAGCTTCACTTGGATTTTTACTTATTTTCATATTCCCCAAAATAATTATTTGAAGCTCAAGAGGAAATACATATATGATCTTTGCCTATATTACTGCAATGCCCGGCACATACCAAGTGCTTGTCAAATGCTTATTGACACTGAGGATGGTTATCTCTGGTTTAGTAGACTGCCATATATTGAAATATTTTCTGCACCTGAATTTGAAATAAAAATATCTATTGTTTGACCCTAATGTAATCACCATTTGAACAACTAGATAGGGGACGCCTGGGTGGCTCAGCGGTTGAGCATCTGCCTCCAGCTCAGGGCATGATCCTGGGTCCAGGGATCGAGTCCTGCATCAGGGCTCCCTGCAAGGAACTTGTTTCTCCCTCTGTCTATGTCTCTACCTCTCTCTGTGTATCTTTCGTGAATAATAAATACAATTTTTAAAAAAAGAACAACTAGATGTTATTTCAATCCAGTTAACCAAGATGATAATCTCATTGCCATAATGTGAAGCTATTAATGGTACTCAAAAATATGCCTCATATGAGCTGAAGATTTTTTCAAACTTTGATTTAATGTTTATACACAAAATCCCATGAAGTTAGATTTAGTAAAGGTTATTTTGAGTACAAGTAACAAGAGTATGCTTCAAATTACATCGAATGCAAAATGTAACATAGGATTTATGGCCATTGACATATCAGAATATTATTCATGTATTTAACAGAATTCAAGTAAGAATTTTACAAAAGCTTCAAGAATCCCTTCCTTTTTAAAGAGCTCTTTCATCCCTTCCCTGCATTGCATAAAATTGCACTACACATGCTAAATCTACCTTAGAATGCTTATTTCTGATCCAAATTGAGGAAAGAGAACTAAATCCCAAGTAGCAAATGATACTTAAGAGATCTAAACACCCAAGGAACATGTCTCTTCTGCAATTTTTTATTTTTTTGAAAGCAAGATTTACTACTTCACAGTAGATGAAAAAAATTTAGACACAATAAAAGTATTTATGATAATGGGTGAGAAACCCATTAAGAATTTTATTAGGTAAGGATGACAAAATTAACTTTCCCTGTTTTCATTTTGGAATCACTGAACATTTGTGTTTCCATAATAAAAATAGCAATGAAAAGAAAATTGGACACAGAGCATTACCCCCTTTCCCTCTGCAGGGTGGAGGAGGATAATTCCTTCTCCGTTGAAAGAGGAGGGAGACCTACCATGGGTTTAATTAAAGAGGGCATTGCATGTAGAAAAAGAGGAAGGTTTAAGAGACTTCAACGTAAGGCTTAACAGCCTACAACGTAATTCCCTGTGTTTCCTAGTAGTTACATGCTCCGGCTCGGGTTCACAGCACTAGGTGATTTTCAATACTGTCTCTG
Organism: Canis lupus familiaris; assembly: GCF_011100685.1. Classification (NCBI taxonomy): domain Eukaryota; kingdom Metazoa; phylum Chordata; class Mammalia; order Carnivora; family Canidae; genus Canis; species Canis lupus. Next base: position 4,856,660 of record NC_049227.1, on the reverse strand, counting down.
CCAGTTGCTCGAGATACCGGGCAAGGAACTTTATATCTGCATCCTTCCTTTTTCCCTTCGGTGAAGTGGTTGATGGAGAGTGTCTCACCATCTAAGAGTATAAAATGAGCTCATTTATTCCGTAGAACAGTGTTTGGCACAGAGTGTGTGTGGGGTGTCACTGAATGCCAGCTGATAGTATCTGCCCTTAGTGCAAAATGGTATGAATCCAACCATGATGTGGGAGAGTGAGCCACATGTTTGAAAGGATTCTGTTTGTGAATTGATTTGTTGATTAGGTCTCTCACCCAAAATTCTGTGCCAGGCAGTCTGCATTTATCTCATCTTGTGACATGACAGAAAAGATCCAGACACCTGCCACGACCTCTGTAGTTGATGATTACTGGTTGCAGAAACTGTACCTGTGGGAGGATATGGGATAATGTGTTCGATGGAAAAACCAACAAAAGGATAGAGAGTAAGTTTAGAGGGGAGATGTAAAAAGAAAGAGAAGATGACCACTGAAAGAAAAGACAAAGTATAATTTTTTTTTTTTCCCTTACCAAAACTAGGACTAAGGATTTTGGTTTGTAGTGGGTCAAGCCCAGATGAACCTAAGTGGAGACTGGGTGCACGGGGCCCCTGATACTCTATATTTATTATTGCTGATCTGTAGGATGAACTGCTGGTTATTTGTTAATTCTGTTTGACTAAAGGCAAGGAGAAGGTTCTGTACCCAGTTTTCTGGGAGGTTGCTATTGGAAGTGGAGAACTGGAGGCTCTGCTTGCACCAGGTCCTTAGCCTGGCCCCAGAAACCAAGATGGACATGCTAGAGAGATGGAGAGTGCAGTCAGAATCCAAAGGACCATCAGATACAGGACCTTGTGGGACTTAAGGTGGAAGCAATGGTGCTGTAGGCACAAGGCTTCATGATATACAGGCCACAGAGAACTGCAGCCCCCAGCCAAGGAGGGTTCTGTGTCTTAGTGGGGCATGTGCAGGAGCTCGTGCACTTAGCAGAGCTTTTTACATTTCTGTTCTATTATTATTTTTAATAATAATGTTCTTAGAACTCTGCTCCATTATTATTATTTTTCAGTGACTCACAAAAAACACATTTATTCCAGGTCAGTATTGCCTTTTAGTCTATTTCTAGAACATTCTATCATGGTTGTTCCCAGAAAGAAGCAAAGAATTTTTACCTCCGAAACTAAAAAACATACTGCCATTCTACATTTTCTGTATAAGCAAGTCAAGAACATGAGGTAAGCCGCTCTCAAACTCGAGCAAGCTTACAAGGTAATGAAAAAGAAAAGAAAAGCTAAGGTCGATGATGGGTTCTTGGTTGCCAGTACCTTTGGAATGGTCTTCCAACCTCTAGACAACTCTTCTTTCTCATTTGAACCAGTTTCTTTCTTTCTTTCTTTCTTTCTTTCTTTCTTTCTTTCTTTCTTTCTTTCTTTCTTTCTTTCTTTCTTTTCTTTTCTTTTCTTTTCTTTCTTTCCAAATATTTTATTTATTTAATCATGAGAGACACACAGAGAGACATAGGCAGAGGAAGAAGCAGATTCTGTGGGGAGCCTGATGTGGGACTCAATCCCAGGACTCTGGAATCACAACCTGAGCCAAAGGCCAACACTTAATCACTGAGCCACCAAGGCACCCCTGGACCAGTTTCTTAAGATTCCTTCTTAGAAAATTCCAGTTGGGCTCCAATAATAACTCAAGTCTTTGAGCACTTATTATGAGCCAGGTGCTAGTCTCAGTGCTTTGTATGTAGTCACATATTTAGACCTATTGGTGAAGTATAGTTTCTAAGCACTGACAATTGGAGTGACTAAGTAGCTTGCCCAGAGTCTCAGTTACTAAGGAGTAGAACCAGGATTTGCATCAGGATGTTGAGTATGGCATCTTGTTTTGAACCACCCAAGAATTCTGACCAATGGGGATTCCCTGGGTGGCGCAGCGGTTTGGCGCCTGCCTTTGGCCCAGGGCGCGATCCTGGAGACCAGGAATCAAATCCCACGTCGGGCTCCCGGGGCATGGAGCCTGCTTCTCCCTCTGCCTGTGTCTCTGCCTCTCTCTCTCACTGTGTGTCTATCATAAATAAAAAAAAAAAAAAAAAAAAAAAAAAAAAAAACTCTAAGAATTCTGACCAATGGATGGTGTAACATGTGTGTGTTATGGCTCTCCCCTGCTCATACATATTCAGTTGCTTCCCATTACTTATGGTTGGTCCTTTCCAAAATCCTTAGCCAATTATTTTCCTCAGAGTTTAAAAGTAATCTCCTGGCACAATCAGCCTGGTTTCCTCTGCCTAAAATCACTTAGTAAATCCATGGCATGAAAATGTTAAGATGGGAGAAAATAATTAGAAACTCCCAGAAAGCAAAGGGTTATTTTTAGCTGAGATTTTCTGTGTGCAGACAATCCCTTGGAGTGAAGTAAATGTCCATGAATCCATACTGATGAATGAGTGAATGAATGAATGAATTCAGTCAAACAGATAAACAATAAGTGGAAATATATTCTTCTAGCAAAATTCCAATCAACAAATAAGTGGAGCTGAGCTAAGCTCTTTTAGAGCAGTTCCCGGCCATGGCAGGTATGTTATGAGATGGGGTCCCCCTTCTGTGACCAGTGCTTGCTCTGGGTTTCCACCTTGGCTTTGCGAAGACTTTATCAACAAAAATGGTTATTCCAATTGTCAGAATAGATTATTATCAATTATTTTGTTGCTAAAATTATCCCAGATTTGGTCATTAAAGTCTTCTTCAGGCTGACATGCTCATGTAATATCTTCTGGAATCATGAATCATATTGGGCTCATCTTGTTTTCCATGTCCCAGGCCTGGAATGGACCATTTCTCCAAAGATCTCTGGTTCCTTATTTTGGACAATTGTATACAGAAAACAAGATCTAAATACCAGGTATGGAAAAAGCATTTTGTAAAATGTCACAGAAAAATAGAGGCAAAACAAACAAAAAAAACCAAACAGATTAGGGTAGTGTGATCTCAAAGATTAACACAGTGCACTCACTGGACACCCAGTAAGTGTTGCTAATGTGACCAAATTTTTAAACGCAACATAATCAAGTGACAGATGCTTACTTCAGGTAGTACGAGTAGAATGGCAACTATGAAAGATATTTGAAAGGTTTCCCAGAGGTGGCTCTGTGGTGCAATGGATAGCGCATTGGACTTACAGAGGCTGAAAGGTTTCCCAGGACACTGGATTTTCAGTGAGAAACCAGGGAAAGCCCAGGGAAAATGGGATGAGTTGGTCGCTTGAATGTAGAATAGGGTTGGCTTGATATTGTTACTTCTTTATATCAGCTTGACTCGCCAAGGGGTGCCCAGACTAAACATTGTTAATCATTATGTCTGGGGGTGTCCTTGAGGGTGTATCAGGACAACATTAGCATCTGAATCCATGAACTCAGTAAATCAGATGGCCATCCCCAATGAGTGGGCCTCCTCCACTCTGCTGGGGATCTAAATAGAACAAAAGGCAGAGGAACAGAGGAATTCAACCACTTTTTATTCTGCCTCAGTATTGGGCTGGAACATTTCATCTCATCTCTTGCCCTTGGACTGGGATTTAAACCATTGGCTTCCCTGGTTCTCAGGCATTTGGATTTGGATTGAACTACACTAGATTTCCCTGAGACTCTAGCTTTCAGATGGCAGATTGTGGGGCTTCTCAACCTCTATAATCATGTGAGCCAATTCCTCATAATCAATCAATCAATCAATCAATCACTGTTTTGGTCAGGATTCTAACAGATAGATGATGGATGGATAAAAAGGTAGATAGGTAGATGATAGATAAATAGGGTCAGAGTTCATAGGTAGCCTACTGATTCTGTTTCTCTGGAAGTTCTCCAGAGAACACTAACCAGCACAGCTTGTTAGGGTTGGGGGTGATCACTGGTGGCTTCTGGGGGGAGGGGAGGAGGCAGATCTCTGAGGCTTTAAGAGATCCTAAAACCCCCTTGCCCCTCCTTATGCAGCTCAAACCCTGTCACTCCCTGTGAGTGGTTTTTGGCGCATGGGTCTCAATCATAGCTCCTGATTTCCTCCTCTCTCCTCAACTGAGCCGTAAATAATAGCTTTGGACTTTAAACACTGCTCAGATAAGCTGTGATTGGAAACACGGTCTGTGCCAATGGAGCATGTGTCTCTGCCAGTGACAGCCTGTTGGAGCAGGAGGTGGGACGTCCAGATGCACAATTACTATTGGGCTTCCAACAGCCTCCTATTCCAGGTTTACGGAAACACAGCGGCAACAACAGAGGTTCTGTTTCAGGCATCACTGACCACAGCTGCCAAGGTGTCTCAGCTTTTCCAGTGCAGTATTTTGTTCAAGGGCTGGGTGGGCAGAGGTTGCAGGTCAAGGCGTGAGACATTTGGATATAACGAAGTCCTAGGCTGGAGCAGCTCAGGCAAATACCCGATGTCAAGCTCCCTGTCTTTATGCAGGAACTCTTATTGTCCCCATAGTAAGGATTCAGAAACAGGCTTCAGAATGATGATCCGTCACATCAAGTTGCAACATTAATATGCACTGGAGCTGAGACGAAAGAACTTTCTGAAAGAGTGCTCATTTTGTCACAGCAATGTTTGCTCCATACTATGTATACCTTTTTTTTTTTTTAGATTTTATTTATTTATTCATGAGAGACACAGAGAGGCAGAGACACAGGCCGAGGGAGAAGCAGGCTCCCTGCAGAGAGCCTGATGCGGGACTCCATTCCATGACACCGGGATCACGCCCTGAGCCGCAGGTAGACACTCAACCACTGAGCCACCCAGGTCTCCCTATGTATGACTTTTTGAAGTCTGCAATGGGCATAATGAGATACTCTGTTAAAAAAATAATAATAATAAAGGTCCAGATTTCTCCACCTTATTTGAGCATTAAGTTCTCTCTTCACTGGATCCCTATTATGAGATGACGGAATGCAGAGTCCAGGAACCTTGTCACGGGTAGGAAATTTATAGCAAAAGAAAGGAAAGAATTGGTGGAAATCAGTGACACTGATGGAGGGACCCAAATCCTACAACGGCCAATGAGGAATTGCTTTCGTTGGGAAGTCGAAATGATTGATACCACTTAAGGACATTTTGGTTGGCTGAGTTACGGTTTGCTTGAGACAACAGAGTATCTCCGCCTCCAGTTCTGCCACTCTCGGCAAGATTTGCACGCAACCCTATTTATTGTTCAGTGGGGGTGTGAGGACTGCAGCCATAGCAGGTGTTCTTCATGAAGAGGATTTAGAGACTCTGGGCGCAGGCGCTGCTACTTTAGGGTGCAGGTGACAGCCTGTGAGGCAGTCAGGAGGAGAATCAATCTCCCTGCTTTGACTCAGAGTTCAGCACATGGCTGGCACTTGGAGGATTCATGGTCTGGGAAGCGTGAGGAGATGGCACCCCTGACCACACACACACTGACGTTCTCACGCAGGGACGTCCTGTGTATTGGTGATAAAAAGATGGAAAGCCCACTAGGACAGTGAGAAGAGCTGCAAGAAGGATGTTTATAGAAAGGGAAGGCACCAAAGTTTTAAGCATAAGATGAGAGCCCAGGCTAGGTGGCAGGTTAGGAATTGGACAAATGCCATTTCAAACAATGGGGGCTACTCCTTCATGCTTAGGCACTGGTGAAAATCAGAGCTGGGTGGCACCAACATGGGCAGGATGTGAAACAATGGTGAGGGGGCAGACACTCCTCGGGTGGGAGGGTGGACTGGTGCTGCCATTATGGAGAACCACATGGCACTACCCAAGCGATCTACACATGTGCACACGTGTGACTCAACAATTCTTTGGTGTGTATAGCAGGAAAATGATGTCGCCATCCATAATGGACAAGAAAGCCTGTTACACTATAGTTGAGGTCAAGGCAGTTTGGAGGCAAGCTGGTAATTCATCACTTGAAGAGGGGACAGGCAGGGGTGATACTCAGCTGCCATAGTACAGCCATGCTGGTTGTTGAAAACCAGTGTTCTGCTGATTGATAACTGGCCTGCTTCTCCTAACCCACTCAATGTCTCTTTATCTCCTTTTGAGACCTACCCAATCCTTATATATGCAGCAATTAAAGATTAAATTCCTGCATTTCAAGGACTTATAAGACCCAGTTATAGCACTGACGCAGCTTCCTGATTGGGCCATGCCTGTGTTCTACAAAAGTTAAATGTTTGGGACATTAACTCTGCGGACAGGTCAGATGAGATGGATTTATACCATGGAGTACTAGCGGTTGGAAGGAATGGATATAGGGGTGCCTGGGCGGCTCAGTCTGTTAAGAGTTCGACTCTTGATTTTGGCCCAGGTCAGGATCTTGGGGTGGTGAGAATGAGCCTTGTATCGGGCTCCGCTCTCAGTGTGGCGTCTGCTTGAGTTTCCCCCTCCTCTCTCTGCTCACCCCGCTTGCCAGGCACTGTTGAAAAGCACTTTGCCTATATGAACTCATTTTATCTGGATGATAACTCTAAGTCCAGCCAGGCCGTATTTTCCCTCTGGATCCAGTCCTGGCCACTTGCCTGTCTTTGCTGTATCCTAGCAATGCTGAAGTTGTTCCAGTGGCTTCCCGAGAAGCCAACATTGATGAGTTTGAGCAAGCCAGAGCAGTAGCAGAACAGCGCAGAACAAAGAACCGTCCTGCATATAGGTCCAAGGTGATTGGTAAGGTGTTTGAAGACACCCACTGGGGACCATCGTGGCTTCCTATCAGTGCAGTAACAGATACCACAGATTTAGTGGCTTAAAATGATTCATATTGATCATTTTAGGGTTCTGTGAGAGTCAGAAGTCTGACTCAACTCATTGGGCTAAAATCAAGGTGTCGAGTGGGTCATGTTCCTTTGTGAAGGCTCCAGGAGAGACTGTTTCCTTGCCTCTTCCAGCCTCTAGGGGCCACAGGCATGCTCTGGCTCATGGCTCTCTTCCTCCCTCCTCAGAGCCAGCAACATCTCACCTCTCTGACAACATTCTTCCATAGTCCTATCTCCTCTGTTTTCTTTCTTTCTTTCTTTCTTTCTTTCTTTCTTTCTTTCTTTCTTTCTTTCTTTCTTTCTTTCTTTCTTCTTTCTTTCTTTCTTTCTTTTTCTTTTTTTGAATATTTTATTTATTTATGTAAGAGAGAGAGGGAGAGAAGAAGGGAGGTAGAGACAGAGGGAGAAGTAGGTTCCCTGCAAAGCAGGGAGTCCGATGCAGGATTTGATCCTAGGACCCTGAGATCACAACCTGAGCCAAATGCAGCCACCTAAGTGACTGAGCCATCCAGGAGCCCCTCTTTTTTTTTCTTTTCTTTCTTTTTTCTTTTTCTTTTTAGATTTTATTTATTTATTTAGAGAGAGCATGAGTGAGGGGTGAGGGAAGGGGCAAAGGGAGAGGGAGTGAGAACCTCAAGCAGACACTGCGCTGAGAGTGGAGCCTGATGCAGGGCTCAATGTCAGAACCTTGAGGTCATCACCTGAGCTGAAATCAAGGGTAAGATGCTTAACTGGCTGAGCCACCCAGGCGCCCTTCCAGACCACCGTTTCTGACTCTGACTTCAGTTGGGACCGTTTCTTTAAAGGACTCAGGTGGTTAGGCTGAGCCACTTGGATATTGCAGAATAACTTCCTCATTTTAAGGTCCTTACCCTGAATGATAGCTGCAAAATCTCTTTTTCCACTTAAAATAACATATTCCCAGGTTCTGGGGATTAGGAAGGACTTGAGCATCTTCAGGGGGCCATGATTCCACCTAGCCAAGAGATTAAAAGAAATTCTTTGGGATGGAATAACAGCTGAAAAGGGAGACACAATCTTTTTTTTTTTTTTTAATTTATTTTTTTTTAAAGTTTTTTCTCTGTAAATTTTTTTTAAAAATTTATTTTAAGTTTACTCAGTTCACATGCCCTGCAATATTTTTTTCTGGAGTAGAATTCAGTGAATCATCAGGTACATACGACTGTGCTCATCACAAGAAGCCTGCACCCTTTGTGAAAATTCTAACGAGAAAGGAGAAGGCAGTGAGGACGGTGGCTGGGACCCTGCCAGCCCCGGAGCGGTATTTCCTGGAGGGTCTGTCTCCCATCAGGAGTCACAGATCACCGCGACCAAGGTCATTTCAGAAAGGGACAGGTCGCCTCCTGGTCTTGGCACATGCAAGGTTGCATGATGCAACCCAATGGGGACTTGGGGCGGCCTTCCCCTTATCTTGGTGTCTGCACTGTTTCCCGCAGGTCATGGTCATCCACAGCTGGAGCAGATGGACAGCGTGTGCTGGGGGCGTGCTGGGGGTGGCGGTACAGCCCCTGCTCTGAGGTCTGGTCGCGTCCCTGTGATTTGGTAACAGTTGAAGTAGAGCCTTCCTGGGAGCTCAGGAATGACCTTAAAGCTGAAAATCTCCTTTACTTTACCAGCATGGGGCCGGGGTTCCTGAGACCGTGTGTGCCTGTGTGTGAGCGCTGTGTGGGGCTGCGGCGTGGCCTCCCCCAGTTCTTAGACCCTGCCCTGGCTTCCTTCTGTTTAGACTAAATCCTCCGAGGCTGGAAGGAGCCCCCCGAACCACCTGATCCTGGGTGTTCTCCCCCAGTGGGAGGCCAGTAGCCCAGGTGTGACCCCCACAGGATGCAGGCGCCTTCACTCACTTCCATTCAGATCTGTGTGACATGAGCCAGGGATGGGGCCTGTCTCGGAGGGCCACTGGCACGCGTGCTGGGGAGACACAATCTTTGAGGGGCAAGTTGGGGGAGGAAGGACAATTTACTAATAATCCTGGTGCCCTGAGACCTCATTTACAATTCAATTGTTGATGAGGTCGGCCAACATTTGAGTTGCACTTAAACTGGAGCCCTTTGCAGCAGATCTAAAAAAGACCTGGAGAAAAGAATTAAATGGAAAGATTTGAGCAAAGCAGTTTGCAGACTCCCAGATGAACCTTATGGTGGTCTGGTGGCAGAGTGGCAGGGCCGGAGGGTGGGAGGGGTGCAGGGGAGGGCATTTGCAGGCTTTCAGATTTACTGTGCTGGAGCAGAGAGAAAAAGAAAAAAAGCCAAAAAGCACACATATCCTTGTCTTTCTTTCAAGGGAGTTGAACCCTAGCATTTTTAATTAGGTAGCTTAGTAACACAAAACATTGATATTAAGAATAATTGAAATATATATATATATGTGTGTGTGTGTGTGTGTGTGTATGTATAGATCACATCTTCTTTATCCATTTATCTATCGATGGACATCTGGTCTACTTCCAAAGGCTTGAATAAAAAAGAAAAAGAAAAAAAAAACTAAAGTAATTTCCAGTAGAATGAAAAAACTGCATGTTTTTCTTCCAAATCACTGACCAAGACGAAAACCAGCCTTCCCCATACATCAGAGGGTAACATTTAAAAAGGCTCACCCAGAGAACATAAAGAGAAAACATAAAATAGGACAGAGGTTGAGTAAAGTGAAGCTGTTTTAGCAAACATAAAACTAACAGTGTAAATTCCACTGCCAAACAGCCAATTCTCTGAGACTACTGGAATATCTTTGTTTAAAGAATTGCTGCAGGGACGCCTGGGTGGCTCAGTGGTTGAACATCTGCCTTTGGCTCAGAAGGTGATCTCAGGTCCTGGGATTGAGTCCTGCATCAGGCTCCCTGCTCAGCGGGGAGTCTGTTTCTCCCTCTGCCTGTGTCTCTGTGTCTCTCATGAATAAATAAATAAAATCTAAAAAAAAAAGAACTACTGCTTATAAAACATACAGCTCAAGAGAGCTGAATTCCAAAGTCTAAAAAACAAAATTGAGGATGGTAATCTTGATTAAAACATAACAGGTGACTGACAGTGGTGGGGATAGTAACAGCATTTAAGGCAGAACTTGTTGGCCATGGTAAATGGGAAAATCGGTTATATGAAAACTATAATCAATACTAAGGTCCTAAAGTTATCAAGGATTTATTCTTTGAATCAATATAATCAACAAAGTACAATCTCTTAGAAATACATAAAATTGTGGGTAACTGTAAAGGGAGGTTTTAATTATTAGAAATTAAATATGGGTATAAATGACATGATATAATGCAAATAAATTAGGTGGAATGGATAGGAGCAAATGTTTTGCTTTACCAAAGTGTGCTTTCTTTTCATATTCTCATGATTACTTATATAAATTGATTGTATGATGCACACCAAAGCTTATGAAAATTCAAGAAAGCTGTTCAGGAAATTAGAAAACTAATAGTATATTTATAGCCACTCGATTTTGAAAAACATTTCATGGAATAACAATCCTTTCAGAAGCTCAAGACTGAAGCAATAACAGGTTATTCAGAAGATAATGAAACTTCTTTTTTTAATTTTAATTATATTATTTAGGTATAATTGACATTATATTAGTTTCAGGTGACAGTATAATGATTTTATATTTATTTGTATATAATGCGAACATGGCCAGCTAAGTAAGCCTGGTTAACATCTGTCATCATACATAGTTACAAAGTATTCTTTTTTTTTTTTTTTAAATGTTTATTTATTTATGATAATCACAGAGAGAGAAAGAGAGAGAGGCAGAGATGCAGGCAGAGGGAGAAGCAGGCTCCATGCACCGGAAGCCTGACGTGGGATTCGATCCCGAGTCTCCAGGATCGCGCCTTGGGCCAAAGGCAGGCGCCAAACCCCTGCGTCACCCAGGGATCCCCAAAGTATTCTTCTCTTGTGTGGAGAACTTTTAAGATTTGCTCTCTTAGCAAGTTTCAAATATGTAGTATAATTAACAGTATTATTAGTTGCACTTGTCGTGTTGTACATTATATCCCACAGTTTATTTTATAACTGGAAGTTTGTACCTTTTGACTCCCTCCACCCATTTTATCTATTCTCCACCCATTTTACCCACCCTCCACTCTGATAACCATCAATGTGTTTTCTGTATCAATGAGCTTGTTTTTTGGCATTGTTTTGTTTGTTTGTTTTGTTTTTTTAGGTCTCACAAATAAGTGAGATCCTACAGTATTTGTTTTTTCTGTCTGACCTTTTCCACTTAGCAAAACCCCCTCAAGGTCCATCCATTTGGTAGCAAATGGCAAGATTCCATTCTTTTCTGGACTATATCAAACTAAAAGTCACTGCTAAGAGTATCATCAATAATATGAAAATCTAGTGAAATGAAAATGAAAATCTGGGAGAAAATATTTGCAAACCATACATCCTGTAAAGGATTGATGTCCAAAATATATAAAGAATATATAAACTCACCACAAGAAAAACAATTGGATTAAAAAACTGAGCAGAGCACCTACATAGAGATTTGTCCAAAGAAGACATACAAACGGCCAACAGGCACATGGAAGGATGCTCAACATTACTGATCATCAGGGAAATGCATCAAAACCACGAGATACCACCTTCAACCTGTTGGAATGGCTATTACCGAAAACACAAGAAACTTCTTTGTAATTTAATACATTATGGAAACATATAAAACAAAGTGGGACTCCAAAATTAAATCCTTCACTTGAAGTATTTTATAATAAAATAAAAAGGTAAAAATAAAACCAGTTGAGCTAAACAGTAAAAGACAGAGAAATCTAGCAAAGAAATAAATGAATTTGAAAAGCATGAAGAGGATCCAGAAGTCTAAGATTTGGTCTTTTGAATAAGCAAAACACTGGCAAGTCTCCCAAACTGAGAAAAAAAACACAAATACGATGAGAAGAGGGGATTTGGCAATAGACAAAAGAGAGTATATACTTGTAAATGAATATGCGTTTATAAGTACATAACCCATTCCTATTAGTAATAGAAGATCTTGCTGAAATAATTTTTTACAGAAATATACAATTGCAAATTGACCAAAAGAGCAAATAAGAAGGTGAAGTTATACCAAGTAACAAAAATAAGGAGAACCATCTAGAAGGCTCCATGCCCAACGTTCTCTACTGACTGAGCCAGTCAGGTGCCCCAACACTGAGAAACATTTAGTGTGGGTGTTCTCTGCTTGCCTCTCCTGCCCTCTACTCTTCCCCACACTACTTTGAGTCCCAGGAATCTGACACACATGGACAACGTCAGTGGATGTTTTTGACCTCTTTCCAGTTGGGTTTGGCCGATGTCAGTTGGGTTTGGGGGTGTCATTTATAAGTCAGAAGGCAGAAGGGGCGGGGGGTGGGGTGGTGATGCATCAGTCAGCCCTCTCCTTGCAGGGTCGCTTGGGACTGTTGGTGTTCAGAGGCCACAACTCCTGTCACACAGCCTGTCCACACTGCACTGGTGTTGCAGAGCACCTGTGATCGCTTCCTCCTCTCACTTCTTCATGCTCAAGGTGGTGATGCCTTCTCTTATCCGTCTGCACACACCTTGGTAGATAAACCTTTTATTAAACACTCTACTTACCCAGTTGAATGTGCTAATGCCCATGTGAACAACCACTATTTGCTTGAGCATCTGCCGCTTGCTCCTCAAACAGCCCCTTTGAAAAACACGTAGCCCAGGAGTCTGAGGTCTGAGACATACAGGTGGCCAGAGGTTGAGTAAAGGGGGGCAGAGGCAGGCAAAAAGACGCAACACCCAGGACAAGCTTGTACGTTTTGATTTTTATCACATTTTATAAAATAATTTTATAATGTCTCCTCCTTTTAAGTATTTGTCCAACATGTATTTAATGAGGGTAGAATTGGGGTGCCATCTTCTGTGGCGAGGGCAAACCATCAAAGCAGAAGCCCAAAGCGGGGATTGCATTTCTGATAATCGGACAGGTTGGCACACCTCCGGGCCCTGTCTGTTCGTCTTGTTTTGAGACAGGTTTTCAGCCTGAAATCGAAACGTGCTGGTTCCTTAGGCAGAGTTCTGTGCCAGGCACTCAGACCTCGTGGGCCTCAGGCAAGAGCACTTTGCTTGGGTACCAATGTCTGAAAATCAAAACCGAACACCACATTGCTCTTCCTCTCCCAGATCGTTCCAGCGACAGTTCGTACCCACCTGCTTTGTGCCAAGTAATGAGCGAGGGCCCAGGCAGCCTGGAGGATGAGCCCCTCTGAAACACACAATCGCTCTTGCCAGCTCCATCATTTCTGGCAATTCCAGCCAGGCGGGGCTGGCCTTGGTGGTCATGGGGACTGTCCTTTCTGACAGCTGGCACAGAGTTTTTCTGAAACCCTTTCCATTCTGGTTCTTGCCTCTGATCTCCTGCTGGAGAGTATCTGCCAAAGTCTTTCCTTTGGGCTCTGGCCTGGCTGCTTTAGTCTGATTTCAGCTTCAGTACCTTCCTACAGGAGACCGTTTCCTCTGCACAGCTCCTGGAAGCGATGGCCCTGGGCATTCTCTGCCCCCATTCTCCGGTCCCCTCTGCTACAATGCTGCCAGCACTCCACTGGAGACATTTCCTGAATGCACCACTTCATCTCACCAGCTGGGTCCACGCCTGGTTGAGGCCACCTATGGGTCTCAAGGTCAGCTCCCAGCAGCACTAGCATAATCTCTAGAAGAGGTGCTGGTGAACTTGGAAATAGTGCAACTCAGATATCTCCACTGTATTCATTGATACTTAATTAGTGGCAATAACTATTAGGTGTTATTTCTAAATATTTATTGAAGACTTTCTCCAGAAGCCCTGTGGCATGGACCAGGACCCTCCAGCTCACTGCCTCTACTTACCAGCTAGAGTCATCAAAGTGGTGCCTTAAACTTTCTAGGCTCTATTTGCTTCCCAGGTAAAATGAAAACCAAGACTCCCTGCCTGCCTGTACCCTCACATTTAGGCTCCCTCATGGGGTGTGCTTAGATGCTTCTAGTTCTCTTAGCTGCAATATTTTCTGCTCCAGCCAAACAGGACTTGCTGCTCATCAGCCCCATGCACAGCATGCATTTCCACTCTGCTGCACTGGAAATGCCTTTCCCACAGATCTATGCCCTCCTATATTCCATACATGCTTCAACATACTTTCAAAGTGACAAATGTCTCCTGGTGGGCTGTGGATCCGTGTGGGCTGAGGAGCTTGTTAAAAATTTAGGCAGTTTTCATATCTGCTTTGACTTGTGCTGCTGCTAGGGCCCCCTGAGTCTCAGTCACTCAGGATTGCATGGAGAGTTTACACACACACACACGTATGTGTCTATAAATGCATATATACATATATATATAAATACATATATATCACGTATCTATCTCTCCATCAGTTCTTTTTAAAAGATTTTATTTATTTATTTGAGAGAGAGAGAGAGAGAGAGAGAGAGATAGCACCAGCAGAGGAAGGGGCAGAGGGAGAGGGAGAAGCAGACTCCCAACCGAGCAGGGAGCCTGACACGGGCCTCGATCCTGGCACCTGGAGATCATGACCTGAGCTGAAGGCAGACGCTTAACCAACTGAACTATCCAGGTGCCCCTCTCCATCACTTATTCTTTAGAGGAAGTCTTTGTACCATTTTTCTCTTATTGCTCCCAGCAGCACTCCGAGGCATGAGAAATTATTACCCTTGCCTTCCAGAAGAGACTCTTGAGATCCAGAGAGCCTATACAGGTCGCTCGATTTTCCTTCTCAGAGTCTAACCTACTGGAACCCCAGGAGCACATCTCCTCTAAATATCTTCGCCTGTGCCTAGCACAATGCTTGCTTGATCAATGAATGGGCACCCATGTTAAATAAATAAGCAAGTGCCTATGGTGGCTACTTTCGATCTCTTAGGCCTATTGCCCAGTTTCTTTGGGGACCATGCATGCAATATCAGGGTTGCATTTAGGGCTACTGCCACATATTCCATTTGAGGAATAATTTAGAAGTATCACTGGAAGATAAGATATTAGTCTGACTCCAGGTTAACCAGTGTTCCTAATTAAGCCACAAGGTACAGTGCTTACAGCTAAAGACAGTGCGGCTTCAGTGATAACTCAGCTAATAGTCTGTGGCCTCTGCTATCCCCTTCCCTGGCATTTCCCTGATGAGTGCAGAAATCCCTATGGAATCATGGCCTCCATCTCTTTAATGAGGATTTAAAATACCCAGGGAAATTATATGGACAGATAAAGTTAGCTTATATTATACCTCCCAAAGGTTTCTCCTCCCTGAAGTGAGGTAATATCATTTGATAGACCTTGGAGTTGAGTTTCATGTGAGTTGACTGTGTCACATGGTTGAGTTAATTTCCCAAGTAACAAAGGAATATTAAAAGCAGATTCTTTTATTGGTGGTCTTCCCTGATCTGATGGGAAACAGAAATTCAAATATTCTTTTTTTTTTTCTAGTAAAGAATGGAGTGGAATGGGAGAGCTTGGCCTTCATAGTCATGGACCCGGGAACAATCCTCTCATGGTCAATGATTACTAAGCCTCTACTATGTTGGGGATAACAGCAATGACAAAGGAGCTTTGAGAAAATTCTACCACTATGTAGAAAGTGCTGAGGTGGATGAATGTGTAGGAGGATTTCCAACCCTGATGGGCCGGACACTTGCCTGTCAGTACTTGGCATCATTTCCAACACCTTCCATGCTCTGCTTGATATTGCAGATGCCAGAAGCATGGAAACTTGTGTCCTCCACTCTCTTGCCAATGGGATTCCGATGTACAGTCTGTTCTGAGAGCTCACATGCAAGATTTGGAAGAAGGAAGAGAAGTAGAAGCCATTTTCACAGCGGCAGGTGGAACCACGGATTTAGGTCGACATGCAAATTCACACAGAAACACCTGTAGGTGGTACCTCAGACAGTTTGGCAATAGCTGTGGGTCCTGACCTAAGAGATAGCTAGCGCTATCATTTTTCTTCGAAAGGGAATGGTGGGCCTTACAGGTCAAAGTGGTCTTTCAATGCTTTAGTTCCTTTAGTGCTAGACAGTGTTGCTTGGGGGAAGACTAAGGCTCTGAGTTTTGGAGATTCCAATAAATATCAGTAGATTGTGCTCCCTGCCTCCACTGCCCACTTAATTCTACTGAAAGCAGAAGTATTCCCCCACCTCCTGCGAGGAGGCTGCTCTCCCCCTTTCTTTTTTTACACATTTTTTAAAAATTCAATTTGCCAACATATAGTATAACACCCAGTGCTCATCCCAGCAAGTGCCCTCCACAGTGTCCATGACCCAGTTACCCCATCCCCCCACCCACCGCCCCTTCCACAACCCTTTGTTTGGTTCCCAGAGTTAGGAGTCTCTCGTGGTTTGTCTCCCTCTCTAATTTTTCCCATTCAGCTCCTCTCCTTGCTCTTAAAATCCCTTTCACTATTTCTTATATTCCCCTTGTTTAAAGACCTTGCAATGACTTTACCTGAGATGGTTACCTTGTAAAATACTATTCTCAAGAAGACCCTCAAGAGCCACGCTGTCTACTCCTCATTATCTCTAGACCCATAACTGGATGAGATCTCAGCATAGCCTAGAGAGATCTCTACAAAGGTCTCACCTGGGGGGAGCCCATTTACATACCAAAACAATGATTATATTTTGTTAGCATTGGTAGAAGCCCAAGGAATATGTGTGGAGATGGATTCTGAAAAGTGTAGATCAGGAAAGTTACCTATCTGAAACCTGACAATATTTTTCTTTTGGAGGAGACTTCTAGTAATTCCATTCTAAATGGTAGATGTGAACGGTGACAACAGTAAATACAGGCCGAATCATATGGCAGGAGGTAAAGTTTGTCACCCCATCAGAGAGAAACCATAGCTGCAAAGGGATCATAGAGTAGATGGTTGAAGAAGGAAGTTCTGGACACCAACTCTGGTCTCAGGGACTGTCACAAACAAGCAAAGAAACATGTGTAAAATACATGCACAAGTTTTTCCTTGCTTTGCTATTTAAATATTTGCTTATAATAATTGCTGTGTAATTTCTTTTTTCTTTACCATCTTATTAAGAAATATTGGTGGTAAACTAAATATTTATTCTCCAGGGTAAAAGATGTTGAAAAATGAATAGAAGAAGAACCAGCATCAGCCAGAGATGGATACAGTGTCTGATGGGACCAGAGCCTTCCCTTTTGAGCATAAAGTGGGTATGTCTTGGTTTGCACAATGTAGAGCCATATCATGTTATATTGTTAAGTATTAGAAACGTATATACAGATAAGGAGAAGTTGAAGGGGCTGACATCCAGATGACGCTCTACTGGAATTTTGCAACTTTCTGGCTCCTTTCTATGTTCTCCCTATAGAACAGATGAGGAAACCAGAAAGTGCATCTTCCAGAATCCCTGGTCAGCACCTGGTTTACACTCTAATAAGGACAGAAGTGAAGCAGAAGCCACTTTTGCTCCTCTGGCAGTAGTGAGAAGATGTTTGGGCTTTGGTAGGCATGACGTAAAGTTTTGTACCAGCATCTGGGCAGATTCTCATGATATATCTGTCCCTGTGCCACAGACAACTGTGAACAACAATTTTGGCATATTTATGTACCTGACTTGGGTGGTCAGATTCCCTAAAAACTAGTGGTAACCTTGAGATCTGATAGTGGACGTCCTGACTTTTCTCCTCTCATCTTCGTACAGCATCATAAGCCCTGCTTTATTACGTCTCTTTATTTTATAAATACCTTTTAATTCCTTAACATTGTTTGATACACCAGTTTAGGAGATCCAGCAAAGTGATGAGAAATTCAGGTGGAACATGGAATGATAGATTCTATAAAGCCTAAACATAAGAATATGGGGGAAGTAAGGTAGCAGTGGACACTATGATTTTCCAGGCATCCCATAAATAATTCTAACTCATCCCTATAGTAAGAGCTTGGGCTCTAGAGGATAGCTTTTAGCTTGGATTCTAGCTCTTATTCTTATTCTTAACCCTGTGGGATGATGGATAAGAAAAGTTTCTTTACAGAGGCCCCAGTATGCTAATAATGTGTGAGTAATAAATTCCTAGGCCATAGCTCTATTGAGAATACAAAAGACCATTTACATAAAGGCTCAATGCTGAGGACAAAGTAAATCGTGAGTGTAGATAGCTTCTGTTATTTCATTTTAACGTACCTCAGGAAATGGAGCCTCAGAAAGAGAAAATGTACCTGTAATTATAACAGTTAATATCTGATAGAGCCAGAACTCCAAAATCTGTGCTCATTCTTCTATATAAGGCAACCATCCACATAGCTAATATGTGATAATTAACAGGCTCAGAGACTGTATGTTTTGCTGAGATACCAAGCAACTCTGAAATCTCATGGCTTTTAAGGGTGAATATTTGTCAGGGATTTGTAGGTTGTCTGTGGCTCTGTTGACTGGGTGCCATGTTTTTGTTTTGTTTTGTTTTGTTCTGTTTTTGTTTTTTAAATCTGGCACATCCAGGCTAAAGGAGCAGTAGCTCTCTTTTGAATGCAGAATCTCAAGATTCCTGGAAGAAACAGGCAATGCTTCTTAAAACCTCTTCTTGGAACCCCTACTTCTGCCTATATTCCTTTGGTCAAAGCAAGACAAAGGCCCAAGCCCACATGGGTGGGATGGGAAAGTAAACTTCTTCCATAGAGCTGGAGAAAATTGGAGGATGAATATTTGGTGAGCAATAATTCAATCCACCACCATATTACAAACCAGAGTTTTGTAATGCTTCTTGCTTTCTCCTTACTTTTCTTTGGTTTCCTCATTGTGCTGGATTATCTGTTTTAATTTGATAAAATTAAAAACGTGGGGTGATCACCACATGCATGTTTTGCAGTCTTTTTTGCATTGCCAGAAAGAAACCTGGGGATATATCTCTTAGAATCTTTATCTCTATGTGGTTCCAGGTTAGAGTCTCCCAAAGACAGGGCCAACAAGTGAAATTTGGAAAGCAAAAAAGAGAATCCATTATTATTATTATTATTATTAATTATTATTATTTTTATTATTATTGGTGGCAGTTTCACATAGCTACATGAGCATATGGCCAATATGAAGTTATAGTACCTTCTGGGCAAGGTCCTAGAAGTCACCTGTCTTGATATCATAGACAGCTGATGTTGGCAGTGTTGACACCATTTAGCTTCCAAAGATTTGCTGTGGGTACCGGGTGAGCTCTCTTGTTAATTACCTTCTTCTCGAAGCTTCACTAACAATTATTCTTAAGCCCTTCCAATGATTATGTAGGCTTTTAATGCCCTCTGTTAAAGCACTTTCTACTTGGAATGCCTAGAGTGGCTTCTCTTTTCTCAATGGAATTCTGATTTACATATTTCATATTCTATAAAAAATTTGGATATCTTCCTTTGTAATAAAAATGACCAGCTTTTGCCACCTCTGGGTTCTGAAGATCAACGCAATAATCATCAGGTAGGGTCTGCTTGGTGCATTTTTAAACAGAAAAAACGTGAAGGAGATCCTAATTTGGGTCCCTAAGAAATCAATGGCAAAACAATGTTTTGAGAAATACTAAACTTGTACTTGGTACGTATATTTTTCTCTCAGTATTTACATGGAATGAACCACAAAGGAAGAACCACAGAGCTCCAGTTCATCCTCCATGAGAACGAATGGTGACCCAACTTGTATGGCTAGAGATCTAATTCTTGTTCAGAGCTCACTGGTTCTGAGAGATCTCATGGACCCAGCAGTTGACTCACCCAGTCTGTACATCAGCTCCAGACCCTGCTTTATGTATCTCAGAAGGTTCTAGCAAATGTGTATAGTGAGGTTGCAGTCTTTAACCACTGAAGTTTCTGCTTTGTTTTGTGATTGAAGGGAGCTCAGGTGCACAGAATGGATTAGTCATAATCCTTGATTCATGGCACATTCATCCTCAGTCCATACCCAGGGCCTCTTGTCATTTAAGTATTTATTTGTCAATTAGTACATCTTAATGCAATCAGCATCCATGAACCCATCACTCCTAGATCTTGTGGAGGCTTTCCATTCTTCAATGTGCTCTGCAAAATGCTGGCAGAATTTTAGCAAATATAGCTATGTGATTTTTCCAGGGTCTCTTTAACTTCATCGCCTGATTTATACCATGGGTTGCATTTTCTGTCTTGTCTGTGAAAATAAGGAATAGACATTTTAAACCCCTTTTGGCAGAAGAATAATATCCTTCTGGTAGTCCAAACTATAATGGACCTATCTTGGGCAAAAATACAAATGCCCTGACATTTCTGCTTGCCACTATTAAAGCATCCCCTTGGCAATACCAGATTAGGGCATTTCTACATGATCAGTGTGGTACAGATTAAAGCCTTGGGAACTCTGTTTTGGATTAATAGCAGAAGAAATATTTGCTTTTCAATAGTAGATACTCACCCAAGTAATAAATGAATTAAAAACTAAGTAGTATTTAAATATTCTTTAAATGAGAGTACATTTGTTAAACTTTAATCAAAAGAAATTTTATATCAGAGGGCTTAACAAAATACAAATTTAAAAGCCATGCAAACAAACAATTATCTCACTACTTAGGCAAAATTTCAACTTTTTTAAAGCATGAATTTGAACCAATCATTAAATATAGAAATCGACATTTAAATATGTCAATTTGCTTACAAGCAAATTTAACAAAAAGTATATCATGTAAACAACAGAATGAAACAAAACAAAATCTGAGAATTCTAAAGTAAGTGGAAAGAAAAGCAAATGAAAGAATGGGATCAATTGAAATCTGAATTAAAAAGTACATTTTCTGAAATGATTGCCATGTAACCAAGAGGTATTCTCTAAAATGAATGGGGACCAAAATGCTCATTCATTAAGATTTATTTAGTCATTTCTAAAAGAGTTGACTGTTTTATATTACAGAGGGTCAGTTAATGTGAGAAGTCTCATAATTTACTTTCACTTGAATTCAACATAAGATGGATAGATAGATAGATAGATAGATAGATAGATAGATAGATAGATGATAGATAAAGATAGATTCTCCACTGGGTCTTGAGCAGCTGGAAAGGAGTCTGAGAAATCTTGGAAAAATTTTCTACTCTGTGACTTTTCCTCCAGATTCAGGAGATCTGTCCCACCCTCCAGGAAGAAATAGCTAACCACCTTTTATCACGTCTATGGTAGAGCAGAAATTTCTCCTGTGGTGGACTGAACACAATGAGGACCTTGAAGAAAACCATGCATTTGCAACTAGTACCACAAACCAAACACATGAATGGTTCAGTGATCTTTGTTCTTACAGCCACACCTACACCTTCTCCAGCCACAGCTCATACTCAGAGATTTACACTTCTCTATATCCATGAGGTAACTTGGTCTTCACCTCATCTAACCTTCTAGGCAGCGAACAAAACCACCTTTACTAAACAAAGTATCAACCCTTTTCCTTTTATTTTCACTTGCATTCATGTCTTCAAAGGAAGTACTGTTGTTGTTTGACTTTTATAGATGTAAAACTGAGGATTGGAGATTGTGTGATGTATCTATAGCTAGCTTTGCAGTGACTAAAGGATGGAGCCAAGGAGGTAAATATGAATCTTTCTCTAAACCTCATATTTTGTGTGTGTGTGTGCTACACTTGAGCACCAATTACATTATCCTCCCAGATACTCAACTCTTCCATGGATGGACAGTGGTCAACCTCAGAAGGCAGCTTGACTCTTCTCCAGCCAAGTGAAATTATTAGAAGAATCTTTCTGTCATTTTCACCCATTGGTTTTGCCCTTTGGAAGTAAAAGAGAAAAAAATAGTGTACCTTTCCTTTACATGACAATCTTCAAGTATCTGAAGACCCCTATAGGGCATTCTAGGTCTGATGTCACCATAGACCCACAAGTGGCCATGGTTGCCACCACAAAAGATCTCCTATGACAGCTGAACATACACAGTCTCTAGGGTTGAATCAATCATAACTCTGTAGTGTGACTTCCAGAAACACTATGTTTTTTCTCTAGATGTTGGTCACTGATCAAAGAGGGTGAAATAAATCCATCTTCAAGTCTCTCTGTAGACTTGAATACTGCAGAGGCAATGGGGGGGGACTTTTCTTATTTTTAATAGTGAGTCTATAGAGATGATTGTTGCTTTGAAGACAAGCTACTGCCTAACCCATATCCTAGGAAAAGAAGCCCAAATCAGTGAAATAGGATCTCTGGATCAATCCTGGGCATTATTCTTTCACTTTTGTGTTTCTGTGCCAACATTTGCAGCACATTCAGTACATATTTATTAATCATCTACTATTTGATGACTGCTATTCCGGACACTGAACTCAACAAAATTCCTGTCCTGGTGGACCCTTCATCCTAAACAAAAAGAAAGAAGAAAAGAAAAGATTCCTAGGAAATGTAGGAAGCATGTAAAATTCAAAATGGGTGGTCAGAGAAGGTGTCATTGCAGTTACCTTTAAGCAGACCCACAGGTGACAAAGTAGTGAACTGTAGGTCCATGTAGGGAAGAAAGAAGACTCAGCTGAGGCACCAGGGATGGGGCTGTCTGTGAGGCTAAAGTTCAACCAGCAAGGAGGCATATGGTCCAGATGAGTTCACGGTGGTGTTGGGGGCCAGATGGTGTGGAGAAGTGGTTCCCAAAGTGTAGTCCACAGATTCGGGGCATCCTCAATCACTTTAAGAAGATCCAAGAAAGCAAAGCAAGTTTTATAATACTACTGAGATATTATTTGCTTCTTTTTTTTCCTATTCTTTTCTCACTAACATATGATAGAACTTTCCAGATACTACACAGTGGGCAACATTGCAACAGAGTGAATACAGAAGCACATAAGAGAATCCAGCCCTCTTCCACAAGCCAGGCATTAAAGCATTTTGCAATACTATAGTGTTACTTTTACTGCTGATTTTTTTTTGTTTGTTTGGTTTTGGAAAATGCAGCTATTTTCAGAAAGATGTTGTTTGTGGTAATAGGTAAAGGCTTATTATGGTTATTTTTCAATGAATCAATACATATGTTTTTTAAATTCTCAATTTTAATTTCTACTCTGGCATGGATTGATAGATGCAAAGCACAGAAATAAAAGTTTCTTGGTGCCCTCAATCACTTTTTAAGAGTTTAAATGGGTCTCAAGTCTACATGGTTAAGAACCACCGGTGGAGGGCTTGAGAGGCTGGGTTGGTGATTTTTGTCTTTTGGCACTGGGTGGTTTTGAGCAGGGGAGTGATAAGAAGGAGCCCACGCGACCAGTGTGACCGATGACTGGGAACAGTTTGAAGTGGGCAGCAGTGAGAGAGAAAGGAGAGAAGCAAGAAGGCTAGTCAGGAGGTCCCCATAGTGGTCTAGCAAGTGGTGTTGGTGCCTTGGACCAGCTAAAAAGCAAGGGTGGGGGGAATGAGGGTAATGAGGGTGTGGGGGGTGAGAAACAGTCTCATTTCTGGATTCATCTGAAATAGTGAGCCAACAAGCATCTTTGTTGAGAGGCTAAATGTGGAATGTGCAAGTGATATAGGAATCAAGGGATCTTCTACAATTTTTGTTTGTTGGTTTTTGAGGAAAGAATGGTCATTAACTGGGGTTCCCCATGGGATTACTTCCCAAGTAATCCAGGGTGCAGAGACTTTACTTGTAGTATCCCCACATCTTGCCTCGGAAAGAATGTAGAAGGTTCAGGAACAGGAAGAGTGGCTTTGCCTATAGAAAGAACGAGCTGGGGGCCTGGGAGTGGGGTTTCCTGTACAGTCATGCTAATTTGGTTTTGCCACCATGGAAGAAAAATCAGACAGTCCTGAAGACATGTTCAAGGTTTTCCCATGTGCTCAGACCCTGTCTGTACCTTGGCGGGGATGGGGAGGGGGAATGTTGCTGAGGCAGGGAGACATGTCACAGCTCTGGAGTATGCCCTGCAGGGCTGGGAGTGCTGTGTGCTGTCCTGGCCCTGGGGGACGGCCCTTGCACCCCATGGATCCCTTTCTTACAAGCATGGCACCAGACTTCTTCATCTCAGGATTGTGTGACTCTGAATGTCTCTGTGGCAGCATTGTGTCAGGGGGACAAGAAGCATGTGCAGCCTCAGTGAAATCACATGCACAGAGCTAACATGCCTGGGATGCCACCAGCCCAGGGCTCTGGCCCCTTTCTCACTTCCTGCTGGTCCATGAGCAAGCAGAGGTGACAGGGCTGGGGCCACGTGCTTCAGCAGAGATGGCCTTCTGGCCCATTTCCTCCACTGACTGAAGCTGCAACACCCGTGCCCTCTCTCCCTCCCTCTCTCTGTCTCTGTCTCTGCTGTGTTTCTGTCTCTATCTCTTTTGTGGCATGAGATAAATAATTGGCCAGTGTCCATAGTAAAAACAGAACAATAGTACATAAGCTTTATTTTCTGTTCCATCAGAAAACCAGGTTAAATTTTTATACCGCCTTAAGGTAATTCTTCCCCCTTCCCCTCCTACTCCAGTCTACTCTTCCCACCTCTCTCATTCTCCACTGCCACCAGCTCTCCCCCTCTCTCCTTCAACCTTATTCCTATTCATGTATTCTCACGGGAACAAGCAGAAATCTGGAAAAAAGAAACGGAAGTGCTGGCAGCAACGTACTTCTAAAAAAAGAAGACGGGATTCCCCTTCTCTTCTCACCTGCAACCCTAAGCTCTCTTATCATTCACCATCCTTTTCCTCCTCCCCCTCCTCCACCTCTTACTCCTTCTTCCTCCTTCTCCTTCTCTTCCCCCTCCCTCCTCCTTCTTCACCCCTTCCTCCTCCCCTGCTCCTTCTCCTTCTTTCTACTATTATCATTTTTTTCCCATTAAACTGGAACCTAAGGCAACCAAACACCTTTGCTCACTCATCACCATCATCTTGCCTGAGTTGGGTTTGAGACATGTGCCAGTCAGTCAGGCTTCTCCAAAGGAACAGAATACACAAACTTGACCCTTGAACAACATTGGAGTTTGAGATACTAGCCTCCTGCAGAGCTGAAAATTTGTGCATAACTTTTGATTCCCCCAAAACTTAGCAGAAGCCTTAATTATAGCATAAGCAGGCAGTGAACATGTATTTGGTATGTTACATGTATTATATGTCATGTTCTTACAAATAAGTAAGCTAGAGAAAAGGAAATGTCATTAAGAAAATAATGAGGAAGAGAAAACACATGTACAGTACCATACTGTATTTTGAAAACCATCTGCATACAAGTGGACCCACGTAGTTCTAACAATTGGGTACCATAGCCAGTTGGCATGGAGAATTAACCATCACGCAACAACAAAATGGCCTAGTTCTGGGGAAGAAGATCAGGTTTTACTTCCAACAAAGCAACAACAGGAGGTAGCTGGCAAAGAAGGCCTCTGACTTAAATGGGTTTGGGGGCAGAAATGGAAAGAGAGGCCATCCCCATAATATATTCCACTGGAAAGGTGATCTGCATTCTGAAGTAGACAAATGAGTTCATAGGACCAATTCCCTCCACAGGTGCAAAATCATTTCATAGATGAGCCACCATGCAATCTGGGTTCATTTCAATGTGTAGGCAGCCCACCAGGAAAACATCTTGCAAAGTTGCTAGATGGTACCAGTTGAGGTTGCACAAAGAAAGAGATAGAGTTCCAGCCACCCCATTCCCCATCCTATGGACCAAAGATATTTTACCAGCCAGTTACTAAGAAAGCGAGCTGAGCTTTCATAGGTTGGTTCCTAACAGACACTCTTACCCTGCCTCTAACGTGTCCCTAATCACCACTCCTGTTGCTTATTTCATGTTTAACATCCCTAGTCTTACTCAAACAGCTATACAAGCAACTGGGTCAGAGTCACAGTAGATGTCCTTCTCCCCTTCCTTCTCCTTCTATGGAATCAGGGTGTATCTTCACTGTATCCCCGGAAGCAACTTCCTAACTTCAACCCACAGCTTTGTATAATAATATCCCACCCACCCAAGCTCCCCACCTTACAGCTGAGTTTTGTGCTCTCAATGGTATATAGGACATGGACAATAGACACTTGATGTTATCATGACAGTTGTCCGGGTATTGGTATGATATGGGGCTGGAAATCAGACGAATCCAGGACTTAAGAAAATTTAGGATCCCAAATCACCAAATGAGAGGGAAGATTAGCTGATGACCCCAGAGGTCAGGCCAGGAAACCAAATCCTAAGTACCAGGAACCTAAAAACACAACCAAGTGAATGGAAAAGAAGATGATGTTCAGGCAGGCACAGGTTTTCAAAGAAATAATCCTGAGTGTGAACCACAGGTCAAGGACAAAGAAATCCTGGCAAGGTAGTGGAAGCAGAAAACAAAGTGACATGAAGACATCTGCTTTAGTCTGGATTGCTTCCTAGAGGCACTCCGTGTCACTTCTTATTTCTTGATGTCTTAAAAGGAACACCTGGTACCTGACAGGCAGAAATGATTCCTCAAAAGGGCACAAGATGGAGGAAGTTTATTGGACTTGTAATCAAGACAAAAGCTTACCTCAAAGGTTTCCCAGTGCCCCTTTCACAGACACTTCAATTACTGGAAAGTGAAGGGCAGGTTCCTTCCACAAAATAGCCCTTTCTGGCCACTTCAGAGTTCTGAAACACTACCTCCAAATCACGCACAAATTAACTGTGGCCACTGGCTATTAATTGTGATAATGGTGCCTCTCCCTCTAGGGACCTGTGAGTACTTCACGCTGAAGTGAGCAAATGGTCCTGTCTGGAACATTGTCATGGGCAACTGTGAGAAGAAGCTGCAGGAATTGAGAAGCCCTAAAGGTCAAGAAAGGGACATTCACTAGAAGTGGCTCTGGAGAATTCTCAGACATTCTGTGGGCATCTGGAAGGAGGTGGATTTCTCCCGAGTAAGGGGGGAGTTGAGTCAGAACAATATTTTTGTACCAATGTTGGGTTTTTTAGAATTTTATTTTAGAAGACTTTTATACTTCAAGAAACATCGAGAAGATAGTACAGTGTTCCCATATATCTCCTCTACGTATCCCCCTATTATTAACACTTTATGTTAGCGTAATGCGTTAGTTATAATAAGTGAACCAATATCAATACATTATTAACTAAAGTCTGTGCTTTGTTCAGAATTCCATAGTTTTTAACCTAATGTCCGTCTTCTATTTGGGATACCATCCAAGGTGCCACATTACATTCAGTTGTCATGTCTCCTTAGGCTCCTTATGGCTATGGTAGTTTCTCAAACCCTGCTTGTCTTTGATGACCTTGATGACTGAGGAATCTTGTAAAATATATTGCAGGATGGCCCTTTATTGGAATTTGTCTGATGGTCTTCTTATGATTACACTGGGGTTATGAGGTTTGGGGAGGAAAATCACAGAGATAAAGTGCCATTTCCTTCACATTAAATCAAGGGTGCATACTATCAACATGATTTATGACTGTTGATGATGACCACGATCACCTGACCAAAGTAGTGTTTGTCAGGTTTCTCTACTATAAAGTTACTTTTCTTTTTTATTCCTTTCCACACTGTACTCTATGGAAAGAAGTCACAATGCACAGCTCACACTTCAGGAATAGAGAATCACGCTCCACTTCCTTGAAGGTGGAATAGCTACATGTATTATTTGCAATATTTCTGCATGGAAAATTTGTCTCTTCCTCCTCATTTATCTGCTTATTCAATTACTTATGTTTGCTTGGGCTCATGGATATTTATTTTATACTCTGGGTTATACTGTTGGAAATAGTACTGGGGAATACTGTTTTATCTACTTTCTGGCTTCGATTATTCCAGTGTGAGCCATTGGGAGACTTTTCAGTTGATCTCTGTGGTTTTCTGAAATGTCCCCACCATTGAGCATTTTTGGTTTTGTTTGTTTGTTTTAGGGGGGTGGTATTTCCTTACTATCTCTCATTACAAGATGCTTGGGTTCATCTTCTGTATTTTCTGCCCTAGTCCTAGAATCAGCCACTTTTCCAAAGAGCTTCATTCTTTTTATCGGAGAATGGTATTAAAAACCAAGATTTGGATGATAGGTGTGCTCACTACTATTGGGGTGTGGTTGCTTCATAAACTTCTTCCTGACCTTTGTGCTGCCACAGCAAGGAAATATATGTGTGTATTCCAACTGATGAACATAGACATACTGTGACATATTTCTATGTATAACCATCTTTATATTCATGTAAACATGAATTTTTACTACTAACTCTAACACTAATTCATTACCACATTGATTATTCTAGCCTCCTCCCCTTGTTGATCTGTAAATTTCCACTCCAACAGTGAGAAACCTGACTCACACCAGCCTCTAACCATTTACTTGTTCATTTCAGACATCAGTGGACAGCAACATCAGAATTGGTAACTCATACCTCTGTGGTAGGCATTTGTGGATATACACTGATCATCTCTAGTATAGAGCTTAGGTATAGTTTCTTTTGGCTTTAATTTTACATACTTCACTGATTTCTAAAGTTATTTGGGCCAGCATATTTTCTCTTGACCCACTTCACTGAGGTTGTTTTATGCATTTATAATACATTTAGATTATTTGTTACATTCTACATTCTATCTGGGATCCTCTGTACTCTTAAATTATTTGTTTTGATGTATATAGTTTCAGGTTCATATTTTATGCAGTAAAGTTCTATGGGTTTTGAAAAATGCCTAGTGTCTTGCATTTGGTAATAACAGTAGCATACTGAATGGTTCACAACCCTAAAAAAATCCCCTATGTTTCAATTCCCTATGCTGAGTCAACCCTCCTCTCTTTCTTCTGGAACTCCTGTCTCTGGGAACCACTGTTCTGTTTCTAATCTCTATAGTTTTGTCTTTTCCAGAGCATCATGCAATTGCAATCACTCATTATGTAATTTTTAACAGATTAGCTTCCTTCACTTAGCAATACACAGTTAATATTTATCCATGGTTTCCTTGTGTCTTGATAGCTCATTTCGTTTTATCATGGAAAAATATAGCATTGTATGTATATACCAGTTTATTTATCCATTCATCTATTGAAGGACATGCACATGTAATTTGTATGTATCTTGTTAGATTTATACTTCTTGTACCTAAGTATTTCACTTTTGGGGGCGCTATTGTAAATAGTAATTTTATATCCAAATTCCTATTGTTCATGCTGGAAAATAGAAACACAGTTGACTTTTGTGTATTAACCTTGTATCCTGAAAGCTTGAAACACTCATTTGCTAGTTTCAGAGGTTTTTGTGGAATCTTTTGTACTTTCTACATAGACAATCACATCAGCTGTGAATAAAGGCAGTTTTGATTTCTTCCTAAGGCAGTTTTTATATCTGTCTTTCTGTATATATTATTTATATATATTATGTTATATGCAATAATATATAAGATATACATATCATACCCTGTTCTTGTTTTATTGCACTGGCTACAGCTTCCAGTACAATGTTGACTAGGAGTGGTGAGAAGGGACATTCTTGCTTTGTTCCCAATCTTAGGGAGGAAGCATTCAGTTTGTCACCATTAATTATGATGTCAGCCCTAAGTTCTTTGTAGATTTTATTTATCAAATTGAAATTATCTCTATTTCTATTTTGGTAAGACTTTTCTTTTAAAGATTTTATTTATTTATTCATGAGAGAGAGAGAGAGAGAGAGAGAGAGAGGTAGAGACACAGGCAGAGGGAGAAGCAGGCTCCATGCAGGAAGCCTGACGTGGGACTCGATCCCGGGTCTCCAGGATCAGGCCCTGGGCTGAAGGCAGGTGCTCAACTGCTGAGCCACCCAGGCTGCCCCTATTTTGCTAAGACTTTTTAACATAAATGCGTGTTATATTTTGTCAAAAACATCTAAAAGCTTTTCTGAATCAATTGATATGATCATATGACTTTTCTTCTCGAACTTGTTGATGTGGTATGTTATATTGATTGATATTCAAATATTTAGCCAGCCTTGCATGCCTGGAATAAATCCTACTTAGTCATGGGTATAATTCTTTTTATACATTATTGAATTTGCTACGATTTTGTGGGTTATTTTTACAATTGCATTCATTAGAGATACTAAGTCTGTGGTTCACCTTTCTTGTAATGTTATTATCTTGTGTTATTATTAGGGGAGTGCTGGTCTCATAGAATGAATTAGCAAGTATTTATTCTTCTATTTCTGCAAGAGATTGTGAAATATTGGCTTCATCCATTCTTTAAATATTTATGAGAAATTATTTGTGAAACCATCTGGACCTTGATTTCTTTTTTTCTTTTTTTGGAAGGTTTTTAATACTGACTCAATTTATTGAACAGATATTAGCCTATTGAGATTATCTACTTCTTCTTGTATGAGTTTTGGTAGCTTGCATCTTTGAAGGAATTGGTTTATCTATGTTATCAAATCTGTAGACATAGAATTATTCATAATATTCTTTTATTATCCTTTTAGCATCTACAGGACCAGCAATGATGACCCTTCTTCATTTCAGATGCTGCTAATTTGTGCCATCTCTCTTTTCTTTTTGGTCAGACTGACTAGAGGTTTGCCAGTTTTATTGACTTTTTCAAAGAATCACTTTATGATTTTATTGACTTTATTGCTTTCCTCTTTTCAATTTCATTAATCTTTGCTCTAATTTCTTTTCTTCTGCTTGCTGTAGGCTTACACTGCCTTCTCTATTTTACCAAGGTGGAAAGCTTACTTTCAGATCTTTCTTATTTTCTAATGTATACATGTAATGCTATAAATATCCCTTTAAAGTACTGCTTTTGATACAACTCAGAGAAGTTAATTATTTGTATTTTCATTTAGCTCAAAATATTTTTACGTTTGGTTTGTGAGTTCTTCTATGACCAATGTGCTATTCACAAGTGTGTTATTAAATTTTAAATATTTGGAGATTTCCCATCTCTTTTTCTCTTGTTGAATTCTAGTTTAATTTCATTGTGGTCTGAGAATATGTTTTGTACGGGTTTTATTTTTAAAAATGTGTTGATGTGTTTATGGCCCAGAATATGCCCTGTCTTGAGGAATGTTTCATGTTAGCTTCAAAGCAGTGTACATTTTCCTCTTTTTGGATGGAGTGTTCTATAAAAAAACTAGATTAATTGACTGACAATTCAGGGCAACTATATCCCTCTGACTTTTCTGCCTACTTGATCTATCAGTTCCTGAAGAGGTATGTTGAAGTTTACAACTATAATATTTCATTTTTCTATTTCTCCTTGAAGGTCTGTCAATTTTTGCCTTACCAATTTTGATGCTTGGTTGTTTGGTGCATATGCATTTAGAATTATGTCTTTTGGAGAATGAAGTGTCTTATTATTATATAGTGCCCCTTGTTACTCCTGATAATTTCTTTTGTTCTAGCGTCTGCTTTGTCTGAATTTAATATAGCTACTCTGGCTTTCTTTTGATTAGTATTAACATGATCTATTTTTCTTCACTACTTTACTTTTAATCCATTTGAGTCTTTGTGTTTTTTTTTTGTTTTTTTTTTTTGTTTTTTTTTTTTTTAGTCTTTGTGTTTTAAATGCATTTCTTACAGACAAACTATAGTTGGCTTTTTAAAAAAGGTTTTATTTATTTCCTCATGAGAGATGGCGAGAGAGAGGCAGAGACATAGGTAGAGGGAGATGCAGGCTCCCTGCAGGGAGCCCAATGTGGGATTCAGTCCCACGACCCTGGGATCACGCCAGAGCCAAAAGCAGACGGTTCAACCTCTGAGCCACCCAGGTCCCCTTCTTTTTTTATTGAGGGCTGTTTTGACCATACTTTTACCTCTACACTGGTACAATTCAATATAAATATGTTAACTCACAAAATTGTGTAAGATAATGTTATTATTCCCATCTTATACATAAGAAAATGGGGACTTCCAGCATTCCAACATGCCTAACAAGGATGGCACATAGCCCAGTGGGTAATAGTACTTGTCTTTGCCATTTGCTGTATGTGTGATCCTCTTCTCAATATCATTTTCCTCAGCCATAAAATGAGAATGATGGTAACAAGCCTATAGCTGATGATTAAATTATGTTAAATGCACTTAAAGTAGTAAAGCATCTAGAAGAGCATGTTGCACTGGGTATTAAAAGAAGAGAAAGAAAAATAAAGCCCTAAGCTTTTCCTGGATCAACATCTGCCTTTGATTCTGACTTTATCTGAGCCTGAAGAATATGAATAGAATAAACTTCTGAAATTTGTTGAGTAGATTAAATGAAATATTACCTTTGAAACACATGCTAAGGAGATGAGCATCAGGTGAGTGTTCAGCAAATATTGTCTATGGCTATAAAAATGTTTATCAATGTGCTTTCCCACATTTCACTCTTATGAATATTCCTGGAATGACCATCCTTTCACACACAAACATATCATTATGTGAGAATGGTTTGTTTGTAGACTAAAATTAGAGAAGTGCTATTGCTGGGTCAAAGGTAGGGATGTTTAAATTTTGAATAGAAATTTTACACAAGCCCGTTCACGTTCAGAGTTACTATTGAAAGATATGAGTTTAGTGTCATCATGATATCTATTCAGTCCTTGTTTTTGTGGATTGTTCCACTGGACTTCTTCTTAAAGGGGAATTTTAAGAGTCCCCCTTAAAATTTCTTGCAGAGCTGGTTTGGAGGTCACATATTCTTTCAGTTCCTGCCTGTTTTGGAAGCTCTTTATCTCTCCTTCCATTCTGAATGAGAGCCTTGCTGGATAAAGTATTCTTGGTTGCATGTTCTCATTGAGGACCCTGAATATATCCTGCCAGCCCTTTCTGGCCTCCCAGGTCTCTGTGGAGAGGTCTGCTGTTACCTTAATATTCCTCCCCATAAAAGTCAGGGATTTCTTGTCTCTTGCTGCTTTAAGGATCTTCTCTTTATCTTTGGAATTTGCAAGCTTCACTATTAAATGCCGAGGTGTTGAACGGTTTTTATTGATTTTAGGGGCGGATCTCTCTATTTCCTGGATCTGAATGCCTGTTTCCCTTCCCAGATTAGGAAAGTTTTCACCTATGATTTGTTCAAATACATATTCTGGCCCTCTGTCCCTTTCGGCGCCCTCGGGAACCCCAATTAAATGTAGTTTTTTCTTCCTCAAGCTATCATTTATTTCCCTTAATCTATCCTCATGGTCTTTTAATTATTTGTCTCTTTTTTCCTCAGTTTCCCTCTTTGCCATCAACTTGTCTTCTATGTCACTCACTCGTTCTTCCACCTAGTTAACCCTCGTCATTAGGACTTTAGCTTGGATTACATCTGATTCAATTGATTTTTAATTTCTGCCTGATTGGATCTAAATTCTGCAGTCATGAAGTCTCTTGAGTCCTTTATGCTTTTTTCTAGAGCCACCAGTAGCTTTAAAATAGTGCTTCTGAATTGGCTTTCTGACATTGAATTGTAATCCAAATTTTGTAACTCTGTGGGAGAGGACTGTTTCTGATTCTTTCTTTTGAGGTGAGGTTTTCCTTCTAGTCAATTTGCTCAGTGCAGAGTGGCCAAAAACAAGTTGTATTGGGAAAAGGAGAAAAAGAGAGGAAAGAAGGAAAGAAAAGAGAAAAACAAAAAAGAAAAAAGGAGGAAAAAAAGAAAAAAGAGAAGAAAAAGAGAAAGAAAAAAAGGGTGGGGGAAGCAAACAGAAATCAAAAAGCAAAACAAAACAAAACAAAACAAAACACGGGGGAGTATCTTCTGTTTCTGTATACTTTAAGTCCCTTGACTTCCCTGGAACTTGTCCATATAGCTGGTCTTCTGGGGGAGGGGCCTGTTGTGCTGATTTTCAGGTGTTAGCGCTTGGGGGAGCTGCTCTGCCCCCTGCCTGGTGCAGGGCTCAGTGGGGGTTGTTTACCCTGTGAAGCCCCAGGAGTAACAACCACAGTGGTGGCGGCCAGCTCTGGAGCCCTGGAGTCTGCTCCCGCAATAACTACAGAGCTCTCCGTCTGCAGGGCCTGGAGGCTCCGGGGCGGGACCGCTGATCTGCTCAGCTTCCTGGCAGGAGCGTCCTTGCGGTCCTGGGCCCTCCTGGCCTCTGCCTAGAAATGACAAATACCCACCATTTGCTTCAACGTGGATGGAACTGGAGGGTATTATGCTGAGTGAAATAAGTCAATCGGAGAAGGACAAACATTATATGGTCTCATTCATTTGGGGAATATAAATAATAGTGAAAAGGAATAGAAGGGAAGGGAGAAGAAATGGGTAGGAAATATCAGAAAGGGAGACAGAACATAAAGACTCCTAACTCTGGGAAACAAACTAGAGGTGGTGGAAGGGAAGGAGGGCAGGGGGTGGGGGTGAATGGGTGACCGGCACTGAGGGGGGCACTTGACGGGATGAGCACTGGGTGTTATTCTGTATGTTGGCAAATTGAACACCAATAAAAAATAAATGTATTAAAAAAAAGAAATTTTACACAAATGTCCCCCTAAGAATTTCACCATTTTAAACCCCTCACAGACAATGTTTGAGGATGCCTGTTTTCTGTACACCTTCACCAACACAGGGTGTTATTAACCCTTTGCATTTTTCTGTCAATATACAAGTTATATTTTATTTTAATTTGTGTGTCTTTATTTATTGGTGAGATTAATCATATTTATATGTCCTTCGCCTTATTCATGTTGTGTACCCATTTTTTCTTTAGATTTCTTTGAATACCTGTTATATGCTGGGCATGATCTCTGAGCAGCAGGAATATGCTGGTTATCAGAACAGATGAGATTTTTGCTCTTGCCAACTGAGGTTGTTTCCTGATTTTTGTTTGTATTGATTTTTAAAGGCTCCCTGTGTATTTAGGAAACATCTTTGTCTATGATGTGTTACAAATTTGGGGGAGAAATGACATTTTTAAGGCATAGGCTGATACAGGACATCTTTTCAAAGTATAATAAAGTATAAATTCTCAGGAGGAGCAGAAGCAGTTATTTCCAAATTGGAGGCAGCAGTTACAATTGACTGTTAATGATTTTCCTGATTCACCAGAAAGAATCAGATGTTAAGTTCCTTAATACATTCTTAATGAGAGCTGGTCAGGGACAAGAGAGGCGAGGTCATCCTAGAGTTTTGAATTAATGCCCTAGTTCATAGCAATTCTTTCTTTTCTTCTCTTTCTTCTTTTCTTTTTTCATTAATTAAACAACTTTTATTTTTTTTTATTTATTTTTATTTTTATATTTTTTTTAATTTATTTTTTATTGGTGTTCAATTTACTAACATACAGAATAACCCCCATCAGGGAAATACAAATCAAAACCACAATGAGATACCACCTCACACCAGTGAGAATGGGGAAAATTAACAAGGCAGGAAACCACAAATGTTGGAGAGGATGCGGAGAAAAGGGAACCCTCATACACTGTTGGTGGGAATGTGAACTGGTGCAGCCACTCTGGAAAACTGTGTGGAGGTTCCTCAAACAGTTAAAAATAGACCTGCCCTACGACCCAGCAATTGCACTGTTGGGGATTTACCCCAAAGATACAAATGCAATGAAACGCCGGGACACCTGCACCCCGATGTTTATAGCAGCAATGGCCACGATAGCCAAACTGTGGAAGGAGCCTCGGTGTCCAACGAAAGATGAATGGATAAAGAAGATGTGGTTTAAACAACTTTTAATGGTATGGCCTGGCAATAGACTTTCAGGCCCAAATCCAAAAGTCAAAATTGAAGGACATTACCTCATGTGCCCTAATGATAGAGTCTTTTGTGTAGTAGGTTAGTAATCAGTAGCTCTCATCGAAGTATGGAGCTCTTTTAAAATTCAGGACAATAATTTGTATCTAATCTGTGCCAATGAACCAAACATTTAGGGCATCAAGATGTTCTAATGTAGTCACTGCTACTAAGGTCAGAAGAGACAGAGTTGAGCACCCAGCCTTGGATGGCTCCTGGCAGTCTACCTGGGAAGTCACAGTTGAGCTGAAGTCTCTGGGGACACCAGCAAGTGCCTCTTGGGTCTTCTCTGTGAGATGTGATTTCAAGGGGCATCACTACTACTGTGAGACATCAGGTAAGGATCCAGAAAACCAGAGCACAGACCATGGTACTTGGCAGGAGAGGGTGTTAGGGAAGGCTCCCCCAACTATACTTCTGGCAAAAACTGGAGGATTAGAGAAAACAAAAGAAGAATAAAGCTTCAAGCTTCTACAGTCTCAACCCCCTAGAATCATCCACAAAGGGCATTTTGTTATATTCCTCTGAAGTCTTTACTTTTTAAAAGTTTTTTTTGTAATCTTATTTGTTTTTCTCTATGCCCAATGTGAGGCTTGAACTCACAACCTTGGATCAAGAGCCACGCACCCTTCAGACTGAGCTAGCCAGGCCCCTCTGTCCGCTTTTTATAATCCCACAATTTTTATTAATGCACATTTTTATATTGGTGGAATCTGTTTTTACTGGCTGCAAAATTTTCAATTTTCTGAACGCTCCAGATTTATTTCTCCATCTTTCTCATGATGTTCATTTCACTTTCTATTTATATTTGAATGCATTCTCTAGAATAAATTTCTTGAGATAGAATTAAAGGTGCAAGACAATCACGTGTTTTGTTTTGTTTTGTTTTTAGATTTTATTCATTTATCCATGAGAGACACAGACAGAGGGGCAGAGACATAGGCATAGGGAGAAGCAGACTCCCAGCAGGGAGCCTGATACAGGACTGGATCCCAGGACCCTGGGATCACGCATTGAGCCAAAGGCAGTCACTCAACCACTGAGCCACCCAGGAGTCCTGACAATCACGTTTTACCTTTTTCAAACATTGCAAAAGTGCTTTCTTAGCAGATGATTCATATTTGCCCATCTATCAGTAATGTATGTGATTGCTCATTTCAGCAAACTCCTATCATACTTTCACATTTTTCCAAAGTCATTCTAGCTACTTTGGAAGATATAATAGAGTATGATGTTAAAACTTAATGAGTTTGCATGTTTTTCACATGTTTAGTAGATGTTTAGAATCTAATACTAGTAGATATTTTTTTTGTTGCTGTTGGGGGAGGTAGTTGTCTTGAAAGACCTTTAACACCCTGAGGACTGATGTGGTTGAGAGATATGGAACCTCCTGTCTTGGTCCTGTTGACTTTGTATGTTTCTAGCTACCTTCGTAACCCCAAATGCCCTGGACTGATTTTAGATCTATATGTTTTAGTTAATTTTTTTTTTACCACTTTCTCTGATGGATCTTGTCCTACTGAATCCATTTAATCCTGGGGGAAGGAAAGGAGAAGCCCTCTTAAAGCTGTAGGTCTAAATCTCTTCTCTTCACCACTGTAAGCCAGTTTTTCTGCTTTCTTGTAGGACTCATAGAGGAAAAAAGATCCATTCCTAGGACTATGAAGATGAAAGCCAAGTGCCAAGCTCTACTAGCATTTCCTTAATGGAGGACCCAAGGGGTCCCACATCATTCTCCAGAGAAGGGGCAGCATGGAACAGTTAAATCCAGTTAAAGTTAAGTTTTGGAATCAGACCTTGATTTGAGACTGGACTCAATCACTCATAGCTGAAGTAATGTGGAGAAATGTTCAGAAGGATTTAACACAGAGGTGGCACATAATGTGTGTTCAATAAATGATAGCTATCATCATCATCAATAGTAGTAGTAGTGTAGATTAATAGCGGGGATGTATGGGAAAAAATAGTCAAGAGAAAAAAAAATGTTGAGAGAAAGAGGGCTAGGAGTGGTTCCTTAGGAGACTTAATATCCCAACTTTACAAGTTTGCTAGGAAGAATATTACTAAAGCTATCCTCCCTCCAATTTTAGTCATTTAGCTTCCTAACCACGTGCCCCTTCTGGTTATAGTTTTCAACTGAGTGACCTAACTTCCATCTGTCTATAAGTGGTGCAATTGACAGAAACCACAAATATCCTTTGGCTAATTGGACCACTCATCAAATGGACTATAGCTGATCTGTTCAATCAGAAGGCACAGTAGGAAAATGTCAGACTTGGAGTCATTTCCATAACTGGCAAAGACATTGCTAAAAGATCAGAACACTGAAAACATTGAGCCATCCTTCCTTGTAAGATTTTCATGAGAACTTCATTTTCTAAACTTGCCTCTCAGCCTCTTAAAGATTTATAAAGATGATTTAGTGCTTTGATGTGAAGATAAATATGCCTGTGGTTTCAGAAATGTCAAAGATATTGCTTGAAAATGAAAATTTCAGGCTGCCAACTTCATGGTCTACATGGGGCCATGGAACTTGTTAAGTTGCTTCTTATCCCATTATCTCCAGCAAACCGTTACTCCACTTTCCATATATAAACAAAATTAGCCTAGCCCTTCTTCACACACATATTTATTTATTCAGTGACCATCTTTGTTGACATTCCTGATCGGTTTAGTCATACAACTGATCAACATAGCGATAAAGCTTATTTTTCTCCAACTCTACATTTCAAATCTACTGCCTCTCTCCCATCCTCAAGACCCCTGTAGTTTTATATAATCTCGTGTAGGTTAGCATGTTATTTTTTCTTATTCCTCTCCAAGTTATCTTCCTGAAAAGCTATTTCTCTAAAGTGCAAATATTAACATAGCATACCCCCACTCAAATAATTTCATATGCTTCCAAATATCCATGACAGTGCTGAGCCATAATTAACAATGATGGAAGTGCTCTGTATCAGAGCTGTTCAAGATGGTGCCCACTAGCCACATGGAGCTGTTGAGCCCCTCAAGAGTGGTAAGAATGAGAAACTGAATTAACCTTTTAAAGTTTTAACTAAGTGAAGTTGAATTTGAAATAGCCATATATGGCTTGGGTTGTCTACCCTGATGCTGCGGATCTATGAGATGAGATCCAGGTTGCTTAGCATGGTACACAAGGACCTCCATCATTTGGTTCCTGACTACTTCTCCAGTCCCAGCTACCAGTGTTCCATGCCTTTAATGTTTATTAGTAAGGTTAAACACTTGTAGCTCATACTTTTCCAGACAATGCAATTATGTCTGTGCATAGCTATTCCCTTGGCCTTATATATATCTGTCTCTCCTCACCTTGTACAATTGCCATATTCTCTAGGATCCTTAAAACTGGAGTTTTATCCCTCCAATGACTCCTTCTTGCCTAACCCTGAAGCCCAATGACTTCTTTAGTT
The DNA here is from genome assembly GCF_011100685.1 of Canis lupus familiaris. Classification (NCBI taxonomy): domain Eukaryota; kingdom Metazoa; phylum Chordata; class Mammalia; order Carnivora; family Canidae; genus Canis; species Canis lupus. The sequence continues at coordinate 4,817,904 of NC_049227.1, read as the reverse complement.
AGGTTGTTTTTACCTCCTGCATGTGGTTTTGTTATTGCACTGCTAACATTAAATTTTAATTACTTACCCAGCTGTCAGTTTCTTGAAAACAAATTTATAACTTAATCTGTTGGTTGGTTGGCTTCTCTAGCACCTACGACATTATCTGGGATAGACTGGTCACTTAATGGATGGTTATTTAATTATGTGTCATTGGATTATTTAATTGACATTATGTAAACAAAACCATTCATTATTTAACAATTATTTTTTTCTGGTTCAGGGGTTATCCTTTGGAATCAGGTGGTTTCTTTTTAAGATTGATTTATTTATTTATTTATTTATTTATTTATTTATTTATTTGAGAGAGAGAAAAAGCAAGTGTGGAGAGGAGGGGTAGAGGGAGAGGGAGAGTTCCAAGAAGACTCCATGCTGATCACAGAGTCCAAAGCGGGGTTTGATCTCACAGTCCTGAGATCATGACCTGAGCCTAAGCTAAGAGTTGGAGGCTCAACTGACTGAGCTGCCCAGGCGCCCCTGGAATCAGTTTTAAGTGAAACACTGAGACATTTCATTTCCTTAGCAATAGAAGAAGAGTTGGGATGGAGTGAGCTTGCTGAATTCTAAAAAAAGCAGCTACAAATGTCTGATATCCAGTTTTACCTGTTTGTTCAGCGCAGAGTCTGAGAATCGAAAGCCCTTAAAAGTACAGACTCTTTTCAAAAAAGACCCTATTCTGTTGTAAGATTGTTCCTTCTACAATCACTTGCCAAACATGAGCTGTATTTAAAATATATGCAGTGCCTGTGTTTTCATAAAACATATATAAATTAGATCTGTCCTTTGCATAGTTTAAAATATTATAGCAATTTCTCTATGTGGAGGGAAGTAACTTTCTAGCAAGTTCTTTTCTTTAACAGTTGTTCATATAATGGATAGACTTTGAGTGGGTTATCTCTGATTTTTGATCTGGAAAACACCATGAATCGCTCTGTTATTTTTTTTTCCTGGCTCTCTTAAGCCTTGTATTTGTATAGCACTTCAGAGTTTACAAAGCACATTTATCTCTATTATCCCACTTGATTGTTATGAGAATCTTGCCAAGCAGGCAGAGCAAAAACTGTTATTCTGTATTCATAAGAAAGGAAGAAAGGAGCCAATACTCTATTGCCCAGCCTCTGACTTGCCCAAGTTCTTTGGGGAGCAGGATGGGGCCAGAATTCTTCCTCAGTCTGACCACAACTCCAGAGCTATTCTCTCTGCTGGGATTATGCTCAGATTATGGGCGGGCCATACTCTGCTGGGACCAGGAGCTTGCAGCCAACAATAGAAGTCTTCCCAAAATTGCAGTCTTAAAGTGAAAGTGTGTTCTCACTATGTCATCTTGCTATTTCCTTTCTGGGAATGTTGCTTCTAGTAAATGAGGGGGAAGATTGCCAGTGACAGCTTGATAACTATCCCCAACCACAGTCGACAGGGGTTACCTTCAGCCACAAGTTGGCAAGTGTCTCCATGGTAACCCAGAAGCAAAGCTATTTCTCGGATGCATCTCAATAGCAAGAGCACGATTATAAACTTTGTCAAGAGGCTGGAGTTACACCTCTGGATAGGGGAGAAAGGGCTCCAAATACTTAAAATATATATTTGTAAGATTGCCTTCTGGTCATTGACATATGCCATATCGTATAACTTTTGAATCTCATTCAATGTGATAATATTTCCTGTATACTGTCTTCTGAATTCAGAATTTTGGCAATACCATATAGGTGAGAGCACATTATAATATGAATTTTCGAAAAATTCTGTAACCAAGCTTTCTTGTGTGGAATTCAAATTCAAATGGGATCTACTTCAGAATAAATACAGCATTGCACCAAATCTAATTCATTATGAGGTTTGTTGGTATTTCACATTGATAGGTTGGAGGGTCTACCAAATACTCCAATGGAGTAATGTGCTTTATTTCCAGGTGCCTTTCATAAACAAGAGAATTAAGATACTCTCTATTTTCTGCCAAGTCGCTGGAATGTTAAAAAATCTGGTGGTTTTTTCAGTCTGTCTCCAAATGCCACTAGCTTGCTCTACAAATGTGGACTTCCTACTGCATCTCTCGGGACCTTCTACTCCTTATGAGGAGCCTGCTTTCAACTGTTCCTTAGCTCTAAGACTTCCAAAGATTAGTATTTTGTTCCACACAGAGTAAGGAGCAGATAATGGGTTCAGTGTTCCCACTTCAATTCAGATATCCTGGCAGACAGAAATTCAGAATAAGAGAGCTAAGTAAGGGTAGAAAATGAAATACAGTTAACTCTTAGTCAACTTCTTAGTTGTAGAAATTATCTACAACCTGTGTGTTTAGTACCAAGCAGAAAACCTGTCTCCTTTCTACTTCTGGACTCCTCACCTAAACCAGTTGCTTTGAATCTGAGCAGATAATGTATTTTTAATTAGACATAATCAGTTATTAGTGTGTGCCAGTAATTTATTGCTGTGTAACAAAAGGGCTCCAACGTTTAACGGCCTAAGCCAACAATATTTTATTATTTCTCACAATTTGGTGGGTCAGTTGGATATTGCATCTGCCCCGTGCACTGTTGTTTGAAGTAATATATGCATTTGCATTAAGTTAACAAAACCGATTGGGGCTAGAATGTCCATAGTAACTTCACTTGCCTATCTGGGAGCTCATGTATGAAGGCTGGAATGTCTGGTGGTTGGTGGGCCCTCTCTCTCCATCAAGGTAGCTATTTTCATGGTGACTCAAGAGTGACAGGTGAAGATACTAAAACTCTAAAGGGTTAGAGTCAGAATCAGCACAGTGTTATTTCTACTGTATTCTGTTGGTCGAAGTAAGTCAAAGTCTAGCCGAACCCCAAGAGGCAGAATCAATCCACTTCTCAATGGGAAAAGTTACATCTCTGTACAAAAATCGAACATAAGAGGAGTTATTTTTGGCAATAGCTGGAGACAACTTCCCAGCCTGCCCTATAGCCACAGCAATTTATGAGCCTCCCACATGCAAATGTTATCCACCCACCTCAAAGATCTTTAGTCTCAAAGATCTTGGGCCCAAAGCCAGGATTTAAAGTCAGGTCTGCTGTGGCTAGATGTGGATGAAACTACTCGGGTAAAGTTCCTCTTGATCGGGGACTTTGGAAACCAAAGCAATAACACCACCACCAAAAGCAAGCCTAGTCAGTAGGCTTGCTCATACAAAGACACCCAACATAAATGGTGAGATAAGAACAGAATAATCACAATAGACACATCTGTTCAAGAAGTCAGACACAGGGATCCCTGAGTGGCGTAGTGGTTTAGCGCCTGCCTTTGGCCCAGGGCGTGATCCTGGAGACCTGGGATCGAATCCCATGTCCGGCTCCCGGTGCATGGAGCCTGCTTCTCCCTCTGCCTATGTCTCTGCCTCTCTCTCTCTCTCTCTCTCTCTGTGTGACTATCATAAATAAATAAAAAAAAATTTAAATAAAAATAAAAAAAACTTAAAAAAAAAAGAGGTCAGACACATACCATAGCTTTGCATCCATGGGGATGGGAAATGTTGCTTTGTTAGAGAATGTTGCTCTGCATTTGAGAATGGTTCCCTAAACCACAGCTTTCCTCTGCTCCAGACTCTACCCTCAGAGTCATTCTCTCTTTTGAATAAGAAAGGGCTAATGCTAATATCTGAGTAGCTTCCTCATCCTGTTTCTGACCAATATGGAAGGTTGGACACCCACAGGACTCTTGTTATTTGGCACTTTTATTTCTTCAGCCAAGTTGGGAGTATTTTGCTAGTACAATTATTTTAAAGCCTTTTGGATTTCCTATGAATCTTATAGTGGCCCAGAAGCCCCATCCAATATTCTCTCTGACACAGCTTCTCCCTGTTTTGTGCTTCTTGGGCTGATATGGGACAGCAAGATTGTTGGATAACCTTACAGTCTATCTGTGAAGATCTACTAACGCTACCTTAAATCTTGCAGGGGTCTTAGAAAGAGTTCTAGCAGCCTTTATTCAAGAAGAGAACATACTCACACTTTTATTGGGGGCAGCACTAGCTGGGCATGGATGGGTGCCACTATTGGTGGCTGTCTTTGGAAATAATTCAGCACAGACCTGAGAGGGGTCTCAGAGATCATCTGATCCTACTACCCATTTGGTACCAAAATCAACCCACCTTGAGATTAAGAAACTAAAACCAAAAGAGAAGGACTTGGCCACAACCATAAGCCAAATGGTTAACAAAGCAAGAAAGAAAAATTTCATCTCTTATATTCACATTCAGGAGTGCTTTCTGCTACATTTATCCCCTAAGTGAAGCTGGAAAGAAACATGGCTTTAAACTACAGGCTGAGGAATATCAAAGGTAAATTATCTTGGAAGCATCTTTTTTATTATTATTCATAGCATTGTTAGCTTCCTTTAGTATACACAGCAGAGTCAACTATATTAGAAAGATCTAAAGTCAGAGAACAACAATCAGTGTGAAATTGGAAACCGAGCTCCAGTTTCTGTGTTTCTAGAACATCTGGAGGAAAAATAAAATGCCATTTGTTTTGGTGTTTTAAGGATCTTTTACTTCCCATTAATTTTTCACCAAGTCATATAACAAATGCATTTTTTAAAAACAAATGCTTTTTATTTGATTTTTATTTTTTAAGGATTTTATTTATTTATTTGAGAAAGAGACAGAGACAGAGAGCGAGAAAGAGCAGGAAGGGGGAGAGGAGCATATGGAGAAGCAGGATCCCTGACTTGGGGCTCGATCCCAGGACCTGGAGATCATGACCTGAGCCAAAGTCAGATACTTAACCAACTGAGCCATCCAGGCTCCCCTAAAAGGTGCCTTTTAAACACCTTCTACATGTCAGATTCTATCCTCTGCATTGGAGGTCGGCCTTGGAGATGCTCACTAGGTAAGAGTTTAGACAGCTGATGGTGGGAAATGTAAGTGTGTAGTAGAGCAGAGAAGGCAGCTCCATTTGGAACAGCTAAACAGTACCTTGGATAAAGAAGAAAGAACAGAAACTCACCAGGACTTAATAACTGGAAGGAGCCCTGAAAGAGCAAAGAAAGTCCACAGTTGGATGATGTTAGGGTATAGTATGCATGATGAACAATGGTGGAAAGAGAAGTTCTGGGGAGGTCAAAGACTTGTGGAATCCTTTGACTTGGACAAGGAAGCTGCAGAAAGAAAGAATCAGAGGGTGTTCTGGGCCAACCTCAAATCAGAGGCCATTCACTCTGGATTAGAATGGGGGTTTCCAGGGGCACCTGAGTGGCTCAGTCAGTTAAGCATCTGACTTTTTAAAAAAGATTTTATTTATTTATTTATTTATTCATGAGAGACAGAGAGAGAAAGAGAGTCACAGACATAGGCAGAGTGAGATGCAGGCTCCATGCAGGACCCCAGGCTGACCTGAGCCAAAGGCAGACACTCAACTGCCGAGCCACCCAGGTGTCCCAGCATCTGACTCTTGATCTCAGCTCAGGACTTGATTTTAGGGTTGTGAGTTCAAGCCCCATGCTGGGCTCCACACTGGGCAAGGAGCCTACTTTAAAAAAATAAAAATAAAGTAAAAGAATTGGAGTTTCCAATCTATCAGTCAGGTTTCCTTTCACTTTTCTGTTGTCATAGTTGTTGCTCTGTATGGTAACAAACCCTGATGAGAGCATGGCTTTCTCAGGGAGGTAGCACATGGAAAAGACACATGGTCATAAAATCAGGAAATGTTCACAAAGACACATGAGTGCTGAGTAAGCCATACTGACCATACTGAATGCACCTACATTTTCTGTTTCGGGTCATGCCTTGTACTCTGAAAGGCATTGCAAATTTGCTTGCAGATCGTGTACCCCTGATTCAGGACCATTGCCATGAGGCAGTCAGAAGAGAAGTTATACAACATGTTTTAGGCAAAGTGAGTATACATTATTTGAAAACATCATTCATTTTTAGAGCCTGCAGCATTTCACCAAAATGAACATTAGAGATCATATAGTCGAAAATCTGCTACTAGTTTAAAAAGAGAGAGAGAGAGAGAAAGAGCTGGAGTGCCTAATTCTTCTGTGTCTGGATAAACCTGGGCAGGGTGGCTATTCAGACTTGTGTCCAACCTTCGAAGGCTGGCTACCTGTTAAACTTCAACCATGGCTCAAACACAAGGCCCAAGGCCAGACCAGTCATACTCTCAAAGAGACAATCAAGTCGCCGCCTAGCAAAGAAAACAGAGGCAGCAAGAAGGCGTGATGCCATGAAATAAATTAGAATGAACATCCCATTTTTATCTCCATGGCAGGCGGCCCGTTCCATTCTTTGTATGCTATTTTCATATGTTCCCAGCAGTTTGAGAGCTGAATAGGAAGAGAGGAGGAATGGTATAGAGGAATCAGAAGGGAAGTGAGAGAGAGAAAACCACTGGCTATTAATCCTGACCCAGTAAAACCCAGTTGTGTCTATTGTAACTAGACAGAACCAGACGTCCATTCAAGGACTTGGCATTGAAATGAGTGAGACATGGCCCTCACCCAGCCTGGGCCTCTCTGCCTCTCTCCCTAACCTTGTTTCCACTGCCTTCGTAAGCCTGGTTTGAAGAGAGTGACAATTCCCTGATTCTTCCCCAGTGGCTTGTCCAGCTGGGTCTATGGAACTTGAAGAGGGGCTTGGGAAGCTCCCTGATGGAGACAGGAGAGTCTTCTCCAAGTTCAGCAGTACTTCTGTGCACACATCCCTCCTGTCTCCCAAACTGGCCCAGCACTGAGGTAGGCATGATGCTGTATGATGGGCTGGGTGCCAAGCACTGAGATCGTGCTAGAAAATGGCCAGTTTCGATGGCAGATTTTATCCATTAAAACCTATTACTAGTTCCCTCCCAGAGCCCAGCTGGTTCCATTATAGAAAATTGGAGTGAAATGATGTCAGGTTTGTGCCATAAAAATGAATAGGAATCTTGCTTTCCATTATTTTAAATTGCAGATTGTTGCACTGATATGTATTTATTTTTGTCATTTCTCTCTGGCCCCAGTTGAGGGTCTGACCCTTGAATAATGAATAAACAGAAAGACACATGTTGGCACTTGAGCCTTGCCTGTGTCACCCTGGTTTTTCCTTCCATTTGTGACAAATTCAAAAAAAATGCAACACTCTTAAATGGGTTTATAATCTGTACTCTTTTAAGCTGTCACTCAATCTCTGTCTCAGAAAATAGGCTATTGAAACTCAGGAGGAAATATTTCATAGAGACCTCAACACTGCAAACTTGTTTCCAGTTTTAGAGGCAGCCCTTTGGTAGCTTTAGAATTAAAATAAGAATTTGGAGTAATTGTTGCTTATTGAGATAAAGGAGGTTCATTTGGAAATGCCAAGTACACTTTAGCAGCCTTAAAAATGATGGCTTCTTTTGTTTGGGCATAATCGAGTTTTCTAGATGTTTCTTTCAGACCCAGGATTTTTATAGGATGAATCTTGAGAGTGGGGAAAAAGGGCAAAGCAACAGTGAGTATAATGGTAATGACTATGTGTTCATTTTAAAGTATTTTATTGTTAAAGGAGGGTTTATATCTTGTTGCTCTAGTGCTTAAGTGGCTACCGGGGTATAAAGACCAAAAAATATAATAAGTCCTAAAGTTATTAGGGATATGAGAAGCAGTTGAAGTACCGTAGAGATAAGAGAATTTATATTTCTGGGCATCCTTGAGTTTTGGGAAAATGTACAACTCACAATGGCCATTAAGATCACAGGACCATACAAATAAAAAAGCCAGCAAACAGATAATAATTGCTTCCATTAAAAAAAATTCAAATGCAATTGCTTTCAGAGATGCAGAAAACATCCTAGCATGTATTTCTTTGCCATTTCATTAATTACAAAGTGTGACAAGTGGATTTCAGAGCAGATGGCGGCATGAGAGTCAAACACACAAATGGTCTCTACTAAGTTCTATTCTTCTAGCTAAGTCCAAGTCCTAGTCTACCCTCATTGAGAGTGGCCACAGTAAACATTGGATCTGGCCTCTCTGCAATGTTACCACCTTGACTTTCAGCCCTATGGACAGCTGTTAAGAGTCTGGGCTTCAAGGTGAGAGAGAACATGAGGGCCACGATTTTCCCACTGCCACTTTTGAATGTGAGAAATAGAGAAATGTCAATGCCTTCCTTCCTCTCCAAATCAATCTTATCCTGAGCTCTTGGCAGGCAAGATGCTGAGAAATTTGATCTCAGTCATCATCAGAACTCTAAATTCATGATTGCATAAGAGAAATTTGGGGTTTCACAAAGCCTAGAACGTTTGGAAGTTTCCAGAATATAGTTCTATGTTGGTCATCTATGATGCAGACCTCTCCTAAACACAGAGAGTCCCCTGCACAAGTGCATGTCCATCACTAGGGGTTATACCTGCAACAGGCTCCTTGATGAGTCTGGGAGCCCCCATGCCTGGGTCTCACGACCTACACATGACTCTGTGTTATTCATCTCTGACATCCTCCAACTTGCCAGGCAGGAGTATAGCAGTTCTCCTCCCAGTTTTAGAGAAGTTTTTCCTGCCTCAGTTTGTTCAACTGTGTCTTCCTTTACATGCTCTTCCCTCCAGCCTTTCTTTCCCTTCCAGGAAGGTCTCCTGCCTCCGGTCATTAGAAACATAATGTTGACTCCCCACCCCTACTCCTTATTGGAGGGAGAAGCTGAAAACTGACAGCTCTTGTGACTTACTAAAGCATGTGTTAGGGATGCTTGAATGGCTCAGTGGTTGAGCATCTGCCTTTGGCTCGGGAGTGATCCTGGGGTCCTGGGATCGAGTCCCACATCGGGCTCCCCACAGGGAGCCTGCTTCTCCCTCTGTCTATGTCTGTGTCTTTCTCTGTGTCTCTCATGAATAAATAAATAAAATCTTTTAATAAATAAATAAATAATCATGTCTTAAATCTAGATTCAAGTTCTGATTCTATCACTTTAGAAAAGCTAACTATGCTCTCTATGCCTTGGTTTTTGTACCAGTGGAATTGTGACCATGCCAATTTCATAAGGTTATTGTCGAGATTAAACAAGGGAAAAAAAGTACATTTATACCGAGCTCAATGCACATGAAAAACACGGATAAAATAATACTCGTTAAGATGGAATTGTGGCTTATCTTTTCATTAGATCTTGTGCCTCAGTTCTTAATAGGAGTAGTTCACTTGGACCAATGTCATTTCTGAAGCCAGTTGATCACCATTTGAAAGTGCCAATGCCAAGATGAAGGCTCCTGAGAAAGAAACAAGGGAAACCTCCTCTCTGTGCCTTGTTCTCCCACCAGAACTCAGGCAGGATAAGTAACATGGTTGATTCATGACCCATCTCGAAGCTCCAGACACAAGTATTTATCTTTAGGTTCAACGATACCGTGCTTAAGGGCTCAGCAACCTACACCTACACCCAGACTGCCCTCTGGCCTCAGCTCAACTAAAATTCCCCAACACAACTCAAGAATGATTGCTTCTCAAACAAAGCCAGTATGATAAAGGATCCAGATATTTCAGGGGAGAAATAGAGAAATAGTCAGAGCTGGGTAGTGGGTCTTGGTGGCGTGGTTCTTAATATGTCACATAGAACAATCATCAGCCATGAATATTAGCTATTGGGTCCCAATCCCTAGAACCTGCAAATGTTTCCTGGTTTGGAAAATGTTTTGTTTTGTTTTGTTTTGCCTCTGTGATTAAGTTAAAAGTTGTGAGATGAAGAGGCCCTGGATTACCTACCCTATGGGCTCTAAATGCCAACACAAGCATCCTTATAAGAAAGAGGCAGAGGGAGATTCAACACACAAAAGGAGAAGACCATGTGAAGACAGAGCAGAGAGGTTTGATGATGCTGGCCTTGAAAGCTAGAGGGATGTGACCATAGGCCAAGGAAGGCTGGCAGCCACCAGGAGCTGGAAGGGGCAAGGAAGGGGTCTTGCTGAGTCTCCACGAGAAGAGTGGCTCTGCCAACACCATGATTTCTGCCCAGTGATATTATTTTGGGATTTTTGGTCTCTAGAACTGTGAGAAAATAGATTTCCATCGTTTTAAGCCACCAGGCTTTTAATTTGTCCTGGTAGCCCCAGGAAGTTGATAGAGCAGGAGAAAGGAAAGTTGATGAGAAGAAAACAGGAAAATGTGAAGGCAGTAGAGGGACAATAACAACGCTTCACCCCTTGTAAAATTGATGCTTCACCTCCTTATGAAATTAAACAGGGTTCTGCATGCAGAATCTGTGTGGTTCTTAGAATATACAGGCATGTTATTGAAATGACCATGAAATAGGTATGGACATGGAGTAAATCACTCCATAAGCACAAGAAAGTCTGGCATAGCAGTTTATAAGCCAAAATAAAAGGACATCCATCACAGTAAACTGTCTCCAGTGTGGCATCAGTGAGCAAGGCCAAGGACACAGTGGCATGGAGAGTAGAATGGGGTCTTCCAGTTCCCTGTACAGCCATTGAAATAATGTCAAGTTTTGTGTGTTGCCTAAACAATAGGACTCTATGCCAGTAGTACTTGCAAGATCTGTTCATGGTATATTGACTGCCACCTGCTTTATTGTAATAGGAAAACACAGAGAAAACAAAGTTGAATATTCATAAAGTTTTTCAATTGGGTCCTTTGGGTCAACAATTAACAGTGGTAAATGATACAGCAACAAACTGAGATTATTATAAAAGTCTGCACACATGCAAAAAGACCATAGATCTCACATTTTCTCCCTCCAATCAGAACTTAATTCACACACGAGAACAAAATTCGATATTAGAGATTTTCTATTCCTTTAGAGAAAAAAGGATACACTATCTTCTTAAGCAGAGCCTGTGTATTCAAAAATAAAGAAATGAAGCAGATAAAAACCAAGTAAACAGTTTGCAGAATCAGCTGTCAGGCAGATTCTCAGATTTATATTTGAGAGTTACCTCCAGAATATAGAAGACAACTTTAAAAACTAATCAAAAAGAATGTGCAGAGATATCAAAATATTTTAAGAATTCAGTACTTTTATTATAATTGTATTCTTTTTTTACTTCAAAAAGAAAGATGATAGACATGGACATTAGAATAAAAAGATCCAATCTGTTAATAAGAAGATTCCCTTCCTCCCCAAAGGTAATCACTACTCCTCTAAAAATAAAGCAATTAATTCAAAATTTTATCTTCAGAACTAATATGGAAGAGAAAAATCACAAACTTATAAAAGATCCAAATATTAGAAATCAAGAAGACAAAATAAGTTCAATAAACAAGACAAACCCATTGTGAAGATTTTAAATTCAAAGGATAAAAAGATAACCGCATGAGCTTCAGGAAGGCAATAATTTGGTTTCAGAGGAGTTAAATACAAGTTAGTTTCAGATTTTCTTTCAGCATAGTCAATATCTAAACATCTAGTTGTTTAGCATATCTTAAATCTGAGGCCCAGAGAGTCATTCTGAGGTCTTCAGAGTCTCAGATATATGTTGCCCCAAATGTCTTTTGGAAATAAATAATAAATAAAACTGAAAATATTTTGAACAATGCAGAGATTGTAATTTTTAAAGAACAAGAGATTGTCATTGAAATATAGTTCCTATATGGAAAGGGGAGTTAAGAAAATATGGTATTTATGGTAGCATCAAAAAATGTCCTTAGGAATACACTTAACAAAGGAGGTAAAAAGTCCACAGTGATAACTACAAAACATTGCTGAAGAAAATTAAACAAGACATGAATTAATGGGAGGTTGTCCTGTGTTCATGGGTTGGAAAACTTAATAGTCTTAAAATGTCTGTACTACCCAAAGCATTATACAGATTTAATGCAATCCCTATCAAAATCTGATGACATTTTTTCAAAAGTTGAAAAAAAATGCTAAAATGCATATGGAATCTCAAAGGATCCTGAATGGCCAAAATAATCTTGATAAAGAAAAAGAAAGCTGGATGACTCACACTTTTTGATATTATGCAATATATATTATTTTATATTGCAAAATGACAGTAACCAAAACAGTATGGCACTGGCATACTGACACACATGTGGACTGATGGGACAGAATGGAAAGCCAGAAATAAATTGTTGTGTGAATGGTCAAATGATCTTCAGCAAGGATAACAAGGCTGCACAATGGGGAAATAACTGTCTGCTCAACAAATGATGCTAGGAAAACTGTATATCCACCTGCAAAAGAATGAGTTTAGACCCTTATCTTACACCACACACAAAAATCAACTCAAGACAGATCAAAGGCCTAAATGTAATACCTGAAACTATAAAACCCTTAGAATAAAACATAGGGTAAAATCTTCGGGACATGAGATTTGGCCATGATTTCTTGTAAGTGACAACAAAGTCATATGCAACAAAGCAACACAAGACATATGGAGGTATATCAAATTTTAAAACTTTTGTGCAGTGGAGCAATCCATCAATAAAGTGAAATTGCACCCCAAGTAATGGGAAAAATATCTGTAAGCCACTCATTTGATAAGGAGATAATATCCAGAAGATAAAAAGGACTTGCACAACTCATCACTAAAAAACAAAGAACCCAATGAAAAACCAGACAAATGAGTTGAGTAGCTATTTCAACAAAGAAGATACACCAACTGCCAATAAATATTACGAAAATATTATGAAAAGATGCCCAAGTGTCACTGGTCATCAGAGAAGTGCAAGTCACAATCAGAATGGGACATCACCTCATGCTTGCTAGGAAGGCCACTATCAAACAAACAAACAAAATGAAATCATAAATGTTTGCAATGATGTAGAAAGATTGGAACACTTGGGCATGTAACATGGTAAAATGACTATGAAAAACAGAACAGATATTCCTCAAAAGACTAAAAATAAAATTACCATATGATCCAGCAATCCCACTTTGGGATATGAATCCCAAATAATTGAAAACAAGATCTTGAAAAGATATTTGCACACTCATGTTCATTGCGGCATTGCTCAGGGTAGCCAAGACATGAAAGCAACTTCAATATCTATGAATAGACGGGGAAAGAAAATGTGGTGTATGCGTATAATGAAATAGTATTCAGCATTAAAAAGGAAGGAAATCCTACAAAATGTGACAACATGGATGGACCCGGAGGACACACAATAAGTGAAATAAGCCAGTCACAAAAGGACAGATACTGCATATTCTACTTCATGAAGCATGTAAAGTAGTCAAACTCTTAGAAAGTAAAAGAGTCTTTACCAGGGGCTAGCGGGGAGGAAAGAAAGGGGGAATTGTTCCCTTGGCATAGGATTTCAGTTTTGCAAGAGGAAAAAAAATCTAGAGATCTGTTACACAACAATGTATATATAGTTAACACTACTGTATGCTGAGAAATGGTTAAAAGAAAATTTTATGTTTTTTACAGTAATAAAAAATGGTCTTGACTTGTCTGATATGATTATGATTAAGTAAAAATATCAACTGTGAGAACATGTCATGTTGAGAAATGATTGCCGTAGAATTGTAAATCATTTAATTTTCACATCTTCGTAACATTTTACGGCAAATAGTCATGTATATAGTAAGTGCTCACTAAATGCCTCTTGAATAAATGAATAACATGGTTCATTCAACACAGGACAAAATAGATGTAATAAAGGAACACAGAATATGATTAAAGATTCCATAGCAAGAACAAAAGTTATAATCAAGAAGTGAAAAGTACAGAGCAGGACATGTAGTCAATAATATTAACACTGTCATACGGTGACAGGTGCAACTACACTTACCGTGCTGCGCACCAAATAATGTATAGAATTGTCAAGTCCCTAAGTAGTACACCTGAAATAACATAATATCATGTGTAAACTATACTTCAATAAAAAACAAAAATTAAAAACTGTAAACAACATAAATTCCCATTTTAAAAGGGGGCTAAGTCTCCGATTGAGGTGTTTTTTGTTTGTTTCCCCTTTGCGTATTTGCTACTTTTGAGAGAAACACTAAAACAAAATGAGAGGAGAAAACCGAAATTGCAATGTTTGGTCTATTACATAAATGAAAATGAGAAGATCAGGGCTAGCAGTATTAAAATCAAACCAGAGATTAAATTTAATATGTTCTATCAAATTTAAACACAGTATTCAAGATAAAGTGTAACAAAAGATCTAATAAAGCGAAAAATGTTGGAAATTAAAAAAAGTGCAAGAAGCACAACGTGGGACATGCTCTCAGCTTGTTCTCATCAGCTCGTGACTAATTAAGTGAGCAGCGGTGGGTGAAGGTTAATGACCGACATCATGGGAAAGAGCCTGTAAGTATAGTCATAACTTAAACTCCCTATGAACTAAACATTTCTTTTTTTAAAAAAAATATTTATTTATTTTAGAGAGAGAGTGCAAGGAGCTGGAGGAGCATAGGGTGAGGGATAAGCACACTAGGCTCTGAGCGTGGAGCCCACCATGGTGCTCGATCTCATGACCCTGAGATCATGACCTGAGCCGAAATCACCAGCTGGTCGCTCAACGGACTGAGCCACCCAGGCGCCCCACAGACTAATAAATATTTCTGATGACTTTTGTTCACAGTTGTACTTTTTTTTTTCCCTCATGACAAAAAGTAAAAAATGCTGAAGAAATTTTCAGAAAATATGGGGGAAAGATCAGGTATTTATTGGCAGGGAGGAAACCCAAAACCATAATTATTTTTTCTTTAAAGATTTTATTTATTCATGAGCGACACAGAGAGAGAAGCAGAGACACAGGCTGAGGGAGAAGCAGGCTCCCTGCAGGGAGCTTGATGGGGGACTCTGGAATCATGGCCTGAGTCGAAGGCAGACACTCAACCACTGAGCCACCCAGGCACCCTCAAAACCATAATTAATGAAAAAGTAAGTTGCAGAAGAATTATTACAGTATACCACCATTTATGTGAAGAAATGGGAGACAATGATACATGTATTATATATTATATATACTATATATTTAAATACATTACTGTATTTTATATACTAATTATAATATATAACATCAATACTTATATTATTAGTTACTATATTATAATGTTATTGTATTTTATTGTTACAAATACTTCCTCTATGTAATTACATATAAATTTTACTATATAAATAAATAAATACACATATACACACACACACACACACTATAAGGAAAAGCACGGGTGTGAGGAATACTTCATTCAGGATGTCATTAAGTATAATAGTGTCATGATAGGGTCATGATAAGAAAGAGAAGAGATGGAACTGCTCATTCCCCACATGGTAGCCAATTTCCCTTAGAGGATACGTAGCCATATAACCCACTTGATCTGACTCCTGCCACCTTTATGGTCTCACTTCCTGCCATCTGCTCCCATGCTCAGCTATAGTTGATTTCAGTTATTGGATGGTGCCATGATTTCTTCTGCTTCTGAGGCTTTGATATGCCCTGTGCCCTTACCCGATCCAGATCTCGTTTGTCAGGGGTTAGTTAATTTTTTTAAAGGTTTTATTTATTCATGAGACACACACAGAGATAGAGGCAGAGACACAAGGCAGAGAGAGAAGCAGGCTCCCTGTGGGGAGCCCAATGTGGGACTCAATCCCAGGACCCTGGGATCACGACCTGAGCCAAAGGCAGACGCTCAACCACTTGAGCCACCCAGGTCTCCCAGGTGTCTTCTAAATGTCAATCCCCCTACCTTTCCCTCCTGAAGCTGGGATAGACACCCTTACTCTCTACGCACAGCTCCCTGTTCTTTCCATCCTTCACTTTATTCTAACTGTTTATAGAATTGTCTAATCTCCCATTTACACTATACATTTTGGAAGATCTTGTCTCTCTTATCTGCCCTGTATCCTGGGGAATAGCGAGGAGGGATACAATAAGTGTTTGTGGGATGAATGGATGAATGCACATGACGAGCTCCATGCCTAACCCTCAGGGCAGGCAATCTCCACTGATGACTGGTACCTCCACATTTCTGTCTCCTCTTCCTGCAGGAATGCCCATTTCACTGCAATTAGAGTTTTGCCCTGGTACTGCCTACAGCCCACTGCATCCACTGCAATGTGGATCGATATGCTACTGAACTGAACAGCAGCCTAAGCTAATCAGCTGATAATCCTAATAGCGGCCAAGGCGGAGTATAAAATATAAGCCCGGTGAAAGGAGGCACCCCAGGGAAGTATTGTGTTATCCATGTGAGAACTGAAGGGCTTAAAGATGCATTGACTTTCCAAGGAAACATTGGGTTTTTAACACAAGAGTTCTGACTCCCGTGTATATCCCATGTGGCCCCAGGAGAAAGGAAATTGTCAATTTCCTACCTCTATGCCTGTGTCTATTTCTATCATCTCTGTATTAAGATATTATTAAATTCAAACTTCCTGGTAAAGAGAAGAACCACAATCTCAGACTATTGAGCAGGATCAACAGATCCCGAGGGACAGACAAGAACGATGATAAGTTAAGGTCAACACACACAGTTTAACACTCTTGATGGAGTAATGGGTTGGTTTAATTATATTAGCTTCTTTTAACCTGTAGAAAGATGATGCGCTATACTGGAGAAAGCTCTGGATGAGGGGCAGGACACCCTGGTTCTCTCCCCACACGCCCTTTTTACAAGCTGGTTTACTTTAGACAAGTAACCTAATCCTCCAGACCGCAGTTTAAATGATCTGTGAATACCCTTGGTCATTGGTATCCAAACATCATTTCATGTAGCAGTGGATGTACTGGGCTCTATCCCCAAAAGATTCCACTTGACCACTCCAGTAGGCTAATGTGAAAATATGACAACTTATACATCTCTTCTGTTACTAATGGGTAGAATTTGTTTCCAAATATTTGCTATTATGAGCAGTGCTGCTATGAGCATTCCTTCCTGTGTGCATGGGACGCTATAGGGTAAATCCCTAACAGAGAAATCACTGGATTATAGGGTGTGTGCATCTTCACATTTTCTATTACCAAATTGTTCCCCCAAAGTGGTCACATCCACCTACATTTCCACTCGCAGTTCTTGCTCTGTATCCATGCTTACACTTGAAGTTGTCTGACATTTTTGTTTTAAATTTTGAGTAAATGCTCTGAATAAAATTCTTCAAGGGTGAACATTGCCTAAGGATGTTCCTAGTGTCTGGTGTTCCTCTGCCGATGCCCTTCCTATGTGCTTAGTCTGCCTGTCGGGTAAGTTTATAGAGAAACTACCTGCCTTACTATTTTGTGTGCTCTCTACACATAAGATTTAAGATGAGGGGTGCCTGGGGGACTAAGTCGGCAAAGTCTCTGACTCGATTTTAGCTCAGGTCATGATCCCAGGGTGGTGGGATCAAGCCCCATGTCAGGCTCCACAATCAGCATGAAGTCTGCTTGAGATTCTCTCTCTCTCCCCCTCCCTCCTGCTCACGTGTGTGTGCTCTCGCTCTCTCTCTCAAATAAATAAATAAAATCTTTTTTATTTATTTAAAGATTTAAGCTGAATTTGAGAAGGAGGACTCCTATTCTGGTGTTTCTTGCTCAGATTCATTTGTGTAAAGGTGTCAGGTCTGCAGTTGTCTGCGTTGATGTGTATTACAGCTTACCATGAAACTAATTGAAATTGATAACAGTTATATTAGTGAGGTTTAGATCAATTTTAATTGCATAGGGAAGTGTCATAGTGATTTAGAAAGTGACTTTCTGTTACTATATCAATGAAAAAGGCATCTCCTCTAAATGGATGAATGGAATGTGCATGGAGAAGTTACCAGAGAACATGAATGGCCAAAGAATTCTTCATACTAGGACATATGTCTCTGTAGTTCCCTAATGCAACCCTTCAATGAAAAATTCCTTGAAAATTATTTCCTTCAGTTTTGGAGACCTTGATATGTCTTAGGTAAAATCAGGTGAGAAATAGAAAATGACAGGCAGTGACACTTTGGCCATGTGAAGTTAGACTTACAGAGCTTCTAGAATGAGAAGTGGTCCTGAAATGAATAGCTAAATGTCATTAAAATGGGAAAAGGTGCATCTCATGGAGCTATAAGATTCTTTTCTGTTCTCCTCAATCATAGAATATTGAAGGAATTATAGATTTTGAGAATGTGTTGTGACACCACCCCCATGACAAATCAAAAGGACCCTGGTTCTCAGTATGGGATGCCAGTCTGCCTCTCATGTTAGAAGTGGAATTATCTGGTAATCTGCCTCTCTGGGAGCCATGAGACATAACAGTTGAGTTCAGAGGAGATAGTTCTGATGGCCTAGAAGCTAAGTTGTGTTGTCTTTCCCTTCTCACTGCAGCTTGCCGGGCTCTGAGCAGCAGTGGTAATGTAGGAGGGTGCCCCCCTCCAAGTCTCCAGAGTTGGCTCCACCTTGCAGTGGAGGGACGTTCAGTGGAAATGTCAAGTGGCAATGTGGCTGAGGGTACTGACAAGAACTTTAGTTGGACTGAATTCTGGGAGAGCCTCTGATTTTTATAGCCACATTGGACTGCAGAAATCATTGGACTGGACTCAAATTTAAGTAGGAAAGAGATGGAAAATGTGATGTTTGTTCTAGTGGTTGTTTCAGAACAAAACGTGCTGCTGTGAGGATAAAGCTAGCTCTGGGTTTAGCTATGGCTGAGATGAGATTCTTTGCACAGGCTGATGATTATTATGGTTTTCTTATCATAAAAGCAGCACATATTTCTTGCAGGAAATACACTTTATCATTACACTCGATTTTTCTATATTCTCGGTTGTTAGCTTCAGTCCATCTGGGGAGTTATCTAGAGAAGGTAGGGTCTAGGTCACCAAAGATAAGATGACTTTCACTTCTAGATAGAACTTTCATGCACCATTAACATTCCTTGACTTTTGGTGATTAAGAAAATCCAGGAAGGTTTTTGTTTTTGTTTTTTTGAGGGTTTTTTTGTTTTGTTTTGTTTTTTGTTTTTTTTAGGAGATTCATTAGGGCGAAATATCCATGTGGAAAAGTAGAGAAGGAACGGGCAGTCACAGTCTATGATGGAAAGGCAAAGCTACATTCCTTTATAATTTCCTTTAGATACATGCCCCCATGGAGTCCTTCTGAATTCCTGTGGGGAGAAGACATAGTAAGTTTTTTTTGCCCAAATTCATGTATTTTGAGCTTTATAGCTAGTGATGATGAAGACTGTTTAGGAATGTTTGAACTAATTCCTCCAACTCATCTCAGTCACATAAGTGGATCACATCACCTAAGAAATAATAGTTCAGAAGCCCCACCAGTCTCTGAAAGATTGCTGATAATATATTGGAGCCCCAAGGTATTAAATTGCCCCATAGGCATTCAGTGGTGTTTTAAGCCGATATTACACTCAAGGAAAATACATTGACCTTCTTGTGATGACCCTATTGGTCTCATTCTATAGATGAGTGTATCAAGGCTTCAAGATATTTTATATCTTCCTTAAAGTCAACAAACAAGCGAGTAGCAAATCCAGCCCAAAATCCTTGCTCTTAAGTTTTTCAATATTTGGTTGTGCTATATGGTTTTGCTGCCAGACCATATTTTAATCCAGAAGCACAATTATACTCTCCAGAGATACAAAGCGTTATAAATGAAGACTTAACAAATCCAGTCTCAAGAGGAGAGGTTCCTATTGCAAACTTTGGTGTAAAGCACAGAAAAGATAGTTTCCTTTTTTGCCATGTATCTAGCTATTAGTGATGCAGGAATGTTAACGGATGTATTGGCTTAAGATAGCCCACTGAAGTACCTAGCTTTTTGTGTCTAGCTTCTTCAATTTACATAAAGCTTAAGAGATCTACCCATATGACTGTGTGTTTCAGTCAGTCTGTTTCTATTTGTCACATGTGCCAGATGGATAGACCACAATTTGTTTACCCATTTATCAGGTCATGGACATTTGGGTTAACTCCAGTGTTCTGCTCTTACAAATAACTCATCTATGAACTAGTGTATGTACCAGTCTTTATATGAACTTATGTTTTCATTTTTCTTAGATAATATGTAAAACGAAATTTCTGGGTCATAACAGAAGTGTAAATTTAACTTGGTAAGAAACTCCTAAATTGGTTTTCAAAATGGCTACAGCATTTCAAATTTCCCACAGCAATGTGTGAGAGCTTCAGTTGTTCCACAATCTCACCAGCATTTGATACAGTCAGCCTTTTTAAATTTAGGCCCTTGTAATAGGTATGTGGTGGCATCTCACTGAGGCTTTAATCCAGATTTCTCGAATAACTAATGATGCTGGGAAATGCTCATGTCCTTATTGGCTATTTGTATCTCTTCTTTGGTGAAGTGTCTGTTCAACTATTTTGTACATTGTTTTTGGAAAAAAAGATTGTCTTTTGGGGCACTTGGGTAGCACAGCCAGTGAAGTGTCTGACTATTGATTTCAGTTTGGGTCGTGATCTCAGGGCTGTGGGATTACGCCTGTGTCAGGGCTCCACGTTCAGCACAGGGTCTCCCTCAGTTTCTCTCTCCCTCTCTCTGTGCCCCTACTCTCTCTCTCTCTCTCAAATTAATAAATCTTTATTTTTTAAAAAGATTTTATTTATTCATGAGAGAGAGAGAAAGAGAGAGAGAGAGAGAGAGAGAGAGAGAGGCAGAGGGAGAAGCAGGCTCCATGCAGGGAGCCAGACATGCGACTGGATCCGGGTCTCCAGGACCACGCCCTGGGCTGAAGGCGGCGCTAAATCGCTGAGCCACCCGGGCTGTCCAATAAATAAATCTTTAAAAAGATCTTTTTACTATAGAATTGTAAATGTTCTTTATATATTCTGGATATGTCTTTTGTAAGATACATATTTTTAAAAACATTTGTTCTAGTTTATGATTCACCTTTAATTTTTGCCAACTATTCTTAACTTTCCATTTTGAAACAGTTTGACTTACACAAAAGTTAGAAAAATTGTACGGAAAGTGTTGTATACCCTTCACTGCACTTCCTTTAAGGCTAAACTTTCATATACCCATAGAGGAGTATTTTTTTGAAAAACAAAAGCTTAATCTTGATTACATCCACTTTATCATATTTTCTCTTCAATAGTTCATCCATTTTGTCTCCTCTAAAGAAGTTTTCACCTAATTCAAGTCATTAAGATTTTCCACATGCTTTCTTTTATATAGGTCTATAGTTGATTTTGAGTTCATTTCTCTAGGTGTGAGGTAGTGGTTGAAATTTAATTTTTTTTAGTGCATATTTACATAATGATTTCAGAAACATGAGTCAAATTGTCCTGACACCTTTGTAAAAATAAATGGTCATACACGTGGGCACTGTATTCTGGCCCATTAATCTATATGTCTTTACGCCAATAACAGCCTTAATTACTCTGGCTTTACAACAAGTGTCAAAATCCAGTATGACATTCTTCAATGTTGTTCTTCTATTGCAAAAGTTTTGGGGCCATGCTAGGTCCTTTGCCTTTACATATACATTTTAGGATCAGTTTCTAACATCCTACTGGGAATTTGATTGATGTCAAATCCATAGATCATTCAAGGAGCACTGACATCTTAACAATATCGGGCTGCCCAGTCCATGAATAAGATCTACCTCTACATTTATTTAGGTTTTCTTTCGTTTATTTTATTAGTGTTTTATTGTTTTCAGAAACCATGCATGTTTGGTTAGAGGTAGACCTGACACATCTTTCTTTTTGTTGCTGCTATTGTAAATTGTACTCCTTTAAAATGGCATTTCCAATTGTTCATTGCTAGTTATAGAAGTGTAATTTATTTTTTATTTTATTTCCTACAAATCTGCTAAACTTAGTCCTAGAACTTTTTTTCATATCCCCTGGGATCTTGTACTTAGAGAATCATATAATTTGTAAATAGAAACAGTTTTGGTGCTTCCTTTCCAAACTGTTTTTTTTGCATTGTCTTCCCTTGATGGGTTAGGACTTGTTGATCTATGTTGTATGAGCAGGACCTTTTGCCATCCATGTTCCCAGCCTCAGGGTGAAAGCATTTGGTTTTTAGAAGCCCTTTATCAGGTTGAGAAAGTTCCCTGCTAAAAGTTTTTAATAACATTAATGAATGTTGAATGATCAAATATTTTTATAATTTACATTATCATATAGTTTTTTGTTTTTCTATTTTTCTGTTGCTATGTTGGGCTACACTTACTGGCATTTGAATATTGAACGAGACTGCATTCCCAGAGCTTTTCCTTAAACATTTTGTGCTTTGGTCTGGGACAAAATTAAGTTACTTGTACTCATATATAACTTTTAAGGAATACACCATCTAAGACAAGTCCTAGAATGACCTTTAGTCTAGGATACTTTTGCCCCATGTCTTAGTCTATTTGGGCGGCTGTAATAAAAATACCATACACTGGGGAGCCTAAATAACAACTATTTATTTCCTACTATTATGGAGGCTGGGAAATCTCAGACCAAGGTGCTAGCAGATTCAGTGTCTGTTGAGAATCTACTTGGTTCTTAAAAGGCCATGTTCTCATTGTTGAGATTCAATGTATCTTCACATGGTGGAAGGGTAAGGAACTCTCTGGGCCTCTTTTATAGGAGCACTAATTCTACTCATTAGGTCACCTTTGTGACCTAATCACCTCCCAAAGGCTCCACCTCCAAATACCATCGTATTAGGGATCAGATTTCAACTTATGACTTCTGGGGAGACATGTATATTGCATCTAGCACAGTATTCGTGAGTTATCATAATCCTGAGGACTACACTCTATGCTTGCTGTGTTAAGAGATCTTTTCGCTCTGCATGGTGGGGCTATGAATTCTATCCAGCCCTGGTGATTGGAGGAGTTATTCTTCCTACTTTCCAGGGGTTCTTTTCCAGTCTGACCTGCTTCCTCACGTACACACACAGATCAGTATTTAGCCAAAGACACAAGAACAGCCTTCTGTCGATCACTAGATCTCCCTGTCTGCTTTTTCCTCTCCCCTACCCTTCTATGCTAATCCTGGTTTCCTGGTTCCAGCCCAGACTCCATGAACCTATGTCCTCAGCTCTGTGAGGCCACCTGGCTTTGCGCTGCTAACCCCTCCACATGCTTAGCCAGTAAGTCCTGTTGTGCCCAAGATTGCGAATCTGAGAAACCACCAAGGAGCCGACACTGATGCAAACACACGAGGATTTATTACAAGCTCGAGCTTGGGTCCAAGTATACCCGACACAGTGGAGCAGGGACTTGGACCCGGAGGCTAAGAGGCGTAGCAGCTTTATAGGGGCCAGTGGCCAATGGGATTGTAACACACGCAGAAAGTTGCACAGTCATGTCGGTTCACACGCAGGTGGCCAATTAAATTACATTTTACCCTAAAGTATCCATTTGACTGGCCTATCACTCTGGTCGGAATTGGCGTGCAGTTTTGGCGGGCACAAGGCGGGGTTATATTTTTATGAGCCGATTCGGGTAAGGGTGTGCCCAGTGGCTTGACTAGGGTGGGGCAGCGCCTTAAACAATAAGCAGGTCAGGTGGGGTGATAAAGGAGGTGGTGGGTGCAGCATAAAATGGAGTTAGTCCTGCTCTGCTTGTTCAGGGGTAGGGGATTTTTGTTAAATTTCCTGGGTCCCACAGTCCTTCTGCAGACAGCAAGTTGGGGTACCCTAGGGCTCACCTTGTTTGTTTCCCTTCTTGGTAGAGGTCACTGTCCTGTGCTGTCTAGTGTTCAATTTCTGAAAATTCCTGGGTCATTTTATCCAATGTGCTAGAATAGATCAGAACTCTCATCCTTGTTATTTTCTCAGAGCTGGAAGTAGGAATCTCTTAAGATTTTATTTATTTATTCATGAGAGACACACAGAGAGAGGTAGAGACATAGGCAGAGGGAGAAGCAGGCTCCCTGCAGGGAGCCCAATGTGGGACTCAATCCCAGGACCCTGGAATTATGCCCTGAGCCGAAGATAGACATTCAACAACTGAGTCATCCAGGTAACCTGTTACAAAAACTTTAACAACAATTTTAACTTAAATTCTCATGCAAGAAATGGAGCTTGCCCTAGAAAAGCCCTGATACTTAAACAGATTAGAAGAAACCAAGTCGGTACTTTCATGAAATTAACATCTCTCTGCGATCAGTTCACTACATCTGCTAATTCTCCAGATTTTATCTTGTGTGTAACTGGCTTCTTCCCCACCTGGTTCCCACCCTTTCTTTTTGAGCCACAGCTCTACTTTAAGTAGGATGTGAAGCATAAACAAATAGTAATGGTCTTTCATCTCATCTTCATTTCTCTTTCCTCCCCCACTAGACTCTTCGTACGCATTAAGTATCATAACATTCACAGGATGGGCCTGTGAACCATCTGCCATTAGATAGAGAGAGCATTTGAGAAGAAATCATGTATGAATTAGAGGCTGCCTCCTTCTGCCTCTGAAACAAGCACATCTTGGAATCTTACTGTAGCATAAATGAGAGAGGTAAGCTAAATGGCCAGAATATTTAAGTTGCATGAAATTAGTATTGTGTGGTTGGACAAGTCCCCCGAAGGGATCATGAGGAGCACCTTTCCTTGGATAGCGTGGGGGGATCTGCTCTATGGAATGAGAAGAAGAGCAGATGATAGTAGTTAAGCCAGGCAGGAAGCTAGAGACAGGGATGTAAAATATTTGTGCAAAATTTACTTTATTTTTTTAAAGATTTACTCATTTATTTTAGAAAGAGAGGGAGAGCTTGTGTGAGCAGGGGAGAGAATAGGACAGAAGCAGACTTTGAGCTGAGCAAGGAGCTCAACTCAGGGCTTGATCTCAAGACCCTGAGATCATGACCTGAGTTGAAATTAAGTCAGAGGCTTAACTGACTGAGCCACCCAGGTGCCCCCCAAATCTATTTTAGGTGGCTATATCCCTGCCATGTGAAAAAGCCATTCATTCATTCATTCATTCATTCACTCATTCACTCACTCTTTTATTCAGCACACATGCATGGCATGTTCTGTGCAGATGGTGATGGGTGTGTGTGTGTGTGTGTGTGTATGCAAAGTAGTGGTTTCTACAGAACCCCACAGTTTAATGAAGAGGCAGACAAGTAAATAAATAGTGGAGCATGATAACTGTAACCATGACCTTTGTAACTGACACATCTCAATTAGAATCCCAGCCTAGGAAACAAACTAACTATGTGAGCGTGGGCTTACAGTTTCAGAGGCTTAAAGCCATTATTTGTAATATATGGATAACAACATCCATCACTAAGGAGTTTCTCAGGGTTCAACACATAATAGAAACCTCAGGTCTGTATTTAATAGGCATTTAATAGATAATTTAAAATAAATGTATGTCCAAAATACAATGGTAATTTGGAAGAAGATATTTAACAAGAAGGGTCATCCCAAAGGGCAAAGAGAATATTTGAACTGCATTTTGAAGGAAATGTCAGAGTTCACCAAGTGGCTAAGGCAGACTGATTTCAGGCAGATAGATAAGCATGCACAAAGTCTGAAAATCATGAAACTATAACCAATTTGGGTTGATGTTTGGAAGAAGGTATGTGGTAAAGGTGGAAGGTCACCAGGGAAGTGTGACAGATTAGGTGTCATGAGGCTTCACATGGAGTCATGGTCTGTAAAAGGAGCCTTTAGCCCGAGCAAGCCAAGAAACTTGATATATGTCAGTGCACTGAGAGGGATTCAGTGTTCAGAGGGACTCACATTAGCTCAACTCTTGATAGGCTGATATTTAACCCGAACGCCTGTGTTACTTCCCATTGACAAATCTAACGAATAGTAAGGCTGGAGTGTTTCCATCAGCATATCAGCACTTTGTGCCTCTATACAGATTCACAGAAGGTGGATTCTCAGCTAAGGTAGCTTGAGGTACAGTATTCTCTAACAAGAAGAGGCAAAGGGGTTCTAGTGGTCAGTCTCTCCTGGACAGGGGTATCGCCAAGGCCAAATATGCCTCCCTGAATCTCTGCCATACTGACAAACAACTGCACCTTCTGGTTGAAAACAGAATTTCAATTTTTGGAGGTTGCTAACCCATTCATTTAGATTATGGTTGTATCTTGCTTCCACTGGGGAGCCCGTCAGTGCCCTGAAGATCAACCTCTATCATCTGAGCCTTCAGCTATCTTGTTCACCACTGTACCTACACTTCTTAAAACAGTGCCTATCCATTATCGACACACAGCAAAGATCCTTTAGAGAGCAAATGAGGTATTGAGTTCGTTATATTCTGATTTTATATCCAAAGTTTCAGAATGCTATTTTTGAACCAGTTGAGGTGACCTCACCTTTGGTCTCTTTCTTCCATGAACCTCCTACAACATGGTGGGCCTAGAATTCAGAGAGGATGGGGCGGGAGTGCTGATGGGAGACCTGGCGGTAGAAAGTTTGGGTATGCAGACTCTCATATTTGAAGCCAAGGAATAAAAATTAGAGGCTTGAACTTACTGTACCTTCCTCTTCTTCATGGAAACAACTACCTTTTAGTTTGTGTTAAGTGATTCTAGCTTCTATAACAGATAAACCCTGACTCTCAGAGTTTCACACTATGAGGCTGGTTTCTAATTCATGATCCAGGGTGGGTTCTTGGTGGGTATTCTCCATGTGGTGATTTGGACATCCACGCTCCTTCTATCTAGCGCTCTATCCTCTTCAATCCTGACAGCAGTAGTGCTTGACATGTGGTCCCCAGCCTGGCAGCACCAACAGCAGCATCACCCTAGAACCAGTAAGAAATGCAGGTTCCTGGGCCCCACCACAGACCTACAGACTCAGCTACTCCAAAGGTGGACCCTTCAGGTGATTCTGAAAGACACAAATGATGCAGAACCACATTTCTACGAGGGAGGTGTAATTTTGGTGACTTCAGTCAGAATTCATAAAAAAAAAAAATGTTATTGTAATTAGATGCAGTAGGAATGGTGATTGAATCATTATTCAATACATATTTGTTGAAATCCTTCTATGTGCCAGACTTCAAGATAGATAGGCCCTGTGTATATTGATGACAAAGAGGGTGACCCATGACTACTCTATTGCCAATATTTTAGGTTATATAGGCTCTTGTTGGCTTACCTGGGTACTTAGACTGATACCCAAGTAATGGATATTTAGGCCATTAATAAGTGTTTACTAAAAGAAAATGTAGGGCAGCACCAGGGTAACTCAGTTGGTTGTGTCTGACTCTTGATTTCGGCTCAGGTCATGATCTCAGGGTCATGAGATCAAGCCCTATGTCAGCCTCTATGCTGGGTGTGGAGTGAGCTTGGGATTCTCTTTCTCCCTCCCCCCTCTGTCCCTACCCCCACCCACATGTTTTTTTTTCTCTCTCTCTCTAAAATAAAGAAAATGAAAAAGAAAAGAAAAAGGATGAGTGAATCATTATTTTCCTGAGACTCAGATTGCTAACCTTCAGAAAGACAGAACTGAATTTCTAAAGTGGGCCCCCTTCAGATTCATTCTAGCAAAATACACCTCTAATATGGGGATAAACCTCCCTTGGTGGGTGACCATGCAAAACCCCATCCACAGAAGAAGATTCTCTCGGTTGGGCTACTAACAATGAGGATGATCATGGAAATGCCTTTCAAAGTTAACAATGCCTGACTAAAGCAGGCATTTTCCATGTCTTATTTTACACGACCCTCACAACCTCTGATATAGCTACTATTGTGTATTTCCCATTTTAGAGATGAAGGCAGAAAGACGGAAGAGCTCAAAAAGGTTGCACGTGAAGTAAGCGGCCAAACTGGGATTCAACTCACACTCTGTGTGGCTCTACATCTCTGGGCTAGTTTATAGGTTATATAGGTTGTGGAACCAACTTCAGGCTTATAAAAATAGAAGCAGGGGATCCCTGGGTGGCGCAGCGGTTTGGCGCCTGCCTTTGGCCCAGGGCGCGATCCTGGAGACCCGGGATCGAATCCCACATCAGGCTCCCGTTGCATGGAGCCTGCTTCTCCCTCTGCCTATGTCTCTGTGCCTCTCTCTCTCTCTCTCTCTCTGTGACTATCATAAATAAATAAAAATTTAAAAAAAAAATAGAAGCAAACCATAAAATTTGGTAGGAAGGAACTGGATTGGAAGGGCAAGAGCACCCTTTAGGAAAGCTTCTGCAGGATCCTGACAGCAGGTGCATGGGGCTGGTGAGAGAGGCCCTCTGGAAAGATTCCCAAGACAAAGGCAATGTCTCTACATATAGCAAGGCCTGGGAGCTTGGGTGCCCGGGTCCTGGTAGAGGCCCTACCTTCAGCCTATAAGGCCTTGGACAAATCAGTGAAACTTTATGAGCCTTACAAGCATATGGCCTGTAAAACGAGGATAATGCCTTTAATGATTGTCTTGCATGGCCATTATAAAGATCCAATAAGCAAAATTATAGTGTACATAAAAATGGTACCCACAGAAGCTGTCCTTAGAAAGTAGAGTGGCGTTCTATGCCTTAAGACAAAGGCATCAACATCGTCAAGGTGGATCGGGAAAGGATATCCTTGAGCTGGGGTTGAGAATGTGTACACATTTCCCACGGACGGATGACAGGACACTCACCGCAGAAACAGATCAGTCTGTGCAGAGCCAGGGAGGAAGATGTATCTGGGAAATAGTAAGTGACTTTCTTGAGTGTGAGTATGAGTGGCAAAGAGGAGAGGAGCAGATGAGAAGAGAGAGACAAAGTATGGTGGCCCTTCCCAAATCTTCCACGATAATGAAAAATCAGCATACCAATCCTAAAATGAAAACAAAAGTATCGCTAGAGCAGAAACTAAAGGGACTGGCTCAGTTGGTTACACGTCTAACTCTTGATTTTGGCTCAGATCGTGATCTCAGTGTCCTGAGATCGAGACCACATTGGGCTCTCAGCGGGGAGTCTGCTTGATTCTGTCTCTCCTTCTCCCTCTGCCCCCTCCTCGCTCATGCTTATTGTCTCTCTCCAAAAAAATAAATAATTAAAAATTTTAAAAAATAGGGCAGAAAGGAGGAAATATTTCATGGGAGCCCTCTGCAAGCTCCAGAGCACCAATTCAAACATTAGGTTGTTGCCTTGGCTACTGGCATGGGCAAGTAACAGCAAGCCAGGCATGGCCATCCTTAAAAGACAGCATGTAATTTTAAATAGTCACAGAAAATGTCAAAAAAAAAAAAGAGAAATAAACAAAACTCCAAGCAACAACCACCACCACACACGCACACACATATACACACACACACACCCAACCAATGGAAGGAAAGTCCATCCAAATTGTCGCTGATTTATTACCGTGCATAATCAATAGTAGTAGGTCCACATCAATTTTATATCTAATTTAAAAATTTGAGGTCTCAATGTGCTCATTAAAGAATATAATGGATTTACATATTTTAATTATGTTTTATGGATTGTGAACATAATGTAATTAAGAGACTTTTCAGGAGGCATGATGAATGAACAGGGTGGCCCAACATATGGCAGGAGACACCACAGCGAGTGGCCGGGGCAGAGCGGCCCAGCCCCACGGCTGCCAGCCCACGCTGGAGTGTCAGGGCCATGGTCACGGTTGTGGCAGCCTTGTGACGCCACCAGGCAGGGAGGCGCAGGCCCAGTGGCCACGCGAGAGGGGGTGGGAGTGCTGTATCTGCAGGAGAGGGCAGCCCGCCTGCTGCCCAGCCAGGCCTTGTCTTGTCCCGCTCTCCATCTTCCTCTCTGTTGCAGCCTTGGTGGAAAAGCAATCCTGTCAGCTTTTTCTATTTTAACTATGGTGAGAAAAATAGCACGTGTGCACACACACACGCACACACAACCATGTAACAGAAACACATGCACACTACAGAATTGGCCACATTAACCATTTTTTAAATTAATTAATTCATTTATTTTTAAAGATTTTATTTATTTATATAGGAGAGACACAGAGAGGCAGAGACACAGGCAGAGGGAGGAGAAGTAGGCTCCCTGAAGGGAGCCCAGTGCAGGACTTGATCCTAGGACCCCGGGATCATGACCTGAGCCAAAGGCAGACGTTCAACCGCTGAGCCACCCAAGCACCCCTGATCACCCCTATTTTTAAATATGAACTGGGACCTTGATATTCCCTCCTGCAACATGAGGAGAATAACGCCTGGACTTCAGGTTTACTGTGGGCATTAAAAGCAGCAAGCGTTTAAATTAGGATTTAGGAGTCAAAAGCATACTGCACACAAGGGCAGGAAGCAGACACTCGGAAGAGGGTAGTTTCTTTTCTCCTTTCCTCCAGTGTGTCCTGAGATTGAAATCCGCAATTCCCAGCTCTAGAGGGTTGCTTTGCTAGATACCTGCATGACACAATGAATTGTTAACAGGCCTCCTGGGCTGATGCCCCTGGGAGCACTCCCATCACTTCTCAAGTGTCCTTGTACATCTCATCTTTCCTCCTCTCAGGGAATGATGTAATAATTGGCCTGCATATTGGCCTGCAGAGTCTCACCGCTTTTCCTTCCTCACAACTACTACTGGCCTCTAGGGGGAGCTCAAGACTTCATCATCCTTGGCTTGGGTCAGAGGCAGGGTATCATCCCAGACTTAGTCAACCAATAGATAAATAGATAAATAACTTTTGCTGAATGAAGGGACACAAGCAAAGAAGGATGGATGTCAGGGATAAGGTGAAGCTTGACTTTAGAAGGCTTTTTCTCATTTAAAGCTTTACATTTGGATGCCCTCTTCTTTGCTCCCTGTTGGGCTCTAGGGACCTCAAGATACCTTCCACTGAGTGGAAGCAAGTCTACTCTTCAACCCACCACCATCTCTCTTTAAGAAACTAGGTACCAACTCAGTTGCAAAGAAGAAAGGCAAAGCACAGCCTGATGTGGGTGCCTAGGCCAGCCACTCCAGGCCCTGTGCTGAACCCAACCTGGAAGCATTTCCTTCATTTGTCTTTGCTTCAGCTCATGCTTAGCATGTGAGGCTTTGAGAGCCAGAATTGGAGTTCTAGAAGCAGGAAAATATATTGGTCATTGAGCCTTGGGTCTTTGTTTTGAGCAAAAATATCCTGTGACATAGAAAGTGATCTAGTTTGGTGGCTTTGCTGGTGTTTGAGACTTCATTGTTGGTCAAGTGTTTCAATGACTGATTCTCAGTACTGATAAGTGTTCACTTCTGGAAGTGAACGGAAGAATGGTTCCATGGATGAAAGATTAACTCATTGTCAGGAGGGCAACCAAGGAAACTTTCTCAGAGGTGGTAAAGTCAGAATTGCGTTTTGCGCATGAGTGAAGGAGGAGTATGCCAAGTGCATTGTATGGGAAATACATCCCACCATGTGGGAGGAGCATGTGTAAGAGTAGAGAGTTGTGATAAGGACCAGGACATGATGTGTGGATGTCAGAGATGGCTGAGCCCTGGGTGGGGTCTAAGGAGATGAAGCGAGAATTAGATGGGTTTCACAAAATGGCAGGACTGGTATTCTTTCTTTCAACAAGTATTTTTTGAGCATCAACCATATATACTGCTCTGGGGACTAGGAGGCTGTGAATAGCAGACTTATTCCTTGCCCTCAGGGAGTGTAAATTCTACTACACAATCCAGGGGTGATTGCATTCATCCAAGGTTACTAAGGAATCATCAGGGAAAAGAGTAAGCAAAATGGCCCATATGATCAGAGCTGTGTTTCTGAAGCATTACTGATGTTGGCATGGACGGTGCACCAAGGATTGGAGACAACAGAGGTGGGAAGCCCTGCAGGAAGAGATTACTGAGGGTAGATTGGGAGGGATAAAAGCAAGGGAAAGATTTGGAAGTTATTTTAGAGGTCAGTTTCAGAAGCATATTTGGAAGAACTTGGTGCTATTTTATAATTCATTGAATGTTGGGCATGAGGATTAACAAGGAAGAGTCAAGGAGACAGAAGTCCTAAGTTGTAAGGAACAGGAATATGATACAATACACTGGGTACAACATACCAAGGTATATGGTACCATACACCAGAGTAGGCAAGGGAGCTGGGAAATTGGCTTTCTGGGAGAAGGAGGGCTTTGGACTCCGTGGGTTTGCTGTGTGTGAGTACTTACAGAGATTTATCTGGTAGACAGCTGGTTGTTGCCAAATACTCAAGGACCTCTCCCAGGTGGGAGTTAGAGACTCAGATTTGGGAGTCATGACAGACTTGCTCCAGTAGTTGTGAGGGGGAGGAACAAGAAAAGGCACTGTGGGAAATGACACGGAGAGAGAAAGGAAAGGACAGAGAGTCTATGGTAGGGAAAAATGAGTGATTAAAGATCACATGTTCCCATGTGATCCCATGGGAAGATCCAAAGGTAGAAAGGACACTGGTGGCTGAGGACAGATACACCATTGTTCTGGAGGGGGTGAACACCATATTGGCACAGCCTGAGAAATAAGGAATTGGAGAGGAAAACAGGAACTTAAGAGAACCATATCTTCAGACCGTTGAGTGATGAGGGATGGAAGTTTGGGATAGTGACTTAAGTGACAGCAAGGGTTAGAGTAGGGATTTTTTTTTTTTTTAATGGATAGTAGCTTGCCTTCCTGTTGAAGCCTTTCTGGTGCTACCAGGTGAGAACGTAGCCCAAAACATTTGTTTCCTTGAGTATGTTTGCTCCAAGGCTGCCAACAATAGGTGGGGTAAGATTCTCAATGGGCATCTTCCCCTTCTGTCTGTCCCAAGTGTTATGTTATGTGGCAGGAATATCTGTGAGCACTGAAATAGCTGCAGTGCTGAGAACCTTCTGGAAAAAAATTAATTTTGCCGAGGGATGGCCTTTCTCCCTTGTGGAAATCAGCACAGATGGAAACCCTGCTTTTTGACTTTTGTGGGCATCTAAGACTGCCACTTACTAGCTATGTGACAGTGGGCCAGCTACTTACTCCCTCTGCGTCTCAGTTTCCTTATTTATAAAACGGGGACAATATGTCATTACAGGAATGTTTTTGGAGACTTAAATTCTGCACCATTAATTTCCTGGAGCCTGGCAGAGTTAGGCTCTCAGTAAATGTTTGCCCTCTCTTCCCCACATCTTACCAGCATTTGATTGCCATGCATTTGATTACTTTGGCCTGAGCCAACTCCCTTAACAAATGTTTCCACCTTAGATTAAAATTAATTCAAAGACAGGGACCAGCAACACATCCTGTAAGGGACTAAGAAAATGGCATTAATTTTGTAAATTAATAAATATGCAAATGGAAGCTTTGTATGGAATAGGCTATATAAGCAGGAAGTAAATTGTGTTGTAAATTATGCATTGCCATATGGAGCAGATACCCTTGACTTAGCATGCAAGGCAGGGAAAGCTGGAGCAGACTCTGCCGTAATGGCTTCTGAGAATGAGTGGCATGCTCGTCCAACAGCAACCCCGGGTGCTGAGTCATGTGGCTGGTCCTGGAGTGGCAGTGGAAGCCCCATGGTGAGCAGGCTGTTACCCAGCCATTGATGGGAATAATCTAGGGAAGACCATCCTATGGCTGCCAAGAGAATGGGCAAGCATGAGCTCAGATGGGACAGTCTGTGCGCACTGAGCACCATGCCCAGGGTCTGGAGGGGGCTTGGTGGGGGTTGTTGACTGGATGGGGAGAGCTGTCCTGGGCTTTCAGAGCCTTGCCAGCCAGTACTACAATCCCAACTCCAAGGCAGGTGTGACTGGCCTGGGGAAATGTGCATTACTGCTGGATTGATCCATCAATCATTAGAAAACAAATAGTGTAAGAACAGGCCAGGTGTTCCACATTGTGCTAAATAGATGCTGGAGGGCAGTGGTTCCCCCTTATGACTATTCAGCAGAATCATCCAGGGAACTTTTTAAAAATAGATTCCTGGCTCCTACCTCTGGGATTCTGGTGCAGCAGGTCTGGGCTGAGAATGAGAGTCTGTTTCCAAACTCCCAGCTAATTCCTCTGATCAGCTAGATTTAGGGGTCATGGTGGCAGAAAAAGTTTCTCCTTGGTCCTGAGCTTTGAGGGTCTCAAAATATAATTGGGAAGGCTAAGGTTAGGCTCCCAGACCCAATCCTAGTGTGTGTTCTTATTGCCTACGAGCTTAGTGACGGGGCAGACAGTGAGTCCAAGGGAGAAATTTCTCATTGAGAGGCAGATCAGAGAAGGCTTTCGGGGAGGCACGAGCCGTGGCTGCATCTGAGAAGCAAGGAGAAGGTGGGGAAACATTTGAAGATGAAGCTAGCTGCCATGGGAGACAGGGTTTGAGCGTTATCCTCTGGTGTGGGGAAAAGCAGCTTCGAGCTGGCCCCTGACTGGTCTGGAATGCCAGGTGAAGATGAGCTTTGTGCCTTTCGGGGTTCTTCTTGGTGCCTTGCCTCTGGGTATGCTGAGCAGTGGTACCTATCCAAGTGTGGCTCAAGGCCTCAGCACCTGGGACCCCAGGTACAAAGTTGTGTCAGGGTGCTACGGCAACCATCCACATTGTTTAGACTCAGATAGTTCACATAACCAAGAATGTAGAAGAAACCCATGTCTCTTCCAGGATGATGAAAGACTGGGGAGACCTATGGTTCTAGCACAATGCTTTTCTCCCTCTCTCTTCAGCCTTCTTGAAATTATACCTTGATCACATTTCCACTTCCCCACCTCTTACAGCCTAACATTCTCCTGCTTTCTCCAGGATGAGAGTCAAAGGCTGGTCTGACAAGGATGAGGAAGATGTGAGACTGGCCAAGCCAATGTCCTTTTCAAAGAGCAGGGGACCCTTGGAACTCAATCACAGCCAGCCTGTCCCGCGAAATGGAAACTACCACCAGCTTTGCCCACTCAGCCTTGGCAGACTCTAGGCATTGCCCTGCGGCTGTGGTCCTCAGTGAGGCGCTGGTCAGCTCCTACGGCTGCTCTCTGGATCTACAGAATGTGGGGCTCCAGAGCAGGCCCGGAGGATCTGCATTCTTGACCACTGGTGCTTTTGATGTGGTATACCCCCTTACACCTCTGCAACATTCCCATACTGGGCTGGTCTGGCCCAGCTTACCACATCCTGTTTGTGACACTATGGGGAAAGTCTCAGCTATGTTGGCTCGGTGTGAGAGATCAGCGTGACATCACTGTAAAATGATTCCCATCATTGTGGGCTTTGCAGTTGTGGGCATGGGCCAACACCTCCTGTTTGCTTCACGTTCAAAGCAATGTGATCTTGAACATAAGCCCCTAAGACTCCGTTTCGTCGTCTGTGAAATGGGAATGGTAAGAAAACTGATCTTGCAGGACGGCAATGCATTCAAAGGCCAGCAAGGGGGTTTGCAGAGGTAATTAGGTGTTAGCAAGTGCTGCCCTGAGCCAAATCTGCCTCCATAAGACTTGGCTGACCAGGTACTGGTTCTGTCCTCGAGCCTGCCTCTTCCTCTGGCAGATCTTCAGATCCTCTCTGGAGCCTGGGACCCTGCCCCTCCACATCTCCTCTCCAAGCGAAACATCCCCATGGACCCACAAGAGCTGGCTGTGTTTGCCATCCCCGGAGGTATCTCATTTTACAGCTGGGCAAACCCCAGCATGCCAAGTTCCCGTCCTTGCAAAGTCATGCAGTTACAGAAATGTCTGGGCAGCAGGTGGCAAAATGGTGTTGTTATCGGAACCACACAGATAATCATGCTTTGCTTCTAATCATCTTCCATCTAGTCTGTGTTTTGTCATTTACAAGGGGCTTGCACAACCCTTACCTCATTTGGTCCTCCATCGCCCCGTGCAGGGGGATTTAGATGGTAATAGTGATGCTGTGCTCTCAGGTAGCACGCTGCCCTTTCTGAAACATTTCTACATCTCTTATTGCACTGGTTCTCTGTCACACCCTCGAGAAATAAAAGAGCAGGAATTATCAGATGAAGAAATGACAAAACAGAGAAGGCATGTGCTGGTCCAGATCCCACAAAGCCATTGACACATTCAGGTGTTGGACAGGCCTTGGACTGGGACTCAAAGTCCCTTCAACACTTGCGCTGGTCCTTGGCCTTTCTGCTCCTTTTCTGAACAGGTGAGCTTCTCCCCTGCCTCCTGGGGTGTTAGTATAAAAGTAGCAAATAATGTCTGAAAATTGTGTTCTAGTCAATAAGAATTACATATACATCCAGAGCTTCTGCTGCTTCTTCTGAGCTGAGTCATTACATCCTTTGCTCAAGGGCAAGGTCTAGTTACCACCACCACACTTGTATGCACCTGCCAGCTAGCAGAAAGCCCTGGAACATGCACTTCCAGGGCTTTCAGGGCAGACAGGATGGTGACCATGGCCCAAGCTCAAGTCCAGGCTGAGCACTCCTCCACCAAGTGGGAGTCCAGAGACTTGGCCATCTGTGGGCTTTCTTCCTTTTGCCTTCTGTTCACTGGCAGACCCTAGGGTTGGAGCTGCGGCTTGAGCCTGCCAGTCTCCCCAGTGACTCCTGCTCCGGCCTTGGCTGGCCTGCAATTGCCCGAGGGAAAGAAGAGACACAAAATCCACCCAGCCTCACGGAGGGGATTGCTTAAGTTGGGGACATGGTCAGCCTTCTTGGATATGGTCTGTTGGCTCAGGAGATGAGACAGAGGGATGGGAAGCCAGGCTGCCCACAGAAGCTCTGCACAGGAGGATCAGCAGGGGGGCATCCTACCTCCACTCCCCGGTGGGAAGAAGGGGAGGTGGAAGCTTTTGAGACGGAATCACAGCATGGATGGGAGACCAAATGTGGTCAAGGGTTGGGCAGATTCAGAGTGTATCTGTGGGGATTGCTTCAAGGAAGTGAAGCAGGGAAGGAAAAGGAGCAGGAGGGCTCTGCCTCTGGCTCTTTGCTTTCTCTTCCCCATCCCTATTTCAGGCTTCCATCTTTTGGTTATTGTGGGTACCATTCTCTCCCTATTGTATTTTTCGTAAGCCACTGTCTTCACTAAAGTTTACCTCCTGAATTCTGTGTATGAGGTGATGGATCAAGAGGTGAATTCAGGAATCCTAAGGGACTCTAGGAAGGCAAGTTCAGGTTGAAGCCAAGGCAGGGGAGGAAATCATACCTCGTGGCCCCCAGGATCCAACGGGGAATAGGAACAGGCAGGGGGCAGGCATGAGGAAGGACCGGTATACCCATGCCCCTGCCCCTGGTGCTTTCATGTTTTCATGAAGCTTGTAAGCCGAGATTGACTTTTCATTTTTCCCCTTACTCTCAACGAGGCTTCCCTACCCTTAATACATTGTTCTCTCCAAGATACATCCTTCAAGGGCTAGAGTCTTGAGTGAGCATGTAATGAGAGCTGGCAGATTGGCTTCCCAAGATCAAAAATGCTTTGGAAGATGTTCAATCTTGGGCAACATTGCAGGAAGGAAGCTATCTGGATTTAGCAGAGCTGGATTCAAGTCTTGGTCCTACTTCGTCTTAAAAATTAACATCCTTTATTTTTTACAGTAGTTTCAGGTTCACAGCAAAAGTGGGCAGAAGGGACAGAGATCACCCGTGTACTCTGTGCATGAACAGCTTCCTCCACTGTGGACATCCCCCACCAGCGTGGTGCACTTGTTGTGACTGGTGAACCTACATCAACACGGCATTATCACTCAAGTCCATAAAAGACTGAAGAATTCACTGTTGTTGTTGCACATTGTTCAGGTTTGGACAAATGGATAACGTCTTGTATCCATCACTGACGGAGCATAAACGGTAATTTCACTGCCCTAAAAATCCTCTACAGTCCACCTGTTCATCCCTAAGTCTTCTCCAACCTCTGGCAAGTACTGACCTTACTGTTGCCTCCATACTCTTTGCCTTTTCCAGAATGTCCTATGTTCGAATGGCCTTACGTTTTTATGATCAGGCCGAACCATGTGCAATCGGCATTTAATATAAGTCAATGCTGGCAATTTCGTGCGGCTTCATGTAGTGGTTGGGGGGATGCTGGATGTGTCACTGGGCATGTCCGGTGCCCTCCTGCCTGTGTCCGTGGGTCCCGCTGTGGAATCAAGCCCCTCTTGCCACCCCAGCACCCCTACTCAGTCCCCAGGTCCGGTGGTGTTTACCTCTGAAATCTCTGGAGCCGTGTTTGCTTTCTCTGTCTTCCTCATGTTGTCTCTGTCCAGACCCTCATCCTGTTCTGGATGAGCTCATGCAAACACCCCTGAGTGGCTTCCATGCCTCCTGCCACAAGCCGCGGTAACGTTTAAGACCTAGCTCCAGATCGAGGTAGATCCCCGACGGATTATTCTGTGCTTGACAACTTCATCGCCTTGCCGCCTTGCCCCTGCCCGTGACTCAAGGTGACTCAAGGCTTCTGGCCGCGTGGGGCCACCAGCAGAGTCTTTTGATCAGGACCGTCCTTACACCTCCTGCTCTGCCCCCTGGTGTCCGTCTGCAGATCTGGGCACTCAGACCTCACACCCTCCCCGCCTCCCCCATGCTCAGCGCCCTTAGGCACATTCTGCTGTCCCTGTCCTAAGGCCCTGCCATTTCTTCCCTTCAGCCTGAAAACAACCCTATTCATCACCCAGGACCCAGCTCATCCCTCCTTGCCCTCCGCGGCCGGGGCTCTCAGCATTTCTGCTGTCTGGGGGACTCCACCCTGTTCTTGGCCCTGAGCCAGGAGGGGGCTACTGCCTCGTTCCCCTCCGCGCTCCCCCCCAGGGCCAACACTCGGCAAACACCGGTGATGCCTCCACGAGCAAGGCCCCACGTGGACACGGGAGCGCGCGGGTACCTGAGCACGGAGGCAGGGGCCGCTTCCTCCTGAAGCAGAATTACAAAGCCTGGACATCTTCTCTTCTCAAAGCCCCACAGTCGCAGACAATAGTCTTGGGGTTGGATTTCAGGCGCGATTCTGAGAGTGTCACGTTAGATCAGGTCCGGTCAGCGAGCCGAACGCCGCAGGGCCCCACGCGCCATCGCTCCCAGCGGCGGAAGTGCGTGCCCGTGCGTGCCGGCGTGCGCGTGCGTGTGCGTGCCGTGCGTACCCGCGTGCGTGTGCGTGCCCGTGCCCGTGCGCGCGCATGCGCGTGTGGGGGGCGTGGCTGACGGGTAAGCAGAGCTCCCGCTGGGCGGGTCCGCAGAGGCCCGGCGCTGATACCGTGGTCGGTGTTGCGTCCGCGCCATTCGGTGCTGCCTCCGATCCACTGTGGCCCGCGGGCCCTCAGACCCAAAGCTGGCGGAGGAGTGAAAATGAGAAAGACATCAGAGGTCTGATTCGTCTGGTGACGGTGGAGTGGAGCGGAGATCTCGAATGTCTCCTAGGACATGTGGGGGCTGTCTCTAGCAACTACCCACCTCTGCGCCTCCGTCCTATGTCCCCGGTCGTCGGGGCGTTAAGGACTACGGGTCACCACACGGGCCAAAAGAGCCTCTCTCTGCTTTTGCTCGGAGGGGAGTGCGGCGGACACGCGGGCCGGCCTAAGCGCATGCGTGGTCGGCGTCTCCCGCAGCAGCGGGACAGCGCCCCGTCCCGTGGGTTCACAGCGACCGTAGATTCCGCGGGGGCTGTGGCCCTCGTGCACCTGCACCTCGTGCACCTGCACCTTGTGCACCTCGTGCACCTCGTGCACCGTGAGCTGGTGGAGGCCCGGCTGGGATCTGGTCGGCAAGGCTCCCCAGGCACGTGGGCTGGGGGGCATCTGAGTTAGACGGGATCTAGACTCTGCCAGCGAGCGGGGCTGTGCCCAGCACGCCGGGCGCAGAGTCCTCAGCGGCCGCGACCCTGCGACGGGATTCCAATTTGTCGTTAACCTGGTTTGGTCCTTTGTTTAGAAGTCGTGGGGCCTTGGTATATTTTTGTTAAGCGGTTTGAGAATTCATTATCTTGGTCCAGGGCTGGTAATATTGCACCACTTTCTTCTCCCTCACAAAAACGGTTCTCGATAATGTTCAAAGCAGTCAGGGCAACCTGAGGATTCTCGTGAAGTTGCAAAGCCTCAATTTTATCAATGCCACCAACTTCTTCTATCAGAAGACACAGATTTTCCTTCTCTGAAAGCTTCTCTGCTGCCTGGAGGATAAAAGGGATAACATCAAGGATGATGACAGCAATTTTGGTGTCTTGGACGGATTCACCAGTGGCTCCTGGACTCCAGGGTGGACAAGGTGGATCAACTGGTCTATGGTGCCTCCAGTTATGAAGTTAGCCACGGTCCAAACAGCCTCTTTCTGGACTTTAAATTCTCCATTTTTTAGCACAGCCACCAAGGGAGGCAGCACGCCGCAAGCGATCAGCCGCTGGACGTGTTGTCAGGCAGAGGGAGAAGCAGACTCCATGCAGGGAGCCCGACGGGACTCGATCCCAGGACCCCGGATCACGCCCTGGACCGAAGGCAGATGCTCAACCACTGAGCCGCCCAGGTGCCCCAGATTATTACTTTTTAAAATTTTGTCTTCACGTGTTTGTAGGCTGTGTACAAGCTTATTTTTGGAGTCTTCACCCTATAATAAGTAAAAACGTACCTATCTCCCACAGTAAAACACAACGCCCAGCACATCCTCACTCTTTCCTTCCCAACACGCAAATGAAAAGTTTTGTTTTAGAGAAATCCATTTCTGATGTTGGATTTCATGTACATTTTTGTTAGAGCAATCTAAGTTGTTTCAAGGCAACCTAGCTGAGGTAGGTTGAGTCTTGCAAGGCATGTATAGCTAACAGTGGAGAAGAAAAGCACAAAAGTGGATGTTAGGGACTGAATTGCGTCCCCATGACCTTTAGGTGTTGAAGCTCTAGCCCCCAGTATGACTATCTCTGGGGATGGGGCTTTTCAGGAGAAAATTTGAGTTAAATGAGATGGTGAGGGTGAAGCCCTAATCCAACAGGACTGTGTCCTTCTAAGA
Organism: Canis lupus familiaris; assembly: GCF_011100685.1. Classification (NCBI taxonomy): domain Eukaryota; kingdom Metazoa; phylum Chordata; class Mammalia; order Carnivora; family Canidae; genus Canis; species Canis lupus. Next base: position 4,777,353 of record NC_049227.1, on the reverse strand, counting down.
AGAGGAAGAGACACCGGTGTGCTTTCTCTTTATGCACAGGCAAAGGAAAGGCTGTGTGAGAAGATGGCCACCTGCTCGCCAGGGAGAGAGGCCTCAGGAGAAACCAAACCTGTTAGCACCTTGATCTTGGCCTTCCAGCCAAAAGACCCTACAATGTAAGCCCTCCTGTATGCAATGTTTTGTGACAATAGCCCTGGCAGCCTGATACAGTTGAGTATTTTATGATCTTCTCTTGCTCTCTGTTGCTGGAAAGTGCTCTATGAACATTTTCTTATCTGATCCTGGGAGAAGTTCATTGAAATGGCAAAACTTTTTAAAGGGACCAAATGGAGAGACCTATTTCCAAGGATGCTTAAGACTTGCTGACTCAGCCAAACCTAGCAGACATGTCAGCTTGGAAGCAGCCTCCTCTGCTGTGAGCTCTTGCCTCCCGGGGAGCAGCCACTTGGAGTTTTCTAGGCTGGAGGGTTCCCAGGTGTGCCTGATTTACCTGTGTGCCAATGTATCTGTGCGCCGATGTACCTGCGGAGTGTTACTTTGTGCTGGTGGACCGGCCACATATGTCTCTTCTGCTCTGATGGAGTGATTGCGGAGCTTCCCCAGCTACTTAATTCCTGCCTGTCATTGGTTTGACATTTGAAAGTGAAATCACAGACCTGGATGCTGGCCAGGCTTTGGAGCTTGCTCTCCCCATGTCTACCTTTCAGTTTATGTACCTGTTTGCTTACTCGTAAGCTGAAGTGCACCCTGCTGCATTTCACAAATAATCCAGCAAATCCTTGAGATTTATTTTAAGGATTGATTAGAAAAGTCAATGTTGTACACGAAGGATTAAAACAAGAAATATTTGCAATCTGCTTATGTATCTGTTATCTCAAAGCCAAGTCTTGATTCCTCCAAAAATATACCGTCACAAGCAAAAAGACTATACACATTGTATAGTCTATATCATGGGAAGAACGCGGGGCTGGCCCTCAGAAGACCTAGATCCTGATCTGAATCTTGCTGCTCACCGATGGTGTCACCTCGAGTTAGAGAACCTTCTCAGGCCTTGGGTTGTGCTTGCTTGCTTGCTTGCTTGCTTTTTTTTTTTTTTTTTTTTTTTTTAGTAACTTTTGGTGAAAACCATATAAAATGAATGTACCATCTTAACCATTTTAAAGTGTTTAAGGTAGTAGTATCACCTAGATGTATATTGTTGTGCAACAAATCTCTAGACCTTCCATCTTGCAAAACTGAAGCTCTGTTCCTATTGAACACAAATCTCTACCCCCACTTCCCACCAGCCTCTGACAGACACTGTTCTACTTTTTTTTTTTTTTTTTTTTTTTTTTTTAAAGAGAGCTGGGTGGCAGGAGTAGAGAGATGGGGGAGATAGAGAATATCAAGCAGGCTCCACACCCAGTGCAGAGCCTAATGTGGGGCTCCATCTCTTGACTCTGGTATCATGACCTGAGCTGAAACCAAGAGTTGGATGCTTAACTGACTGAGCCCCCCAGGCACCCCTCTACTTTTTCTGTTTCTAAGATTTTGACTGTTTGATGTTTTTTGAGTTTTGTTTCTGTTCGTTTTCACACTCTTAACAATACCCATCCACAAAAAAGAAAACCTCATTTTAACCTTTTCAGCTTCCAATCTATGAGGCTATGTTGTGTCAAGCCCTGAGAAACTGCTTTGGAAACTGGATAGCGCTTGGAATGCCAGGTATTATAGCAAATCAATAATCTTGATGTAAATCTGGCATTTGGCTTAATAAGTCTAACCATCTGGTTATTTTCAAATGTCCAGAATTTTGATGGTGTGCATACCGTAACAATTATGAAGAGAGCTACAAAAACTCATTGAAAAGCTATATTGTTCAGAAACCTTTTGGGTTTAAATACAGATGAGTTAATGCTGAGTGGGTAGTTATTACCTGGGTTAGTTCCTTGTCTCAGAGTATCCACGTTCTACCCTCAGGACGGTGTGGTTGAATCCTGCCATCCCTTCCCACATCCAACTGGTTCCCAAGGACAAATGAGGATGTGCCTGTGTGGATACAGGGAGAAAATGGGACAACTTTGAGAAATGGGACAACTTCCAGGTCTTTTTATAGTTCATTCTTTAAAATTCTGTTTTTTGTGTTTTGTAAAATACACAGTATATTGATACTTGGGTCCATGTAAGTAATTTATAAACAAATAAATACACATGCATTGAAGTGTTCTTTTTGTTTGCTTGGTTAGTTTGCTTTAAATTAAGGGCACGCAGGTATAAAATGTATCAATCAGTAACTTACCTCTAATGTCAATCATTCAGGATTCTCTAGAAACAATAGAAGAGATACTCATTTATATATTTATAATTATTATATATTTATATAATTATATAAATAGTATATACATACATACACATATATAGGAAGAGATTTACTTTTTATTTTAAGAAATTGGCTTATGCAATTGTGAGGGCTGCCAAGTTTGAAATCTGTAGGGCAGGTTGAAAATTCAGGCAGGATTTCTTTCTTTTTTTTCAGAGATAGAGGGGGAGAGTGCCCAAGTGAGGGGGGAGGGGCAGAAAGAGAGGGAGAGAGAAAGAATCGTAAGCAGGCTCCCCACTTAGTGTGGAGCTCCACGTGGGGCTCCATCTCTCTGCCCTGAGCCCAAGTCAAGAATCGGACACTAACCAACTGAACTACCCAGACACTCCAACAGGCAGGATTTCTATGTTAACAGTCCTGAAGCAGAATTTCTTCTCCAGGAAACCTCAGTTTTGCCCCAAGGGCCCACCCACGATATCCAAGGTAATCCCCCTTACTTTAAGTCACCTTAATGTAGATGCTAACCACGTGGACATGCTACCCTTACAGCAAAACCTAGGTTAGTGTCTGATTATAGAACTGGATACTGCAGCCTAGCCCAGCTGACCCATCACACTATCCTAATGCCAGGTTTCTTTTGATCTGGCACCAGTCTGTCCCTGCTCTAAATCCCCTCTGTGCCATTTCCAGATTCAGTTTACTACAGCACATCTCTCCTCTGCTTGATGTCAGTTATTGCTAGATGAAGGCCACATCCTTGGACTGGCAGCATTTGCTGTTCTGTAGACTATTGCACGGCCAACCCCTGCCTCCACTCCTAGCTTTTTGTTATGATGAACCATCTCATTCATATAATTCCTGCTCCCTAATACCTTTCACCCCATCCGCCATCACACCTGGGTTTTGCTGACAATGAGCCCTCTTGCGCATGACTAGGGGCATATCTCCCCCTTCCAGGTCAGCCTATCAAGATCCTGCTCCTTGGTCAACATGTCCAGTGTCCAACTCATTACCTTACTTCAAAATGTGTGTCTTTTATGCTATTTCTGGGGCCCAGTTAATGTATTCCTTCCCCGTGCATGGGCTAGGAATTTCAAATAAAAATTTAATAGATGGCAGACTGAGGGAAGATATTTCCAAAGCCAAAACAGTCAAGGGAATAATTTCTAGAATATACAAAGAAATCCATCAAACCAACACACAAAGATAAGGAAAGCCAATAGGAAAATGGTCCAAAGATATCCCAAGGCAATTCACAGAAGAGGAAGCCCTTGTAGGCATCAAGTCTATGAACAAATGCTCATCAAGCTCACCACTAATCAAATAAGCAAAAATTAGAACAACACTGCAATACCACTTTATAACCATCCAGATGGCAAAAGTCAGAAAGGTAGGTCATACCTAATGTTAGGTAGCTTATGAGTAATTTTGTGTCTTTCCTTGTCTCCACCCATCCCTCTGTGGGTTTGGGATTCATGAGACAACTTCACTGAGGCTTGTCTCTGAGCTGATACCTGCAAATCTAATGCATTTTTAGACATTGTTACTTTAAAATTCCATTGGTTTATTAAACACAGCATGTTCAAAGCAGGACTTGAGCTGTGCTTCTCCAAACGTGATTCTTCTCCTCTGTTTGCAAAGGGCCACCTGTCACCCGCACATTTGCCTAAATCATTCCAATTCCTAATTCCTTCCTCCCCATTGTCCCTCATCTGTCACAAACTCCTTTATGTGAAGTTCACCACTTCAGTATATTTGACATCTGTCTCCCACGTCCCATCCTTTCCAAATGCTACCCTAGCTCATCGTCCTCTCTCACCTGGATTACTAAAATTGTTTCTGGTTTATTTCCCCTGCCTACAATCTTGCTAACTGATGTCATAATGAGTGCTTTCTAGTTGACAACCACTTGGACATAGGACTGAGTAAGATGGACTCTCTGACCTCAAGGAATTCGAGGGAGGGAAGGACAGGAAGGACAGATACGCAAATCATTGCAATCCCCTTCCCGCCTCTGAGAAGCTTGTGGTGACAGAGAGGGTGACCTGTATTTACTATGGGAGCAAAGAGGAAGTGGACCCAGTGCTAGGGACAGCCCATCCTTTATAAGCCAGGCATCTGATCTTCCTAAAATGCAAGTCTGATTGTACGCCTCTGGCGTTAACACTCTCTCAGAAAGACAATTATCATATGGTTTCACTCATATGTGGAATACAAGAAACAGCACAGAGGATAAGAGGGGAAGGCAGGGAAAACTGAATAGAAAGTAATTAGAGAGGGAGACAAACAATGAAAGACTTAACTCTAGGAAACAAACTGAGGGTTGCTGGAGGACAGGTGTGGGGGGAGGGTAACTGGGTGATGGGCATTAAAGAGAGCACAGGATGTGGCGAGCACTGGGTGTTTTGTTGTTAAGATTTTATTTATTTATTCATGAGAGAGAGACACACACACACAGGCAGAGGCAGAGACACAAGTAGAGGGAGAAGCAGGCTCCCTGCAGGGACCCCGATGCCGGACTCCATCCTGGGGCTCCAGGATCATGCCCTGGGCCAAAGGCAGACGCCCAACCGCTGAGCCATCCAGGCGTCCCAGCACTGGGTGTTGTATGCAACTGATGAATTATTGAACTCTACATCTGAAACTAAGGATGTACTATAGGTTGGCTAATTGAATTCAAATTAACAAAAGAAAACAAAACAAAACACTCTCCCAAGGCTTTCTGCTGCTTCTAGGATGAAATCCTCAACGTGGTGTAAACCCATGCATGGGCAATTTTGCCTACTTTCCAGCTCCTTTATGAACTCTCTCTGGCTGTGACAAACTATTCACATCACACACACAAACCATCCTTTCTTTTGCTACTTGGTGGGCCAACCTGTAGCACCCACCATAATTTGAGTAGTAATTTGGGTTGGTGAAAATTAGCTACGGTTCTGAAGAAGTTGCATATCAAATATCCATAGTCTCCCCCATCACTCCCGTGCTTAAAGATGAACAGCAATCATCCAACGGACATTATGTTCATCATATACAGGCAACGTGAGATGCATTTTGCTCAGCATTGTCGGGAGGCAAAGAGGAGTGACCATACTTAACCAGCTGCTCTCCTGCGTCCTTAACTCTACATGCCATCCTTGCTATGTACACAGCCAACCCCTGTCCCCACCCCAATGCTGATGTCCTAATGCTGACATACCCCCCTGATTTAGCTTTGCATGATGTGTGGCATGGCCCAGGTACTCAATAAGTGTGCTAACTTAATGAGAAATAGTTCTTGTTTCCTAGAAACTCATAATTCTCTATGGATTATGAAGTCAAGTCCAAATTTTCCAGCAAAAATTTCAAACCCCAGGATGCCTGGATGGCTCAGTGGTTGAGCTTCTGCCTTCAGCTCAGGTCATAGTCCCGGGGTCCTGGGATCGAGTCCTGCATCAGGCTTCCCACAGGGAGTCTGCTTCTCCCTCTGCCTGTGTCTCTGCCTCTCTTCTCTCTCTGTGTCTCTCATGGATAAATAAATAAAATCTTTTAAAAATAATTCAAACGCTTCTAGACATAGTCCCCACCTTACCTCATCATCTTCTCAGCTTTGCTAACACAGATCTGTGTCAGCCAGCCCGATTCTTGATTATACATCAAACAGACCATGCTTATTCATTTATTTCAAAAGTGCTCATTGAGACGAATATTGAAGATGTATGTTGAGAACCTACCACATGCCAGGCCCAGGTCTAGATGCTCAGGATAAAATAATGAGAAATTCAGACACGATTCCTGCCCTACTGGCATGCATAGAACGAGAAGGAAGCTAACCTTAAGTAAATAATAATTCACATTGGGAAAGCTCTATGAGAGAAGCAGACAGCCCTATGAGAGAGCGTAATGGGGTTGTTCAGGCCGATCCCCTCTCTGGGATATTTACTGCCTCCTCTCTGCCCCCCTTAATACCACATCTCTTTTATCCATTTAACCCCACAGCTCACTTAGGGGAAGTCTTCCCAGATTCCAACACCCCCCTTGACATTTAACATGTGCATCCCCAGACAAGAGCAGGCCCTTCTGGCCAGCAAAGCCGCGCTGAGCACCTGCCCTGGTGTCTGAGCCACAGTCATGGTAGAGTGTGGGCACTGGGCCTACAGTAATCCCATCATACAGGTGTTTCCCCAGTGTCGGAACCAGGCTCATAGGCCTATGGTGCAATTTCTGGGGTCTAATGCACTTTCATATACTAAGGCAGCCCAGCCGAGCTGATTGCACAGCTCCTGCCCCCTTGCACCCCCGCTGACTTGTCCCTACCCAACCTACCTGTGTGTTGTCATGACTAATCTTTCTCTTCCCACCAATCTCAGCCTGAAGGGTTCCAGTTAACTTATATTTTACTCATTTGTAATGGTTTAAGTGTTCCTTGCTGAGACTTAGGACAGGTCTCTCAATCTCCAAAGCCTAGCAGACCCCACCTGGGAATAGATCTGTTGGTTGGGTCTCTTTGGTAAGGCAGTGGGAAATTTTTCCATAACAACCAGTGTGCTAGGCCATCACAAACAAATATTTGGGAGCTGTGGGTGGAGGGGTCAGGAGGAAATTCGTGTTTGGGATACTATATATCACACTGCACATTGATCATTTCTAATTTTTATTTTTACTTTTTGACAGAGAGAGAGCGAGCATGAGCAGGATCAGGGCCAGAGGGGGAGGTAGAGAGAATCTTAAGTAGGCCCCACATCCATCATGGAGCCCAATGTGGAGCTTGATTTCATGACCCTGAGATCATGACTTGAGCTGAAATCAAGGGTAGGATGCTTAACTGACTCAGCCACCCAGGCACCCCTAATTATTTCTGATTTTTAAGAATTCCTACAAGATAATATAATTATGCCCATTTTTACAGATGAGGGAAATTAGGACAGAGAAAAGAACAATAGTTTGGCTAAGTGCTAATTCTTGGAGGACGGTCATATATTTAGACAAGTGATTTTGACACAGTAAAGGTTTGCGCAGAGTGAGAGTGCCCTGATTTGAGATTCCATCAGAAGCATTTGGAGGACTTATTCAACCACATGATACTGGGCCCCACCCCAAGAGGTTCTGATTCAGTAGCCTAAGAATTTACATTTCCAGCAAGTTCTCTGCTGCTGCAGCTCCGGGGACCACACTTTGAGAACCACTGCTAAGAAACGTGCTGTGAGTGCAGAGGAGACAGAAACTGCACTGCTTTGGGGGCATTTCAGGAGAGGCCTTGGCTTGGGCTGTGAAGGGTGTATGGGAGGCCACCAACCCACCCACACATCATCAAGCCCAACAGATGCAAGGTAAGCTCAGGTGCAGCGAGCAGTCCAACGGGCCATGCGTTAACTGGGACAGCTCTGCAGAGCTTGCCCTGGCAGATGAGCCTGGCAAGCCAGCTTGGGGCCAGACAGGGAGCCGTGCTAAGTTTGGACTTCATCCTCTGGGTACTGGGTTTTTAATCAGAAGAATAATGCAATTCCCTTTGCCTAATTGTGTTCTAATTGTTCATTTATTAAAGATAAAAAGGCATTAATCATTAAGTGTGCCAAGTAATGCTAAGGGTAGAAAAATCTCACAGTCTGTAAGAGTCATACCCGCACGTGGAACCTTCCCGGCCCTTTGCAACAGCAGTGCACGCATGATCTCGCAGGCCTGATCTCACTCCCAGCAAACAGTTCTTGCAATGGATGCTCCCACTATCCCATTTGAGGGATGAGGAAATCGAGGTTTACGGAGGCAAAGGCACACTACCTGAAGGTGGCTGAGTAGGGATGCAGGTTTAAGTTTAAAGGATTGGTTTTGCCATTTCAACTCCAGTTTTCCATCCAGCATCCTTGAGGCTAAGGACTGTGTCTCTAAGTTCCCTTTCATCCCCAAACTTGTTGCACCTGATCCAGAGCTGCCCCCGCAGTGCTCGGGAAGGGTAGCCTGAGCTGGCCAGACAATCCTGCCCCCCACCGCCGCCCCCCCACCACAGGTGCCCTGACCTCCTCTCACAAAGGCACCAGGCAGGCAGGAGCTACAGCTTGTTATCGGGACGATCTGTGGTCTTCAGAGTGCGGGAATGTCATCCCGAGGGGACAGGCAGGATCTATCACTGTCAAACCCGAAGGCCCTTTTTTATTCTTGCAAACTCAGGGCTTTTCAGATCTTTGAGGCTGATCAGAGATAGAGCACTACAATAGCGGACTTAAATCTCGGCAAGCGGGGAGGCGAGGCAAAGAGAGGTACCACGCTTAAAATAAAGTACACTGACTCTTTTTGGGAAGATAAAACATAACTCCTGGTGCACGCCGCACAATAAAAGCCCTCGGAGAACAGAGAAGATCTTTGTCAGGGATTGTATCTCATTTAGCACCATTGTTTCACCGTGTTCCTTTCAGAGTGGAAGCGATTCATCTTGCTTTTGTTTCACGCTGCCTTTTATTTTTCCCTTTCACAGAAATCTCTCTTCCATTAGCGGGCAAGCGCCTTTCCTTTCCCTGCTCTCCACAAACAGGACTTTCATCCTCAACGTGTTTATGCTCTGCTCTCGCAGGCCAATTCAATGATTTTCCTCCCCCATTTTGTCAAGGAGAGACTCAGACAATACAGACAAACCTGCTGTGAAGTGGGTTTGAAAAAATATTGTAATAATTCCATTCTTTGGTGTGTGTGTGTGTGTGTGTGTGTGCACATGCACACGTGTGCGTGAAGCTACAAACACCAGAATCATTTATTCACTCAGGAGGCAATTGCAAGGATCTGCTAGCTGCTTTGCATGCATGAGGACAGCAAGTAACTGCTACACAAGGTAGTGACCGCACCAGGTGTGCAGCCAAAGAAGAGGCTACACAAAAAGAGGTTAATTGAAGGTGCAGAAGCTGAGGAGCAAACCAACCCCATGAGAGATGTCTCGGGGGCAAATGCAGATGCTCTGTTCTCTGCATTTGGAGACAGTAGGATACAATTCGTAGAAACATGTATACATCATTGTGCACTTTAGCAGAAGGCTTTCTGATACAATGGACTGAAATAACATGCACCTTATCACGTTATCTCCTTTGTCTCCAAGTAGCGTTGAGTGGGTAGGGTATGGGGAACCGGGGTTCATGGCCATTGAATGATGTTCAGAAATCTGCATTGCTCAGAAGTGCCAGAGCATGATTTCAATCTCAGATCTTTAGACAATGAAGGAGACTAGCCGGACTATGGACCTAGGCTGGCAGGTCAGTCTAGATTATCTCAGTGAAAAGTGAATGACATTTCCTGTATTTGAACTCTTCTAGAAGTTCCTTCCTAGTCCCTGACTCCTTCCCAGCCATCCACAGGGAATGCCTGGGCATCTGAGGGCCTCCTGGCCCGGACTCCGTGTTAAAGCAGCTTGGCAAGCCATGGCCTCCCACCCTCGGGGCTAAGTGGCATTGGGACAAAGCTGTTTGCTGCATTATCCTGAAAGATGGGGTGCTGCCAGCGTGCCGGGGAAGTGTGGGGCCACGTCCCCAATCAGAGGTGTCCAGGAAGCTCATCTGGCTCTCTCTGTTCAGGTCTCTTGGGCTGCCAACTTCCAGAACCTCAGGTGGAAAGTAGAGGGAAGCTATGTATCCTAGCAATGGTCTCCCCAAACCTGCCACACCTTCCCTTCCTCTTCTGGGCCGGGTGCCATGCTCATCTGGTCTTCCTCCTTTCCTCCTGTACCTGTGTGTGCCTGATGTGTTCTTTCCTTTACCTCTGGACCTGCAGATCTCATTCCCCTGTGTTTTTGTCTAAGAATTTTACAGTTTTAGCTCTTACATCTATGCCTTTGATCCAGTTTGAATTAAGTTTTGTACATGGTGTAAGGCAAGGGTCTAACATCCTTCTTTGACTTGTGAACATTCCATCTTCCCAGCACCATGAGTTACATAAACGTTTTCCCGTTGGATGGTCTTGGTATCATGTTGAAAACCATTTGCCCATCATGAGGGTTGATTTCTGGGCTTTCTATTCGTTTCCATTGGTCTCTATGTCTGTCTTTACCACCCATAGATGTTTTTCACCCCTAGAAGATAAATTTCTTGAGGGCAGGTGTTAGGCCAGGCTTCCTGCAGCCCAGTCCCTGGCTCAGCGGGGGCTCAGCGAATTTCTGGCTGTGGTATGTGCCTTTTCTTCCATAGCCTACATGCATGGCTCTTACTCGGCCTATACTAGGCATACAACCCTCCCTGGGCAGCCACCTTTTCCTTTGACCTTGGGTCAGAGGGGCTCCCTCCTCTTGGTTTCTCCCAAAGCGATTCCCATATCTGCTGGGCTCACTTAACTGTATCTTGTCCCATTCTGATTCTACTTATAATTGGTGATTTCTTTATTTGTTGTTCTTTTTTCCAGGTGTCATCTGCAGCCAACGTGTGTGGCCACTGACATACCACTGCACGTGTGTTCCTGTCCTCCTCAGAGCCAGGTACTGCAGTCCCTCCTGGGCCCCTGTAGGGGAGGCACACCCACCTGCCTTCTGGAGTGGCCCTGCCTAACTTGAACCCCTGCATCTCAAATGCAAGTGAAGACCAAAGACAACTAAGTTTTGCTCTGCTCCGGCCTTGTGCGAGCTGCATCTAAAGGCCATCCTGGTTTTTGTTTTTGTTTCCAGTCTCATAAATAAGGCCTCGGTAATGGCAGGAAGGGAATCCAGAGGGCAGGAACACAGCATTACATCATCACATTACCTCCAGTGATGCATTTTCAAGGCCAACAAACTCAATTAGCTTGTTGGTAATAGCTGTACCAGCAGTGGGACTCCTGCAGCCATTTGCTGGGTTCTGCGGAAGGGCACAGGACACAAACGACAGTGTGGCTCACCCTGCAGCGTCACCAGCAAAGCTCTGCCTCGGTACCAAATGCAGATCACGTTAAATCATCCTTAACCGCTACTTGCAGATGTCTTTGGATTCATTTATATTTTGAGAAATAAAAGGCTGTTTGTTAACTGTGTCCTCATGATCTGGTACAGCCCTAATTCTTGGTCAACTTTGCTTTTTTCCTGTAAACCACCAGCCCCGAGACCCAGGGAGATTTTACAAGTCACTATGGAAATTGAGCAAGTGCCCTTACTCTGTCACTACGTCCATAGATTCATCATTCTCCGACACGTCAAAGACTCAGCCAAGCTTGCCTCTTGAGTAAGCTAGAGAAGGCAGAGAATTCTCACTCAGGAAGAGCAAGGAGGAAGGGCCCTTAGGATTCCTGAGGAGTCAAAATAATGTGATATTTTAGCCACAGCATCCTGAGGATACGAATGTTTCGGTGGAACAGTCCTGAGGCTCTAACTGGTCTAACGCTGTAATTGTACAGATGGGAAACCAGCAAAGGAGGCTAAGTGATGCCCTTAGGCCACGTGGCTGGTTAGCAGCCATGCAGAATTACTATAAATAGGACCACCACGCATGTGCTCACAGAAGGAATGGGCTTGCAAAGCCCCTTCAGGGGGAACTCTGTCCCCCTGAGATGAGTTGGATTTCAAAGCTGTGCACAGTGGGTCTGCAGGAGCTCTTGACATGATGTTTGGCTTTGGCCTGTAAATTCAAAAAGCCCTCTGGTTGGTGAACCTTACACTTTTAACGCTGAGCTCCTTGTGCGTGGTGACAAGTTGCAGCATAGCTATCTCACATTAAATTGGAGGCATCAAACTTTCACTGCAGGAAGGTGAAAACTGTACTTCTCTCAAAGCAGTCTGGGATCTCCAGGACATCTTTTGCCCTAGGATTGGTTTCCCACCCCTCTTTTAGAAACAAGAAGAGCTGATCCAAGGCCCCACCTTCCAACCACAGCCGCTTCCGTGGAGAACTCATTTAGAACACACGGGGGGTGGGGGTGGGGGGGCGGGGTCGGCGCTCAGCACTATGTTCTCAATGCCTCATAAATCATGCATTTCCTTAAGAAGGATTTTAAGGGGGAGGAGGAATCGGCTGGGTAGAGCTTTCTCCTTCTTCCCTCGGGCGGACTAGCAATTGCTGTGTGTCTTGCACATCTTTTATCTATTTACGGCTCAGAGAAGCCACCAGAATGGGGATGCTGGTGACTTGTAACTCCCAAGGAGAAATCAGCCCAATTCATGAAGACTCCCCTTGTGCCCCCAGGATGTAGACATATTGTAGGATGCACTTTTGGGGGGGCTTGACTAAAATGTTGGCCAGGTTAGCAGACATGCCAAACAACAAAGGCAGTCACAATGCTTTTGCAGCCCTAGAACTCAGAATATTCCCCTGGATGTAGTGGAGCTCATATGGGTGTTGTGTCCTCCCTTATGCCTCCCTCCCTTCTTCCCTCTCTCTTTATCTTCACGACGAGGCCCCACGTGGTCCCCAGCAACACAGCAAATCAGGAGGCAGGCATGGGATCACATCTGGGCCGTCACTTGAAAGTTGAGTGACCTCACATACATTATAGGAGCGCTCTGCCTTTCACAGATGAGGGATAACAACAGGGTGGAGAAAAGATGGAATAAGATAATAGAGACAGAGTTCCTGAGGCAACACATAACAGATTGTCGACTTTCTTTCATGCTTTATTCAATAACAATTCTCTGGGCACCTCCTTGGCCAGCCCCGCTTCTAGATGACAGGGACACAGCACCAAATAAAACAGACATAACCCTGCTATTGTGGCACTGATGTCCTGGCCGAATGACAACTAGTAAGTACGATTTATAGGATGGGCCGCGGTGACAGTTGCCATGGAGAGGAGTCCAGTGGGGAATGGGTCAGGGATCATGGGCCTGGGGGCCTTTGAAATATGCCATGGGGGAAGGCCTCCCAAGAGGATGGTGTCACAGATATTGGAGAAAGGGTATCCCCAGCAGGGAGTGTGGTGCAATAGATGGTGATAATTTGTACACAAAGAAGAGCTGTGCCCATCTCACTGTCACACTCAGTATCACAAGGAACTCAAAGCCACATGGATCTAGATCAGGAGAACGTAGAGGATGGATTTTGCCAGTTGGCAAGGAGAGACAAGGAAGGCAGGCCGATGAGTGTCCATTGTTGAGTAGCATATGGTACTAGGAGGTCATACTGTGTTCCCAGTATTTGGCACATTGTATAATGCCTCAGGGGTGGATGGAGGGTTGAACACAGATTCCAAGGCAGCAGTGATCAGAGAGGTAGAGGTAGGCAATTGGACATCAGGCTCAAAACCCTTCTGTGCAGAATTCAAGCCCCGGGAGACAGAATTCTAGCAGAGGGGGGAATCAGGTAAAGCCTGATTTCAGGATGTCTGGGGAAATAGATAAAGGAGCAAGAAGTGATCTGAGGCATAGGAAAATAAGACAATACACCTGCTATTGGAGTTGAGGTTCAAAGACAATCTGGTACTGGTAGAAAGTAGATCGGATGCTTCATAGGAAATTGAGCATTGAGCAGTCCTTCCCAGAGGAAGCCCTGTCCCCCAGGCTTTGAGATGGACATCTGTCATTGTGTCAAGCACATGGGGAGTGCTCTGTAAATTCAGCTTCAACCACCTCATGCAGTATTCAGGCCTGATGCCCTTCCTGTGTAGAAATTCTGGAACCTAAAAGAAGAAGGAAAGAAAGAGAAAGAAAGAAAGAAAGAAAGAAAAGAAAGAAAGAAAGAAAGAAAGAAAGAAAGAAAGAAAGAAAGAAAGAAAGAAGAAAGAAAGAGAAAGAAAGAAAGAAAGAAAGAAAGAAAGAAAGAAAGAAAGAAAGAAAGAAAGAAAGAAAGAAAGAAAGAAGAAATTCTGGAACTCTATGCCTCCATGGGCTCTTCTCTTTCTCCAGCCAAGGGAGGGCTTTTATGTGGAGATGGTGGCTGTGCCTGTCCACATGGGCTGGACACCTTAGGTATGTTGCTTTATCCCTACTTCTTCTGTGAACTGACTCTTAGGCCAGCCACATGCCTCCTTTCCAAGTTTCCTGGATTAAGAGCAATGAAAATGTAACCAGGAGAAATGTGATGGGACAATTAAGCAAATGTGAGACAAGGTGGGAAGGACCTAGAGACTGCCTCTTTCCCCCCGTTCCTGACAGCAGGCAGCCATGCAGGTCCTCCTGGCCATCTCGAGCCCACACAGAACATAGTGCCCATTGGTACTGAGATGCATCCATGGCCACCAATGCCAGGCCAGTGTTCAATGACAAAGGAAGCCAAGTTCCATGAAAATTCACCCCCAGAGGGTCTTCACAATATGTGAACACAGGAGATGATGGGAACATTCTTCACAAAACAAAGTACGGCTGGAGAAGGCTCTGGAAAGGAAACCAGTGAATGTCCAGATAGAGCAGTGGCTCGTAGGAGGAAAAACCAGCTAAATGGGGACTTTGGGTAAAGAGAATAGACAACAGATGTAGATAGGTTAAAAGGAACCAACTTCACATCTGAGAATGAGATAAAAGATCTAGGGGTTTGAGTCATTTATGTCCCCAAGATCCTGGAGAACAAAAGATAAGCAGGTCTGGATTGGTGATAAAGGAAATGAAGCATAGATGCTACAGATAATGGTAGGAGATGGTCATGGATGTCAATTTAGCAGAGGAGAGACAAAGGAGAACGGAGTCTCCCCATGACTCTAGAGCAGGTGCCCCAGAGGGACAGAGCACCTTGGTGGGAAGACGCTGAAATGCTGGGGGGGACCAAAGGTCTTTCTCTTGCAGGTCAACTACAAGGGTTGGCTGGGGACCATGCATTTTTTTTTTTTTTCTGGAAAGCTGAAGGTGCTCAGCTGAGCTCGGCAGAGGATCACTGGGAACTGGTGACTCATCACATACTCTTGGCTCATGGAGATGAGGGCAGAAACTTCTGACTTATTCTTGTCATTGTTGTTGAGACCCATCGGACATATACTCTATCTCTTAAGAAGGACTTTGGGCAATGGTCTTGCTTTGTTGATAAATCCAAGGTATTTGCAGAGGAGATGGTCCTGCGTTGGTCTCAAAAGCTGAGGCATTGCCACTTCTGGAAACTACTGGCTGCAGCCAGAACTGCCCAGTGCTGATTGCCTTTCTTCTTGGACATGTTTCTGCATGCTACCTGTCGCTGGGGGACTCAACACTCTGCCTGCCTCTAGGTAATATTGTCTTCTCAGGGATCCCAAGGCAAAGAAAATTCTAGGAGTCAGGGTCCTGCTCTGCTAACACCAGTCAGATACAACTCCAGTGGAGTAATTGCTTAGTAGAAGAGTTCAATGTAGACTCCAAGAGGTCATACTGGAATCAGGCATTCCAACAAATTTATATTTTATGTCTGCTATGTGTGGGCCCTGGTCTAGGCACTTGGAATAGGTCAGTGAACAAAACTCAGCAAGAGCCACTACCTTGCAGAGCTTACATTCTAATAGACAATAAATGGTAAAGACATTATGTGGTGAAGATAGTAAGCTGAAAGGGAATAAGTTCCAGGGGGTAGGTAAACAAGAGGTAAGGGAATTCTGGGGGGATTGCAATTTTAAATCAGGGTAGCCCTTGTGAGAAGGTGAGATTTGAGCAAAGACTTAAAAATAAGTAGGATGTTACCTATGGGAGTGCCAGGGAAAGCCCTCTAGGCAGAGGGAATAGCCAGTGCAAAGGCCCTGTGGCTGGAGCACGTCTGGCGTGGAACAACAAGGAAGGCAGTGTAGCTGGAGGAAGCATGAGGGGGGTAAAGAGATGAGGCAGAGAAGTTATGGGGACCAGAGTCCAGCACGCTCTGGAGGACCTTGTAGGCCGCCGTGATTTTGAGCAGAGTGATCTTAAAAGAGTCACTCTGGCGGGCAGCCCCGGTGGCACAGCGGTTTGGCGCCGCCTGCAGCCTGGGGTGTGATCCTGGAGACCCGGGATCGAGTCCCACATTGGGCTCCCTGCATGGAGCCTGCTTCTCCCTCTCCCTCTGCCTGTGTCTCTGCCCCTCTCTCTCTGAGTCTATGAATAAATAAATAAAATCTTAAAAAAAAAAAAAGAGTCACTCTGGCTAATGGGATGAGCATAGAATTGCATGTACAGGGGGTGGGGCAAAGGCCAAATACGAGAAACAATCGGAGAGGTTCTCAGGGGACATGACCACAGAAGGATTGCAGTAAATCTTGCTGCAGTGCCTGCTTGCTCATTTCTTGAGCAAGCAGAGGCAAAGATGGTCCATGGGCCAAGGCGGTCAGAGCTGAGGCACGTGGCCAGCCAGTGGATCAGTGGTCCTGGTCACAGCTTGTCACAGTCGGGAGATGCCGTGTGAAGCCAGGAGCTGAGACCTCAGAAGTGGATCAGGATGTGGAGTCCAAGGTGGGGCGGATGCTCAGAATCCACGACAGGTCTTCAGCAATGCCGGGGTGCCTGGGGGCGGGGGGCACTCACAGGTACGAAGCGGAGTCCTTTCTTTTAAAGGAGCAAGGCCAGGACCTTCCGTGTGGCCTTGGGGAAGTCACTTCCTCTCCGATTGATTTCTCAAGAGTGGAATTGGGCAAGTTGTAGGTATTACCTGTGAAAGCACCTGCAGATAGGCTTCACAGGGTGTAAAGTTGTGGTTCTCAAGCTTGCACGTGGAAATCACCAGGAGCAACTTAAAAGTACTGGTGCTAAGGCTTCCTCTCCAGAAGTTCTGGTTTAATTGGCCTGGGTGGGGCCTGGGCACTTTGTAAAGCTCCCCAGGTGCTCATCCACATTTTGCATCATCAGTGCCCTTTAAACAACCCTTGTACCTGTTCCTAGACCCCTTGCCAGCACGGCTCCTGTGCATTCTGTCAGGGAGAGGCACTTAGCTACAACTGGGAAGGCCGAAGAGAAAGGAGGGGGCTATTCTAAGCAGCAGGGGCGGCAGGTGCATGGGCATCTGCAAACAGCAGATCTGGATTCTGCCCTAGGGCTTCAGGTGCCTTCATAAGATCACCTGGTGCAGTTTTACCAGCGGCCAAGATCACTGGGGGCCACTCCCCTGCTTGCCAATTTCCAAAGCAGTCTTCTGACTTGTATGTGGATCCTGCAGCCCTTCGAGCGGTTCAGCCCCTAACTTCATTTCAGCAGTGACTTTACATGGAAAAGACACAGTGGCTTTTGTTCCCTGGCTGGGGCTCCAGAGGATTCTGTTGTGCAGCCTGGCCTGAGCACCATTATTGTCAACCTTTGGTAAACCTTTATGGCCAGGAGCTTTATCCTCCTGACCCTAACCTGCCCTGATGGGCAAGAGCGGCCCCATCACCTGTCACTTGTCAGAAGCCACCTTTGGTGGATTGTTTGGGGGTCACAGAGTCTTCCCCTTCACAAGGCAAGCCACTGACCCTCCCACCCAGAGGGAAGACAGTGTCTCTGCCTTCTTGAATATGGGCTGGTGACTAGTGTTGGCTCGTAAAACATGGCAGAAGTGTCATCGTGTGAGCCCCAGAGCCTGAGGCTGCAGAGAGCTTGAAGCTCCTGCCTTTGCCTCTTGGGACTCCGGATAAGAAACCCCCAGGTAGGAAGCCAGTCTAGCTTTCTGGCAAGAAACCTAATGGCCATGTATGAGCTTCCCTGGCTGCTGTCATAAGTTACCACAAGCTCTGTGGCTTAAAACAACACAGATTAATTTATAGGTATGGAAGCCAGAATCCCAAAATCAGTCTCCTTAGGCTAAAATCAAGGTGTTGGCAGACCTGCCAATATTCCTTCTGGAAGCTCCAGGGGAGAACACTGTCCTTGATTTTTTCCAGGTTCTAGAAGCTGCCTTGTTCCTTGGGTCATGGCCCCACACCACTCCATCCTATGCGTCGATCATTATATGTCCTTCACTGACTCTGACCTGCCTTCCTCCCCCTTATAAGGACCCTTATGATCACTTTGGACCAACCTGGATAATCTGGAATAATCTCCCTGTCTCTTAGTCTCATCTGCAGGAGCCTTTGTCGCCATGTAAGGCTACATATTCCCAGGTTCTGGGGATGAGGACATGGATGTAGGGGACCATTATTCTGCCACCCATGGGTGACCATGAAATTTTGCATTTGGACTAGAGAGAGCAAATGGACCAATGGCCCTATGTGCCATGCTCTGGAATCTACAGCCATGTTAGCACAGAGGTCATGCTTCCCCGGCTGTTCCCAGTGATTGAGTGTGGCAGGATACTAAGGCAGACTTATTCCTGAGAGACATGAGACTCCTCTGATGGGACCTTCCATGAGCTTTGTGGAAGCTTCCCTAGACTCTTGCTCTAAGTCTTGGCCTGCCCTACCTCCCCTTTCTCCTTTCTCTCCCATAGGCATTGACCAGCATCACAGGCTGATGGCTCTCCAGGCTTCTCTGCTTCCCTTCCCATTTCCCCCTCACAGAATTTTTCTCTAATAAACTTCTTGTATGTCAAATCCTGACTTGCTATCTGTTTGGAGGATCTGGACAGGAACACATCTCGCTGAGAGGTTCAAAATGCCCAGCCGACAGCTGGTGCTCCCTGTCCAGCCTCTGAGTGAGGCCAGCACAGACCTTCTAGTCTTTCTGACACATCCGTAGATCACAGCCCCACTGAGGCATGAGGAGCCAGCCAAGTAACCTCCCATCAATTGGACAGAAGTGTAATAGTTTTAAGTCACTATCTTTTGGGGATGCACAGAAGATTTAAAGAAAATAAGAACCAAAGTGAAACTGGCAGAAAGGAGGATTTTATGGGATAAAGAGTAGTACAATGAGGCCACCTCATGCCAAGGTGGCTCTCAGCCAGTGTTCCCTGGGCCAAGCTGGGAACAGTGTTCCAGGTCTTTCTGTGACCTACTTCTGTCTACTTGACCTTGCACTACGGATCCATCATATGGCCATGTTCACACTTTGATTCTGGCCTCCCTAATCCTACCTCTGGATTCTGGCCCTGCCTCTACCTGGGGTCTTTGGTGCCCACTCATTCCCACCTTATCAATTACTCTCAGACTTGGGCTTTATGATGAAATTCTCACATTCTTGCTCTACCCTTTGCTGCCCATTCATCTGCTGCATCCAACCTGGCTCACCATCTTTCTGGTCTGGTGCTGGGCTTTCACCCTCTGGCTCCATCCTCTATCAGATGCCTAGGAAAATCTTAACATCAAGGAGTTGGCATCATGGCTAAGCTTTGGGGCTGGAACCTGGCTCAGCAGACTGTGGTCCTTTCCTTGTCAACATTGCACTGTCTTCTGCAATCTGAAGCCTGACTTCTTATGCCCTCCTGGATCCCACTGTTCTTCCATGTGTTCTCTCCTGCTGACCTGTTTTCCAGCACATGAGGATATCACTGAGATTTTCAGCTTCTGCCAGCCAGTAATGTGCAACCTGACTCAGACGCCTCTCTCTGCCTGACCCCACCGCATTGCAGCCTTCCCCAAGTCAGCAGCTACTTCTTCCAAGGGATTACTCTGGTCTTTCCACTCCAGGGTGGATTATACCTACAACAGAAGTTATTAACTTGAGAATCCTTTCTATAGGAGGTTGTGCCTGAAACTGTTTTCAGGTGGCAGAAATGCACTTGATTTGTGGAGAGGCATTTTCTATCTGAGAAAATAAATTTAAATCCCTTTCTGCACTGTAGTAAGTAAACGGATTGTAGTATTGAAAAGCACTAGGAAAAACTAATTCTTAGGGGAAAAATGAATACTTTCCAATCATGGAAAAACAAAGGCACACAATGTCATACTCTTTTTTTGTTTTGCTTTTGGGAAATAAGATGTCCTAGGGATGCCAAGTAATGGGAAATCTATTAGTACCTGTCTTGACAGAAAGTGTTGTTTGACCTTAAGCTCCCTTTACATATCTTTAGGGTATTTAAAGAGATGGTGTTGGGCAGCCCCAGTGGCTCAGCAGCTTAGCGCTGCCTTCAGCCGGGGGCAGGATCCTGGAGTCCTGGGATCAAGTCCCACATCAGGCTCCCTGCATGGAGCCTGCTTCTCCTTCTGCCTATGTCTCTGCCTCTCTCTCTCTCTCTCTCTCTGTGTGTGTATCTCTCATGAATAAATAAATGAAATCTTTTAAAAAAAGAGAGAGATGGCGTTAAACAGGTCAGGTACTAAAATGTCTGCAGGACTCCCCTTTAAACTTTCCCAGTGCTCTTTAAGGAAAGTATGTTATTGGCCAAGAGCCTTGTGCTGGGAGTGCTGCCTCCATGGCCAGGTGAGTGGGGAGGAGGCATTTGAACCCTTCATGAACAGTCACTGACATGGGAACTCTTGTGTCTTTGCACGTGAGCTAGACAATTGCGCATGCATTGTAGAATACATGCGTTCCAGATGTGGTTGGTCATGTACATTTCAGAGCAGTCCCATACCCAATTATATTTCTTTGTATACCTCCACTCTCATGGAAACGCTGAATTTCTAGAAACAATGGTTGAATGAATCCAGTCTTTAAAAGCAAGTAACTAAAAAAAAAAAAAAAAAAGCAAGTAACTGAGCAAGCTGAGATTTTCTGATAATATCCTATATGACCCCCTTGATCCTCAGTACATGTGAATGATAAAAAGGGCCATGCATGTTCTTTATCTACACACATAGCTGGTTATTTTTCTGTGATGTGATTTTTAAGTGAAAAGTAATTAATTTAATATATGACCACAAAGAAATTTCAGGTTTTCACCTTTGCAAGACTGTACCATTTAGAAATGCTTTTGATTACAGGTAACATAGATCAGATTAATGGTAGGCTAAGCAAGAATGCCATTACATTTTTCATGTAACAGAAAGTTGCAGATAGTGCTTCCAGGGCAAGTTCATTGGCTCAGTGGTGTCAGGCTGCTGGGCTGACATCTCTGGATTCTCTTGGTTTTTCCTCATGGTTGGGAGATGGCTGCTGCAGTTCCAGGCATCAGGACCACACACGAGAATCTTAAGTAGAAAGAAGCATCAAAAAAAAATTTAAAAAAAATAAAAATAATAAAAAAATAAAAAGAAAGAAGTATCAAAAGCAAAAGTAAATTTTCCTCAAAAATTTCTTTTCTGCCTTTATCCTCTCCTTCTAAATCAGAGAAGAAAAATTTCTGAGAAGTCTTCCTTTTCTCTTTTATTAAACAGATCTGTGTCACATGTTCATCTCTATAAGGAAAAGTTAGTAGGTTAAAATCTAGCAAAAAGAAAGGAAATCCCACTGATCCTAGCTGACCAATGCCGAACTGCATAAAAAGGACTCCAAAATAATGTAACCTCAAAAGTCTAGTAGTTGCACTACTCAGTACATAGAAACATAGTCTTCTTTCTCAAGTACATATTCCCAGTTGAGCATTTCAGGATGACAGCCAGTTTTGTTCCACACAGTGACTGAGGAATCCAGGATGATAGCTTCCAAAGTTGCTCTGCACATCCCCTTCCCTGCCAGTGGGAAGGTGGAAAGATTAGAAACTCCAAGCCTGGGATTCTGTCTTCAGCAAGTGAGGTAGAAGTTGTATATATAACTTAAACTTGAGTTGAACTGGCAGGAGCATCACCACATAGGGGCAATGCAGCCAAACAGAGCCGGAAAATGCATTCCCAAGTTGGACTTGGGTCGGCCACAGCTGCAGAAATAGATGAGCAGAATGGATTTGGGCTGCAATTTGCATCTCTATCATGCCAAGCCTGGCTTAGACAAATTGTGATCTGTTCCTTGTTCTGGCTGAGGGACATTTCTTCTTGAGATCAAAGGATGTAGTGCTGTTACCTACACTTAAAATGGAGGTTTTATTAAGGGGAAGGAAAGAAAAAGAGTGAGAATCGTCTATAGGTGAGGTGATAAATACTGCCCATCACAGACTCTTCATGTAAGTAAAGGTTCACCTCAGTGGGGGGAAATGTTTGTGTTACCATTTGAGGGTTTGTTACTCTGAGTGTGACACATTTAATTCCTTGTCGATCTCTAGGACCAGACTGTGCTCTCTGGGGCAAGGACTTTGTTGGTGACATCACCTTATCCCGCCCACTGCCGGTGTTCAGTGTTTGCTAATGACCAGCAGTGATGAAGTTAAGGTTTTTCTACCATAACTCTCTGCTCTTGAACTACCCATATCTTTGGGAAACAAAATTCAGAGGCCAGAGCACTCCACGGCTTTAGGTATTGCTCACACTGATGGTTGAGGGCAAGGATAGAGAGGTAGCCTGATGAGCACACCTGATCATGCTAATTACAACATCAAGTTGGTATCAACATCCTCAGCCCGAATTACAAGAGCACCTCAGTGTACCAGGTTGGTTCCATGTCTATGTGTTGGAATTTTCTCTGCCTCCCACTCTCACAGCACTTGGTACATTGCTCTGTGTAATTCAGTCATGTGACAAAAATAAGTGTCCAAATACATCTCCCTTCTTCTTATTTGAGAATTTAGGAACTACAGGACAAGAAACATTTCTTAATCACATTATTCCCCAGCATCTTCCATATTGCCTGGCAAGATAGGATTAATTTATATAAATGTTGAGAAAATTGAATGAAAGACTATTTTTCTCATACTGACTTAATATGTTTCGAATCTCCCCACAAAACTGGCCAGTTATATTTAAATGACCCACTGTGACTTCAGGGCAAGAAGCAATACTACTGAGTCTATGGATTAGTGTATATGTATTGTGTGTCTTTTATGTGCAAAAGGTCATCTGGTACACAGCCGAGAGTGTTTGAATGTGAATTTACTGTTTTGAACTCAGGTACTGTCTAATGCTCTTAATTATGGGAATACATTCAAACAAACCCTTTTTCTATTTAAAGTTGAATTTAGGGATTAGTGGGGTATTGAGGAGATTTCTACCAAGTAGCGAGCTTCCTATATAATTAGACACATCGGAGTAGATGGCGATGAGCACCTGGGCAGATGAGGGAAGTGAAAACCAATTGAAGGAAAAATCTATTCCACAACAAAGTTTCCATGATTGTAAGGAGTAAGGAGTAATCCTTTAGCTACTACCTTCCACAGGGCTTAAAGTTATCCTATCTTATTCTTTGGTAAAGAATCTTTGGTAAAGACTTTGACCATCATCCTTGACTTGGAATTTCAGGAGATTTTGATGATGTTGATGTAGTGTCATGATTTGCCAGTGCTCTAGACACTCATCATGATGACTTTCTGAGGAGACATCCTGTCTGGGGTAAAACAAAGGAAAGTGATGAATATTATCTGGGCTTGGACACTGGACCCCGAGACAGAGTTCTGGTAAGCTCTCCTGGATCATGTGAAAAAGCATTTATCCTGGGGTGCCTGGGTGGCTCATAGGTTAAGTGTCTGTGTTTGGCTCTGGTCGTGATCCCAAAGTCCTGGGACTGAATCCTTCATCAGGCTTCCTGCTCAGCGGGGAGTCTGCTTCTCTCTCCCTCTGCCTTTCCTCCTGCTTGTGCTTGTGCTGTCTCGCTCTCTGTCAAATAAATAAATAAAATCTTTTTAAAAAGCAGTTATCCTAAGTTCTTAGGCACAAGGGTCTTCAAATTAGAGCCCGGTGCCCTACACAGCTCAGTCCAAGTGAAGCATCAGTTCCAGGACATTGTCACTACATTTGCCAGTGCCTTCCCTACCTGGCTGCCACCTAGGAGAATAACAGGGTACACAGACTACCTGGGCTTACTTTCAGCTGGACTCTTACCTAAAGGAAGAGTCTACCTTTCTTTCTAGGCTTAAGATTTGCAGAGCAGAGATAGAAGACAGTTGATAAAGGAGAATGCCAGAGAAAGAAAGTCATAGCCATGGAAATACACTTGCAAAGACCATCAGCAAATGTTGTCAGTCAATGCCCTGGAATAAGATTCATCCAGATTCCCTCCTCCACCCTGGATGGGGAATTGGGGGGAGGGGAGAGGGTATGACTTAGGCTCAAATCACGGGCCACATCTAATGAAGTAGAATGAAGTAGGAATAAATGTAAACTTCTCCACATAAGCTCTGAATACAGTTGCATAAATATCAAATTGGAGGCTTTGCCAAATTCAGGGGTTTTGATGGGCTCACAGGGCTATCATTCTGATGGCTCCATAGTGTACAGACCATTTTCACTTGCACTGTGCTGAATGGTACAGACCATTCAGTTTTGAATGATGTGTTTTAAAAGGAACCCAGACAACCTATAGATTGTTTAGAGGAAATTAAATGGTAGAGGAAATTAAATTAGAGAGTGGCTTTTTTTTTTAATAGCTCCATTCTAGGATTTCAAGGGTCTGAAAATCTCATCTAAAGGCAGTTGGGTTTGTTGAAGTCCTACCATGTGCACCGTGGTGGATGGACGCTGTGTGTGCATTATCCACTTTGACCACTGTGGCCATTATCCCTATTGTATAGATAAGAACACCAGGACTTTGAGTCACTAGTTATAGGTGGTTTTCCTGCAGTGCCACAGCTAATGAGCACCAGATCAGGATTTGCATCTCCATTCTGCCCAACTCAGAAGTGCATGATGCTTCCACTACATCAAGCATTTAATATTCTGTGATTTTAAGATTCTGTGCTTTGGTGCTCCTTAAGAATGATTCCAAGGTACAGAGTTCCAAGACCCCATGGACCGGCTGGGAAAGTGCCATGGGTGGGAGGGCAGGAAGAAATATGAGGTGGTGGGAAGCACAAAGAAAATACAAAGGTGATCATTCACCAAACAAAGCTTTCCTGTTTATTTCTCTGCCTCTCTACCAGGCAGGCATGTGACCTGAGAACAATTCCCTTGTGAGCCAGGGTTTTTCTCATTTCCTGGCTCCTAATCTAATAGAAATGTCTAAACTAGTTGGCTGGCTCTGCCAGAGAGAGGGAAAAACAATCTAGGATCAATCACTGCATTTGAAACCGCATCTGCAGAAAAGATGTCAGGAAAGGGCAGGGCAGGGGACAAAGCTCTGTTCAGCCCAGTGCTTCTCCTGGCAACCACTGGCCTATCTCTTGGTCTCTGGGCTGTACCCCCAAAAAAGTGTGAGGCAGAGTCTTCCAGAGGGGAGTCTGGCGAGGCTTTGCACCTCTGCTAGTTACCAGCTAATTTTCTGCCTTTCTCAAATGAATTTTTTTAAGTCTTATTTATTTATTTGAGAGAGGTGGGGAGGGGCAGAGAGAGAAGCGGAGGGAGTCTTAAGCAGACTCCGTGCTGAGCTCAGAGCCTGACAGGGGACTCAATCTCATGACCCCAAGATCATGACCTGAGTTGAAACCAAGAGTCAAATGCTTAACCGACTGAGCCACCCAGGCACCCCGCCTTTCTTTATAACTTGTTTAAGTTCCAGTTTGCTTGTTGCCAACCATAGGGCTAGAGCTTCAGTGTCTGGGCTGCAGTCTAAAAGACTCTTTATGGCATTAAAAAACCAATAATATACTAGTCAGAGTTTCCAGGAGCTTTCTGAAGCTTCAGTTATCCTTATTGGACAGTCAATGCAAACCCTTCCCCATTTGAGATCCATATGGTAGAGTCCTTAAAACACGTGGGCAAAGCAGTTTGTTTCCTTTTGTAATTTAAGGGACAGTATTGAGAACCAACTGGCATGTGGGTGGAACCTTACCCTGTCCCAGTTACAAATGAAAGCCACAGAATCTATTAGTGGCTAGCCACCTAACATACTGGCCCAGTAGAAGCTGCTATGTCCACAGACAAGCCTGCCCTGTCCTTAGATGTTTAAGACTATCACATGCAATTATTAGCCAAACTATAAACTCTACTTAGGTTTCACCAGATTTCTCATAAATATCCTTCTTCTGTTCCAAGATCTAACTCCAGATTGCATTTAGCTAGTTTCATTAATTTAATTTTTCCCGCAGCTTTCTTGAAGTATATATGGTTATATAAGATGGTAACATTAGGGGAAACTTGGTGATGGGTCTACAGAAACTCTCGCCTAGGGCTGGGATTGGGGTGAGGATGGGAACATTGACTGCAAAGAAACATGAAGGAACATTCTGGGACGATAGGAACGTTATACATTTTTATTATGATGCTGGCTACATAGATGTATACATTTGTCAAAACTCATCAAACTGTATATTTAAAATACACATATTTAATTTATGTAAATTATACCTCAAAAAAGTTGATATTTAAAAATTGTATTTTAAATTTTTTAAATCCTATACTTTTTGAAACATAAGATCACATCACTCCTATACATAAAATCTTCCAATGGCTTCCCATTACACATGAAATAAAATCCAAACTTGGAAAAAAATTTAAAGTACAATAAATCAAATAGCTCTAATAAAATGGTGGTTAATATCCTTAATATACAAAGAGTTGTCATCAATAAGAAGATGGGTCTCGGTCATGAATGGACAATTTATCAGGAAATAAAAATGAGTAATGACATTTGAAAAGAAGCTTAACCCTATTATTAATAAAATAATTTGTAACAAAAGATTATCATGAAATGGTTTGTTGAAGGCTTGAAACAAATAGTAAGACTTCCTCAACATCCCTGCATTTTAGGAGCTTGCTGAGTCCCTTTCTATTAGGATTTTCTTTTTCTTGCTTCCTAGTCAATATCTCCAGTGAAATGAAGTGTCAAAGAAAAATTATGTTTAAGTAGATGTTACCATGTTGCTCAGACTTTTTGGCAGAGACCACAAAGGCTGAGAACAGCATGAGAGGTGCCAAGTACATGAGTGTCTTTAATTAAGGTCCCAGACCACATGTAGGACATGGCAAGAGATTGTGAAACTGCTGCAGCTCATGATGGTCCCACAGTACAGGCTATGTAGAATTGATTCAGGACAAAGTTGAGTGACTTCTTTGGAGAGAGTCATCAGTGTGTCCCATCTCCCATTCCCATGGGAGCCTCAGGACCCCACTTGCAGTCATGCCTTATGGCTCTGGAGTTGGGAACACAGGGAAGTAGATACTTGATCCACTGGGGCCCGAGAGGCTATGGGTCTGGGCTTGAACTCACATCGCCTCCCCAAAGGCAAAAACAGGACTGGACTGGAATGGTCTCTGTGTACAGGGTGGGCAGGGCAAAGCCTGGGGAGGTCTCTCTGTGCCAGATGGAGATGTGCCAGGTGGACAGTAGAGACAGGTGACCCCAACAGAGGGCAGACTGCACGAGTGCATGAGGGAGCTGTGAGCAGCCAGGGGGAGGAGGGTTTTCCATTAAGGGATGTGCAGACAAGAGGGGTTCCTGGTGATGGGAAAGGTCTTAAGGGACCCCATGAAAAAGAATTGCCATATCCAGAAGGCTTAATGACAATCACAGTGGTATTCTTTTTTTTTTCTTTTTAAATATTTATTTATTTATTATTTATGATAGACACAGAGAAAGAGAGAGAGGCAGAGACACAGGCAGGGGGAGAAGCAGGCTCCATGCCGGGAGCCCGACGCGGGCCTCGATCCCAGGACTCCAGGATCGTGCCCTGAGCCAAAGGCAGGGGCTAAACCGCTGAGCCACCCAGGGATCCCCCACAGTGGTATTCTTTAAATAAGAACTTCCTTGCCCCTTGCCTCTCCTCCCTAATTGTTTGTAATCCTGGAGGGACCCAAAGTACAACCAGAAAGTGGTGGGTTAAACAAGAGGGAAAGAGACAATCATCCACACCGTGCCCCTGCCAGGTAAGGATTGATCTGGGGGAAGGAAGAAATTGTAAGTGAATGATAGTAGATAGGACTCCAGACTGGCGTTTTAAAAAATACCTAGAAAACAACATTCTTTGTTATCATGTATTTTTCTGGTTTGTTTATTTGGCTCGAAAATGATTGAGGGATGTCTGATTACCCCCAACTGACCTGAAAAGCTGAGATTTAACTAAAATTTCATATACCATGAGTGGAGACAGAAGACAAGGGTCAGAGTCGAAACCTGAAGTTCAGTGGCAGGTAGAATAATGTTGCTTTCTGTCTGCACTGCGTCTAGTTTAATGATGAAACCTAAAACGTAGGAGGCTTTAGAATGAAAAATAAAATAGAAAATAAGTGCATTATAAATCAAGAAACTACATTAATCATATAATTGGGGCGTAAGACATGCAGCTTTTATATATGAGAAAAACTGTTAGTACAGGCTCATGCCTCCCTCCTGCTTCCTGAGTCGTTGTGTGGATGAAATATTCTAAATGAACATTTAGGCCACCTTAGGCAGAATCTCATAATGTCCCTATTATACTCTCATAATACCAAACACCACTGGAAATGTTCTGTTCACGGTGTTACATTCAATACCCTATCATTGATTTCTGTAAGAAATATAATAAGGTTTTTCACAGAACACAGCTATCAAAGCTTCGGTGTGTGCAAAAACACACTGCAGCCATATTTTTTCTCCTTGTTGCCTAGAATTTCTAGAAAACTATAGTCTTCCTATTTAATAAGAAATGCAGAATTCACCCCCCCCGGTTGAAAGAAGCCATTTTGTCATGTCAAGCAATTTTGGGTGTCCTGGGTGTCATTATACAAATGGCAGAGAGATACTCCCATAGCCCACCCACCAAACTCTGTCCCATAACAAATGAGATTCATCTCACCTTTTCTTCTTATGCATACAGAGTTGGCCAGGGACAGTTTATGATCCCTGTATCTGTCAGGTGTCTCCCCTGTGTGGTCAGCCCCTTCCTCCTCTTTCCCTTGCTGTACATGGTGTCTTTCAAAACTGTTTTCATGTGTGTCGACACTCTACCCATCAAGTTTAATTGCCTTCCCCTTGAATATGAGCTGGTCCTAGCAAGTCACTTTTCACAACAGAATGTGACAGAAGTGATGAAATGTGACTTCCAGGACTAGGTCGTAAAAGGTGATACAGTGCCAGCCTAGACTGTCTCTTGGGACATTTGCTCTTGGAATCCAGCTACCGTGGTGGATCCCAGGCCACATAGGAAAGCCACATGTGGATGTTCTAGCCAACAGCATGACTGAGGCCCCAGCTCAAAATCCGCATCAAGCACCACACATGTGAATGAAGAAGCCTTCAGCATCAATACAGCCCAGCCATGGTCTTAAGACAACCACATGAGAAACCTTAGGTGGGAACCACCCATTAAAATACAATTCCAGGGATCCCTGGGCGGCTCAGTGGTTTAGCGCCTGCCTTTGGCCCAGGGCGTGATCCTGGAATCCCGGGATCGAGTCCCATGTCAGGCTTCCTGCATTGGAGCCTGCTTCTCCCTCTGCCTGTGTCTCTGCCTCCCTCCCTCTCTCTCTCTCTCTCTCTGTGTCTCTCATGAATAAATAAATAATCTTTAAAAAATAAAATAAAATAAAGTAAAATAAAATAAAATAAAATAAAATAAAATACAGTTCCATTAGAGATACCAATATGTGATTGCTATTGTTTTATGCCACAAGGTGTAGTGTGGATTGTGATACAACTATAGATAATCAGAACATGATCAAAGCACTACTAAGGAAACGTTTAAAATATATGTTCTCTGTGAAATACTATTTCCATTCTGGGTTATATATTTTTTCATTTGTTTGTTTTTATTTTTATTTTAATTCTGGTTAGTTAACATATAGCGTTATATTAGTTTCATGTCATGCCCTGTGATTTAGAATCCAAATGGAAATAACTTTACGCAAAGAGTGATTTCTTTTTTAATAGAAAAACATTGGGAAGAACCATTTCCATATTACTGAACACTTGGGCTATACAATACTACCCCAAAGTCATATAATGTAATACTATGAAATGCAATGAAATACTATGAGGCCATTAGAATGTCTAGGATTTCCAGTCTAGACAAATACCATACTTGTAGCTCCCTGTGCTTCCATGCCAAATACAACAATAAATTCTGGAAATAATGCAAGAGTCAACCAACCACAAGAAAACTCTGAAAGTTGGTAAGAGGAAGGCCTACTGGTTTGGGACCCCAGCACTGGAGGGACAACACATTAGCAGGCTGTTGTATATCCCACGTCCACCCAACAGAAGGTAACCCAGACCTGCATTTCCCAAACTCCAACCTCGCATCATCTTCCCCCAGATTGAATGGGAAGCCTACCTATCACACCAGGACAGAGGGGCATAACTACAATAAAATGAGTAAGTGGTCAAGGAAAGACCTCTCCCTTATTTTGGCCAGAGACTCCCCTCCCCAATATCTGGGGCAGGGAGATGAACCTGGCAAGAGGAATCCACTATAACACACAGCCTGGTCCAGGAAGCCCCGCTGTCCCATAGGCGCGGGTCTGTGTTTCACCATCCAGAGAGAACATGGCACCAGGAGGGGATTCTACCCAAATGCATCTGGTCCAGGAATCTTTCTTTGGACCTCCATGAGAAGGAGAGGGTCCCACCACAAATGCTGGGCCATGGAAGGCTCTAAAGTAGGTAATCTCAACAGCTTTATAATCATTAAAGAAGTTGAATTTTTAAATTTAAAAGTCCCCCCCCAATTTAAACCACAATGAAAAAAAAAAAACTACAATGAGATATCACTACCCATCTCTCAGAATGATCAAAATAAAAAACAGTGCCAAATGCTGTTAAGAATGTGGAGAGACTGTGTCACCCGGTCATTGTTGGTAGGCATGTAAAATGATAGAGCCACTGTAGAAAACAATTTTGTGCTTTCTTATAAAGTTAAACATGCAAGTATTGCATGATCCCACAATTGTGCTCTTGGGCATTTACTGGAGAGAAATGAAAACTTAGATCCACACACACAAAAAAAACTGTACAGAGCAGGTTTATTAGGAATAGCCCCAAACGGGATATAGCTCAGATGTTCTTCAACAGGTGCATGATTAAATGAACTGAGATAAAGATGATATAGATATAGATGATATAGATATAGATTATACAATGCCATTTCTATAATGAACTTTGAAATGACAAAATTGAGAAATGGAGAACAGATTAGTGGAGCAGGAGTTAGGGATTGGGTGGGATAAGGAGGGAGCATGGTGTGGTTACCACAGGGCAACACAGGGGATCCTTGTGGTGATGGAAATACTCAGTTATCAATTGTATTGGATACAGGAATCTACACATCTGATAAAATTGCGTAAGACTAAATACACACACACAAATGAGCTATAACTAAAACTGGGGAAGTCTGAGTAAGATCAGAGGGATTATGTCAATGTCAATGTCAATGTTATCTTGGTTGTGATATTGTACTATCAGCTTCTATGTTTTGCCAGCTTCTATCATTGGGGGAAACTGGGCTGAGTACTCTATATTTTTCCTTACAACTATATGTGAATCTATAATTATCTCAGTAAAACTTTTAATTAAAAAGTATGTTTATGAAGAGACTGCGATAGTATGCAATAAATTGTTTATAACATAAACTACAGGCTGTACAAAATTAAAATAGTCATAAAATTTATATACAGCCCAGTTCTGGCAAGTAGATTCAAATGAAGCAAAAATCAAGAGCCTATAAAATTTGAAATTAAAAGAGAAAAGGGGAAATCCAAAGGAAAAAAAACACTGTGTTCAAATTTTATTTCCCAAATTTTCTATAATGAGCACATGATATTTGTATGATAGAAGAAATAAACTTTCTTAAAATAGACATTTTTTGTCCACTCATAGATTTTTAGTATTTATCAACACCATTAAAGGCCTACATTTCTCAATAAATGCTGCTGGAATCTCAATCTGAATGGTACATCTGTATTTTGACAGAAGCAACAGAAGTCTTCAAAAGCCGAGTTTCAATGAAAAATAATTAGACATCAGCAAGGGAGTTCAGGAGAAGAACAAATGAAAGTGGTGGGCAGATTCCTACCCCATTCTGGGTCCTTAAACTTGTGGCATATTGAGATCACCCACTCTGCTGTTGCTTGGGGCTGCTCACATGCCTCAACGGTGGATTCCTCTCCTCTTCCACCGCTAATGGACTGCAGGCTTGGCTTGGAATTATTCAACTGTAAAGACACAATTTCAAATTGGGCTGCCTGTTTCAGTATGCACAAATTTCTCCACAACAGGGAGATTTCTCTGGGGAAATTTTGGAAGCAAGTAGAGATGCTGAAAGAGTTTGGAGAAGATTGTTTTCTGCATGGACAGTTCTGAGGGCAATTAAGTTGTACCCCAAATTCAGCAGGCTAGAAAATATTTGGGGAGAGATTAGGATCCCTTGTGCAACAGGAAGAAGAGTGTTTCATTTCCAAATGAAGGAAAACTATCACTGAATTACAAAAGCAGAAGGCATCTGAGAGACCAACCCCACCATGTTGAACAACATCAGGTGGCCCCATTTACATTTAGCATATAAATACGGTAACCCCAAGAGTTATGCAGTATACAATTTGCACGACTGTATTCATTGATTCCACTAAATCCAGTCATTACTATCACTATCCTTCCACCAGCTTGCACTGAGATATAGTCCCTTAGAGAGAAGGAAGCGAGGCCTACAGAAGGGAAAGAGGTTATCCAAGGTCACACAACTAACCACAGAACCTGGATGCTTGAATTTTAGACCAATACTCTTTCCTCTCTACAATACTTCCTGGAAGAAATGGTTTTACTCAAAAATTTTTTTTCCTAAAAGTATGTTTCAAATCTACATGGCTGGAACCCAAAGTGGGTTTTCATAATGTTGAAATAAGAGTCAAGTTGAGTGCAGATTGTAAGTACAGTTTTCTCATATGAAATGAGGATACCAATAATACCTGCCTTTTAGGATTGTCTGGGGGAATAAATGAGTTAATATACGTAGAACACTTAGATCACTGCCTGTATAAAGAAGGTACTATATAAGTTTTAGATGTTATTATTATCATCAGCAAGTGTTTCCATATGCTATTACTAAATAAAATGTAGGCCCCTCAGAAAATATGTACTCTTCATCTTTGCTTCCACAGGACCTGGCATGGCTTTGAGGAAGTGTTCCATTAATGTTGTTTGATAATCACTGGATGGGTGGGTGGATGGATGGATGGATGGATGGATGGATGGATCAATGAAAGGATGAAGAAAAGGGTAGATTGATGAATAGAAAGATGGGTGTGGCAGCTCAGGTGGTTCAGCGGTTTAGCATTGCCTTCAGCCCAAGGGCCTGATCCTGGAGACCTGGGATTGAGTCCCTCGTCAGGCTCCCTGCATGGAGCCTGATTCTCCCTCTGCCTATGTCTCTGCCTCTCTCTCTCTCTCTCTCTCTCTCTCTCTCTTTCTCTGTGTGTGTGTGTCTCATGAATAAATAAATAAAATCTTTTAAAAAAAAGAAAGATGGAATAAATAAATAAATAAATAAACAAACAGATGAATAAATTCAAGTTCATATAATTAAGCAAACCGTTAACTCCATAGAATGAGGCTTTCTCATCAGATACTTTTTGCATGGATGATAAAGACATGAAATTGGTCCCAGATGATGTATTGGAGTCATTGAATTCTAGAACTGTTAGGTCTTCAACAACTCTTTTTGAGCTTTTTCTGACCCAGTACAAGAAATCATATGAGCAGTTCCCTGAGCAGACAGCTCTAGTTTGAAAGCTGTAAGGGAGAGAGAGCTCATTCCCTGGCAGGCTAACAATTCTGTGACTATATCCTAAGTCCACCTTGTTACTTCTGTGCATCTGGACCTCATAGTGACACCAAGAATGAATGTAATCTCCCTACTACAATTTTCTTTTCTTCACTCATTTGACAAAAATTGAGAGAGCATAAGATGATTAAAATGTAGATATGGTTCCTACTGCACTGGAGATCACTTCATGGAGGAGACAGAAGAGAAAATAATTAGCTGAACATAGAAGGACACACTATGGAAAGTGCTCTAGGGGAAAGGCACCAGATGGGGCCCCTGGGTCTGCCCTGAGCTGCACGAGAAGGAAACTTCTAGAAGGGGCTGCTGCTCTTCAGTGCTGAAGAGTCTGCTAATAGTGTAGAAAGAGAACTGTCAGGGCCACACACAAATTCAATGATAGCTGAATTTTCACCTCAGGGAGATGAGAAAGACAGTATCAGCCAAGTTTCTGCTCCTAGATCCTGAGATATTCTATAAAGAAGTATCGAAAAATGAAGCAGGCAGACCAGGTCACAGATCATCCAAGTTGGAACAGACCTTGTAGATCACCTGGACCACACTACTTCTCCTCTAGCACACACCCACACCATCTATACACATCTATACCCCAAAACCAGCCTCAGCAAGAGAAAGTGGGAAAGCGTCATGTGTCCTGACTTTCAGCTCTTGGATTCCAGGACACAGCTCTTTTTCGTGCCAACCTGCCTCAGAGGCTGTTCCCTCTTTAACCACTGTTGCTAGATCCTTCTAATTTTCCTGACTTCAGAACATAGTGCTTGGGGCTCAGTCCTCTCCTCTCTTCTTTCCTATCCTCATTCCCTAATATATATTATATATTATACCTGAAGTCTTTACGTACCTTATATGAATTGGTGGATTCAAAATTTGTGACTTCAACGCAACCCCTCCCCTAAACTCCATGTGCACTCAACATTACCAAGTACATTTAAAAGGATCTAATGCCAAAAATCAGCTCCTGCTGAATTTTGTTCCCAAACTTAATTCCTGCCTCAGTCTATGCAATCTTAGGCAATGGCGCTCTAGCCCTACAGTTGTCCAGGTCAATAACCCTGAGAAAGCCCTTGGTTTCTGTCTTTCACTCTGTATAATTAATAGATTAGCAAATCCTGCCTATTTTATGTGCAAATATATTTAGAATCCCAATCTCCACCATCCAAGACCAAGTCATCAGTACCTCTCTCAACTGACCCTCCTGCTTTGACTCTTGTCTTCCTGTGGTCTATGCCTTTGTAGCATGATCTAGCTACTGCTACTCCCTAACCTCATCTCTCACCACTCTCTGGCTTTTCTCACTCTAATCAACCACATCAACAACCTTTTAACTCTTCCCAGGACCCATGGGTCGTGCTCCCATCCCAGGACCTTGTCACTAACCTCTTTCTCTCTAAAATGCTGTTCTCACCTTCAGTAGATCTCTTTTACTCTCAGGATTCCATCTTGCACTTTTTCCTGCCTTCCCTCTGCTTGTGTGGTTGAGATAAAGAAGCCAATGGGGTAGGTAATGCCAGGGCTTTCTCCCCTCCGGAGATCAGGAAGTTGGCCATGAAAGGGCAATCTTCCGTCATGAGAAAGAATACTACATTATCCTCAGGTTGTGTCTGGGAACCAGAATGTTCCATAAGACTGTTTTGTCACAAGGAGCTCTGCGATACAGTCCATAAGGGGTATATAAACTTACCAGAACTTTTTATCTCCTGTGTTTTCATTGTTCATATCTTTTGAGCTCTGAAACCCAAGCTGGAGAGGCATTTCTTGTTTTTATGCTTTGTTATGGTTGTGAATAAACTTTATCTCACATTTTGGATTCCTGAGCATCTCAAAGCTGGGGCTTCACAGCTTTATAATCTCTCACATTTCTTTTTTCCTTTTATTTTTATTATTTTTTCCCAATCTCTCCAATTTCTACCACAAAACATGATATAGAAGAGGCTCATGCTAATAGTTAATATTTATGGGGCACTTATGATGTGCTAATTGTATAGGCTGTTGGCAAAAATGGCTGGGATAATTTCCTTCCTGTGTGTGTTTCCCCTCTGCAGTGTGAATCTGCAGCTCTCCCATCAAGTGGTAGAGCCACTTTCCTTGACCATTGAATCTGAGCTGACCTTGTGGCTTACTTTGACCAACAGAGAGTGGCAGAAGTACCGACATCATGCCAGCAGCATGCATAGGCCTCAAGAGGCCTTGCACGTATTTGCCGAGTCCCTTGGAGCTCTGCCCAATTGCCAGTGGAACAAGCCCAGGCTGACCTGCTGGAAGGAGAGAGACCAGATAGAGCAGCTGAGGCCATTCCAGACCAGCCAGCCCCAGCCGGCCTGGCAGCTGGCTGCAGATACATGAGAAAGCCTCGCCAAGGCCAAGAAAATGACACAGTAGATCCTCATCCAAATTGTCAACTCACAGAACTGTGAAGCAAATCATTGGTTGTTGTTTGAAGTCAGGGGTTGGCAAACTATGGCCCATCGGCCAAATCTGGCCTGCCTCCTGGTTTTGTAAATATAGTTTTATTGGAGCACAGCCTCACTCAGTTGTTTATGCATTGTCTATAGCTATTGTCACATTATGAAAGCAGAACTGGGTAGGTACAACAGCCCTTGAAGTATTTACTATCTGTCCCTTTACAAAACTAGTTTGCAAACCTGTTTTAAGTCACGAAGTTTAGGGGTGGTTTGTTATATCCAGAGACTAAGCCATGCATTTTAAATTATTATATGTTTTCATTGCAACCCAGGGAGGGTTAACCATGCCCATTTTACAGATGAGGAAACAGAGGCACTGTGAGAAAGAGTATTTGTACATGATGGAGTCAGGAAAATAACACAGTCTGGCTTCACAGATGTGTGACCTTAGCATATAACTGAATAAGTATTGTTAGGTAGATGGATGAGTGTCTGAGGCAATATATAGCTGAATAAACATGCCAGGTCAGTTCCTTCAAGGAGGGAATGGAGATGATAATGAGCTTGGTGTCAGAGCTGTGCTACTAGTGGGCTAATTTGAACTCCTCACAGAAAGGATTAGGGATGCCCACATCTAGACCTTTAGAGTTCCTGATAAGTCTTGCACATGTGCCCCTAATGGATATCTCAGAAGCAACACTGAAATACATTGGCAGGGGCAGGGGTGGGAAAGAAGGGGTGAGAATATGGAAAGAAAGGCTTAGAAAAGGAAGAGAAAAAAAAAAAAAGAAAGAAAAGGAAGAGAAAGCCATCCAAATCCTATTGAGAAAAGAGTTCTTCATTATGGTTCTGGTATTCATCTGATGTTTGTATTTGATATCTGATATCCATAAGTCAATCACTAATATCTGAATTGATGGTAGAATCAGTCTAGAATTAATCTGTTCTCAGGAAGATTCGAAGGCTCACCAGGGGTCATTTTTCAAGGCAAGGAGACCCCCAACCTATCTTAGATCGAAGTTGAGATCTTTAATGGCCCAGGATCCTCTGGAGCAGATGAGGCAGCTTATTGATTGGTACCCTTCACAGGAGCATTGAGCAGCCTCCCCAGTTCACTTCTTTCTTAAGAACAGGAGCATGCAGGCAGCACAACTCCCCATCTCTGATGGAACAGAGATCTCCCCTGACTTTCTCAGCATCCTCCCCCACCCCCAAACACGCTGATACTCTTCAATAACCCACATTGACTTTGGGAGGAGAAAAAAAATGTAATTGTTAAAGCATAAATCCTTTTAAATGCTAAGATCAAAAGGAAGGTTTCCATCCAATGACACATAATTAAACATGCAGACGTTCCCAACTTTGATTCATGAATGCTTATGCACTTCTAAATTGTTGCCAGGGAGATCAGAGCCTGAGAAAATTAAAACCATTATGCCTCAAAAGGATACATGATTTTCACAGCTTTCTAACGTGATTTCCTGTTGTGCGGAACTTTGTGTTTTCCCATTCTCTCCTCCCCACCTCTGTAACGATGTTCAGAGCTAAACACAAGCAGCTTTGCAAACGCCCTTTGCTTGAGAATTCCCACTGGCCCAGCATGATGTGAGCACAGAGCCTGGCCACAACGCCGGGCATTTTCCTATTGCATTATGTTTGACCAGAGGGGTGAATTCCTGTCTTATAGTCCATGAGGCTGGTCTCAGACTCTTGGATGATGGGAATGGCAACATGGTATAAAGTCCTCAGACATGGTGTATTAGTCAGGGTTCTAAAGAGGAACAGAACCAAAAGGATCCATATCCATATCTGTATCCTTATTGTTTATCTATATAAAGAGAACTGTGATGAGAATTGGCTCATGCCATTATAAAGACCGAGACATCCCAAGATCTGCCATCTGCAAGCTGGATACCCAGATCAGCCAAGAGTGTAGTTCAGTCTGAGTCCAAAGGCTCTAGATCGGAGGAAGCAGATGATGTAGATTCCAGTCTGGGTCTGAAAGCCTATGAATAAGGAAAGCTAAAGGCAGAGAATTTAATACCCAGCCTGACAACCAGGCAGGAAGAGCCAAACTCTTCCTTTCTCCACCTCTTTGTTCTATCCAGGCCCTCAAAGGACAGGATGATGCCCATCCACAGTGGGGAAGGCAAATTGCTTCACTGAGTCTAACGATTCAAGGGCCAATTTCATCCAGAAGCACCCTCACAGACACACTAAAAAATAATGGTTAGTCAAATATCTGGGCACCCTATGACCCAGTCAAGTTGACACATAAAATTAACTACCACATGGAGTGTCTCAGTTTATATCAGGGTTGTCTGAACAATTAAATTTTCTCTGCTTCAAGGTCTTCTGTTGGGTTCCCCCAGAAGTAGACCCTGAGACAAGTATTTGAGTGCAGAAAAGTACAGGAAACACCACCAGGGTTTGAAGAATTGAAACAGGAAAGGGCAAATGGCTGTAATAAAGGTGTATCATCAAGCTAGAGAATGCCTCCTGGATGTGGTGATTACGTGTCTGTTTCAAGGAACAAGTAAAATGGTGGGAAGTTGCCAAGATTGAAAGAGCCCCAGGGGAGAATGAACCAGGCAGCCTCAAAGCATTTTTTTTGCTTACTCATGACTTTCAACTGTCCTTCAAGCAGGCAGACACACTATTCAGGCCAAGCAAAGTAGAGAGGCATAGAGGACCTGCTGGCTCTTACAGGAAGCGTGCTGGGGCCCTGGCAGCTCAGGCTGGTGTCATGGAAGGAGAACAAGTCTAAGTGACCCCTTTATTGCTTGGCCCTTACATGGTCAGCAGGCAGCTGGTCCATAATCAACAAGGTCAACAGGTGCAGTTCAGGGAAGCATCCATGACCAGGAGATAGATGATACTCAGAATCAGAAGACAGCAGGATCCTGATTGTCACAGGTGGTTTGGGAACAGAATCCAGGTCCCTGGGGAAGAGGTTGGACTGTGAATAGCAAATATCACAGAGAAGGCTGCCATGCAGGCAGAACACACATTGCTGGCAGATGCCTGTGGGGCTGAGCAGGGAAGCTGAGCAAGAAGCTTGTGTGCATGGCAGGACTGGTGAGTTCCAGTGAGTACAGGATACCTGGGGCTCACTCCAGTGCTCCAAGCACCTGGCAACAGCAGCTTGGTTCATTCCCTTCTCTCCCTGCAGGGCTCAGGTGGTGGATACTCTGCCTGCCTCACTTGGGATCATCACAGGGACCAATCAAGCCTGAGACTCTAGGGAAGGGACCAAAGGCTCCAGGTGGGAGGTTGAAGACTATGAGATTATACCATCCTTTTTATGGAATTGTGAAAAAATTAG
Organism: Canis lupus familiaris; assembly: GCF_011100685.1. Taxonomy (NCBI): domain Eukaryota; kingdom Metazoa; phylum Chordata; class Mammalia; order Carnivora; family Canidae; genus Canis; species Canis lupus. The sequence continues at coordinate 4,738,062 of NC_049227.1, read as the reverse complement.
GTCATCCTCTGGCAGGGCACATTTCTGCGAAATACTGGCAGCAAAGCCAGCAACACCAACCAACCCAACATGCTCTCTTCGAGAGGTAACTGTGGTTACTTTCTATCCTGGGCCTGAGAGATGAGATATTAAATAAACACATTGCCAAATAATGATTTTGTTGTAGCATTTTATTGATAACTAGAAAAGACTAGCTCACGTACCCTCTGTTCGATCCAGCAGGCTGCCCAACTCCCCACTTCCCACAGGTAATTACCTGCTCCTAATTGGGTCTGAAAGCAGTGGGTTTGTATTTAAAGGTAGGAGTACATCACACTTTGTATTTTTCCAGCGACCACATGGATGAGATTTTAGTGCTCCATGGAGCCCTGTCTTAAAGAGCCAGCTGACAGAGCCAGATGACTTCTTCATGAGACCCAGGACCTTTGCTTAAGCTGCGTTCTTGGACAAACACATCACTTCTCAGAGCCTGTGTCTCTTCATTTATAAATGGAAAGGAATAATGTGATGTTTAAATGAGGTTGGGGACATAGAAGCAGCTGTCCCAGTGTCTGACACACATGAGGTGCTCACTGAATTGGAATCTTTCAATCTTTTCAACCACGTGGAAAGATATGGTTCTAAATATCTACTTCTCATAGCTCTGGTGTGTGTTATAAATAGTCTCATCACGATTGTTACATCTACACATAGGTTTAATACTTTAGTTGTTTTATTTTTTGCATTTGATTTTTTATTTAAGTATAATTAACGTACAGTATTATATTAGTTTCAGTTGTACAATACAGTGATTCAATGATTCTGTACATTACTCGATGTGCATCATAAGTGAACTCCCCTTTATTTCACCCATCCCTCCTACCAGCTTGTTCTCCATATTTGAGTCTGGTTTTTTTGTTTTTTTGTTTGTTTGTGTCTTTTTCCCCTTGTTTGTGTGTTTTGTTTCTTAAATTCCATTTTTGGTGGAAATGCAAATGTTATGAAGTATAGAGTTTCCTCAAAAAATTAAAAATAGAATTACCATATGATATAGTCATTCTAGTACTATGTATTTACCCAAAGAAAATGAAACTCTATTTTGAAAAGATGTATGCATCCCTATGTATTGTAGCATTGTTTATAATAGCCAAATTATAGGAGAAGCCCGAGTGTCCATCAGTGGATAAAGAAGATGCAGTATATAGATGATGGAATATTACTCAACCATAAAAAGGGAATGAGAACTTACCATTTGCAACAATATGGATGGGCCTAGAGGGTAGGAGGCTAAGTGAAACAACATGTGTGATTTTTCACTTCAGCTCTGTCAGGTCATCAGGATGGGTGAAATCATTCTCAGTTTACAAATGGGGAAATAAAGGTCATGTCCCTTAACTAGATGGCAGTGTTGGGGTTTGTTGCAACTGAGACTAAAAAGATATTGAGGCTTGGGGCAGAGAAAGTCAGGGAAAGCTGGCAAGGACATTCAATTCAGGTGGACCAACAGGTATAGTTCTCAGCCATTCCTTGAGCAGGCAAGGAAGAGCACAAGCATATTCTGGCTCTCAGGAAGTGAAGTGAAAGATACATAGGTTGGCTGGGGTACTGCTCGGAGCTGACCTTCCCAAGATGTGTGCTCTGGAGAAACCCAGCAAACTGAGGGCCTAGCTACAGTGAGGTGGGTACAGAGATGCATCACCATCTAACTTCCGTGAGAGCACCCTGGACATAGTAATTTTGAGAAGAGGCAGGATGGGCCAGCTGATTGCTGCATGCTCATTGGGATAGCAGAGTTGGGACTAACATGAAGCAAAGACTAACACGACCTCTCACTGAGGTTGGCTCTGTTTGAGGACATCGTCTCATTCACCTGACACATCCATGAAAGTTTTCTCAAAGACAGTGTAAGAAAGAGGCTTCTGACGGTGCCTGCCTAGACCTGATGCATTTTGCTAGTCGGCCTCCCTTCTCCTGTGGCTTCCCTGCTCTGCTGGCCCACTTTGGTAGTAGATTTTACTTCCTACTCTCTGGTGTGTTCTTATGTAATGCAGGAGATAGATTTAGAGTAAGCATGGCTTTGGTCCCAACCTCAAAATAGAGGAATGGAGGTGTGTTTATTGCCAATACCTGACTTTCCTGCTGACATTTCATGCTTCCAAGACACTTGCTCATCTTGGAACCCCAGTACCTGCCATTGCACCTGTAACATGGCAGCTCCTTGTTTGAATGAACTGTATTTTAGCAAACAGAGAAATGTGTAAAGAAAGTCAGGGTGACAGAAAATAGAATATGCAATAAATGATGAGAATAAGGAAAGCTTCTCCAGTTACATAGTTAATAAGGTTGAATGTGGATCTAATTCTGCTTTCCTGGTGAAATCACAGCATGAGTGCATGGATGAATAGATGGATGGATGGATGGATGAATGAATGAATGAATGAATGAACGAATGAGTAATCAAGTGAATAGATGAATCTGGCATCTCACAAATCACTAGACTTTAAGCTTCACGAGGACAAGGAATGGGATTCATGTTGCTTATTGCTGAATTCCACACCTGGTACATGATGGACTTTCAATACCTTTTGCTGAATGAATGAAAGATTCATCTCTGTCTTAGCAATGTTGACCTTCTCCCTTTCTATTGATTCCCACAATGTTTGATCCTGGAGAGACTTCAGAGATGCATAGGTCCCAGGTCATTATCTTAGAGACAGGAAAATGATCCAGTGAAGGCAATGACCTCACGAACACAATGCTGAGTAGGGACCAGAATGCAGGGATTCTGGCTTCCAATTCGGCCTCTTGACTCACTACCTGCCTCATCTTCACGAAGCTTAACCTAGCAGTGGATCAGACATCCAGAATCACATTCACTCAGAGACCTGCCCGTGCCAGAGCAGTGAAACTCCCAGAGCACTAAACTCAAGCTAATCTGTTTCTGCTTCTCAGCCAGTGGGACACTCAGGCCCTGGAGCAGGTGCAGAGCAAGGCGATGGCAGGAGCAGGGATTCGAGCTTGGATGGCCTTTGTTCCTGGGCAGTCCTACCCGGAAGGCTGATGGCTCACACTCCTAGGGGGCCCCAGGAGCCTTTGTTTCACCTGTTCTGCCCTTCAGAGGCTTTTCCTCATTTTGAGCTTCCTGGGCACACATCCTTCGCTCTTCCCACAGGCAGCTGCAGCGGAAGGGAATGCACACACCACTTGGCTGCCTCCCCGAAGGGGAGAGGATAGTAACAGCAGATAGAATACCTGCGTTTGAAATCAGCTCTGCCACTTCCTGGCAACAAAACCAGGCCAAGTTACTGATCTTCTCAGGCCTCGGTTTCTCTTCTATAATAAGGGTTACAGGAATAAAAAAAACACAAAACATTTGAACGTATGAAGCACAGTGCCTGGCATGTGGTAAGTGTCAGAAAGTGTCAGAAACTACAGGTGATACTCAGATGGAGGGATGACTCAGGCCAGAGCTTAGAGTCCCTGCAATGAGATTCCCAGCTTCAGATCCTGCCTTGGCTCCCTATCAGCTGTGTGTCCTGGAGCTAGCTATTCAATCTCTCTGTGTCTCAATATCCTTATCAATAGATGAGGATGATAATGGGGTTATTTCATTGGGTTTGTGGCAGATCCAAATGCATTAATTCACAGAAAGCACTTAAAACAGTTTCTGGCACAGGAGAAGCGCTAAACAAACATCCCACTCTTTCCATTATCTAGTTTTAAAAGTGACTTTAGGAGAGCCAGATTCTTTCGACTGAAAGCCTTAAGATGCTGAGATTCATGCAGACACTGAGACGCTGGTGCTAACACTGAGTTCATTGGCTGGTAATCTCATTGGTTTGTCCTTGCTGTTTCCAAGCAGAGCCCACAGCCAGCAGAGCACGGTGCTTGTACGATGCTCACGAGCCAGGCTTGCTGGGCAGTGACTTCTCCACTGTATGCTCTAAATGGCTTCCAGCAGCGAAATTACATTTGTATTGATCTGAAGAACATTTTATTGATCAAAAGCAGAGAAAGAAACCTTTGAAACATAAACCCATTATTTTAACAATTTGTTGCCCAGAAAGAGGCAAAGGCTGTTTTTATTTTCCATTATGGCCAGTTGGCCTTCCCAGGGCATGTTCCAGTACATGTAGATGGTCCAGAGACCTACCCTCCATGGCAATCTCATCACTGACCACCTCTCTGGTCTCCAGCTTCTGATCCCCATCTTTCTCTTCCATGTCTGTGTCCCCTCTCTCCTTGATTTCACTGGCTGAGCCAAAACACAGCTATCCTCCTCAGTACCCCTGGATCATTCTGAGTGGCTGGAGGTGATAATGAAGGCTCCTGATTGCCAGAGCTTCCATCAGAAGCACTCACAGACTGTCCTGTCAGGGGTGGAGCACAAATTCATCTGAAGTTACTGTTCTCCACAGTTCCTGTTATGGAAACCCAAGTCCAGCTGCCAATAGGTAAAAAAGCCAATACTCAAGAGATGAGTTTGATTGGAAAGGCATATGAGCTTTATTTAGGAGGCTGGCCATCTGGGGAGAAGCCAGACTCTTATCCAAAGGTCAACTCTACAGCTTCAGCCAGTTTGAGGAGTTTTTAAAGGACTGTAGGACAATTAATCAGAAAGTAAGTACAGAGGTCCCTAATGTTTCTTGGTTATATGCAGACTCAATGGTACCAACTACAGACATTATCTCAGTGCTTGAAGGTTGTGCAAGAGGGTCTGATGATGTGCAAAAAGACTCTGTTCTTTTTTTTTTGGAAAGAATGCATGATCTATAGATATATAAACAAAGGCTTCGTTAATCAACAACATAGGCTGAGGGAGTCTGCTAAAGCTTGAAGACTACCAGGTTGGCCAGAAGGACCAAGGCAGCTTCACCCCATGCCTGTTCCTGTATCTGACTTCATTAACCTTCATTAAACTAAATTAACATTGGTGTAAGCTATACAGGAAACTCAGGGCCAGTAGGTGGAAAATACTCAGAAAGGAGTAGTCACTAAGGCAATTTCCAGAATGATTTATTAAACTCAAAGGGTTTGAACCCTGTGTCTGACTTCCTAGAGTATCCAAAGGTTTACTCCCACTTCCTGCCCTAAGTGGGCTGATCATGTAGCCTGAGAGTGGAGAAGCCCACACTGAGGGTTGAATCACAGAAGGCAGGATTTATTAGGATTTATAAAACTGGCACAAGAATTCAATGAGGAAAGAATAGTCTCTTCAACAAATGGTGCTGGGACAACATGATATTCACATGCCAAAGAATGAAGTTGGGTCCCCAACCTCACACCATATACAAAAATTACCTTGTAAAGGATCAAAGACCTAAATGTAAGAGCTAAAACTATAGAACTCTTAGAAGAAAATACAGGAGCAAATTTTCATGACCTTGGAAGAGCAATGGTTTCTTAAATATAACACTCAAAGCACAAACAACCAAAAAGAAAAAGAATTGGACTTCATCAAAATTAAAGACATTTGTACTTCAGAGGATACCTACAGAATAGAAGAAAATGTACTCAAATCATACATCTGATAAGAGTCTGGTACACAGGATATAATAGAACTCTTACAACTCAAAAATAAAGAGACAAATAACTCAATTTACAAATAGGTCAAGGACCTGAATAGACATTTCTCCAAAGCAGATATGCAATTGGATAATAAACACATGAAAGGATGCCCAACATCATTAGTCATTAGGGAAATGTAAGCCAAAACCACAATGAGATATCACTTCACAAAAAGGCAGAAACTACAAGTGTTGGTGAGAATATAGAAAAACTAGAATTCTCATACATTGTTGAATGTATTACATTGTGAATGTATAATGGTGCGGCCACTTTTGGAAAAAAGTTTAGCTGATCTTAAAAAGTTAAACACGGTGTTAATCACATAGAATGGCAATTCTGCTCTGACTTAAAATATGTTCACACAAAACCTTGTCACACAAATGGTCCAATCAGCATGACTCATAATACACAAAAGGTGAAACCACCCTAAATGTCCATCAACTGAAGAATAGATAAATGTAACATGACATTTCATATAAGACAGTATTATTTAATAATATTTATTTATTGAATATTTATTTCATAAAAAAGAAATACTGATACCATAACATAGATAAACCTTGAAAACATTATGCTAAATGAAAGAAGCCAGACATAACAGGCTACATAGTCCATGATTTCATTTGTATGAAATGTACAGAATATGGCAATTCTTAGAGACAGAAAGTAGATCAGTGATTGCAAGGGAGGGGATGGGGGAGGAAAGGATAGTGAGCAACAGCTCAATGAGAACATGTTTCCTTTTGGTGTGATGAATCAAAAAGGATGAATTTTACAGCATGTGAATGATATTAGAGTTTTTAAAAATTGAGCGACATAGACCCGGGATGCTTTGGGTGATAGGTTGAAGGAGGAAGCAGTTTGGCCAGGACACAGCTGACAGCGGAGTCATTCCCTGTGATCTCACCCTAAGGGCAGCAGACTCCAAGATGACTCTTGTGACCGAGAGCACAGGGAGGCCATCACTCTTGGCCAAAAGGGGTTCTCGCAGCCCAAAGCTGCTGAGTCCTCCATGCACTTTTTACCTTCTGTTTTCGAGTTTCCATTCCTCTTGGAGAAGAGAGGCAGAAACTGTTGACAAGTCTGGAAATTGGAAATGTAAATGAAAAAGGGATCCTCCCGGGAGAGTCTGGATACGCTGCCTCCCCAGCTCAATCACATTGTGCCACAGAGGCTCCCAGCTCAGGGACCCGGCAGCAAAAGCAGCAGAAATGGTTCACTATCCATCTCTCAGACTAGGCTAGTGGCCCCGGGTGCTATGCCAGAAGGAAGCAATAGTGGCTGTCTCTTAAGGTACAATGGCCAGCAAGTTAATTGAAAGGCCCGTCTCTACTACCTGTATGTGGAACAGAGAGCAAGGTTAGCACAATGTTTTTGAGCCTGATTGGTAGGTTGTTGTGGTTTAGGGTGGATCACCTCTCAAGAATCAATGGAATGGGCTGGCTCCATTTATGCAGGCATAGGGTGAGTCCTGCAGGTACCCTCTGGGTGGCGGGGTGCAGATTGGACACGTTCCTGGAGACCATGTGGGCAGACATCTTCATCTTGCAGATGTTCAGAGAGGCTGTGTGACTTGGCTAGAGTGCCAAAGCTTATTGCTAGCAGATCTCAGGCAGGAAGCCAGATGGCCTGTTCCCACATTTATTGTTAAACAACTTGGTCCACTCTTCCTCTCAAATGACAGATTTAATGACACTTGGTCTTTTGGCTATGTCACCCTGGAACTCCAGAGAATCTCTCTCCTTCCTCCTCTTCCTCCTTTCCCTTGGTTCCCTTCCTCTCTCCTTCTTTCTCCTCTCCCACCACTTCTTCTTTTCCTCCTCCTGTCTTTCTTCCTTTCCCTCACTTCCTTTCACTTCTGACAGAATTAAGTAAAATATATGTAGAGGCACCACATCAAGTTCCAGAAATGAAGATTTTCCACCATTCTATACCACTGAACATATTTCACTTGTTTTCATAAATTTCTAGAAAACTTGATAGACAAATCTATATAGAATTTCTCCATGAAACCCCATAGACAAATCAGTATTACTACAATCACCATCTGGGATTTACTAAACCCCTACTGAATGTCAGGTGAGCAAAAATTTCCATAGCCAGGGGGTCTTAGGTAATCCCGAATCACTGCATTTGAGTTAAATTCAACAATGATTAAGGAAAACACTCTCACTGCTTCTCACTAGAGGACTAGAGCTAGAGTAGGACTCAGGTAGGACAGAGACTGGAACTATTGAGTGAGGAATATGAATCATTGTCACCTGCAGACCTCAGACGCACATAGTTCTGGGAAGATGCTGTTAAAGATGTTTGCTTGTTTCCATGTGTCCATGGAAACCCAGAGTCCTGGGCTTGATGTCTGGATAAGATTCTAGATAACCTCAAGTGTTCTCCCCTCATTTCCTAACCTCTTGCTTTTCTCTCAATTTCCCGCTGCAGAGCCATTTCCTTTGCCCCGTCCAAAGTGCAAAAGTGCAAAAGTGCAAAAGTCTTCCTGATTCTCTAAGGGAAATGGGGTCATTCCTTCTTCTGCAACTTCATTGCATTGTGCCCTCTTCTTTGGGAAGTCTACAGAGGAAAAATATGGGCAAATCACAGAGCTTGAAGGATTCTTACAGACTTAGGACAATCTGCTTATTTGCCAGGATGGGAAGCTGAGGCACAGGAAGGCTCAGAGTGTGCAGAGAATTTGGCTTTCAGTGAAATGAAGCCTTAGTGAAAAGCCATTGAGCAGTGAGAGGACCCCCTTGTAGGGCTTGTAGATGGTCACACGTCAAGAAGAGGCTTGTAGGTAGCCACACGGGGCTTGGAAAGGGCAGGCGGTACGAGTGGAGACATGATAGCAGCAGCTCTGTCTAACCCATCAGTGTTTTCCAATAGTGACATGGAGTTGTTTCAGGACCCAGGCTAGCTGTGAGTCCCAGATGGAGTGAGGTGGATATGGCCGGTTGTCAGGTCAGGACCCTGGGCTCCAGAGAGTGCCCGGCACCTGTTCCCTCCTCTTGGCCCTTCTTAGGCTGGAAGCCCTTGTGTAGGGGCTCTGAATCCTATCAGACCTGCATGGACTGAGTCCTGGTCTGTGCTACCCCAGGATTTGTGCGAGCTCTTTCTCCAAACCCTTTTCCAGAAATTTGGGAGCCCTAGACTCCTCTCTTTCTTCTGTCTTATACCCAAGCAACCAGGACAATAGAATAAGAACCATTCAGGATACATAACGAGGCACAGAAGAACCCTATGGTCTCAATCCTGTCTACCCACTCATCTCTCTGGCTTCAAATATTTTTCAGTTCTTTTGCTCTCAACACACCATGCTCTCACAAGTCCCCATACTTTTGTCTGGCTGACAATGGCTTGCCCCTTCTGGTGCCCCATCTATGACCTGCAGACCTTAAACGTGTTAGTGTGTCCCATAGCCTTGCAACTGCCAGGATTTGCGTCTGTGCCTGAAGACTTTCACTGTGCCGGCCACTCTGTCCATGCACAGTAGGTTGAAATGCTGAGCACTTCCCCATCAGAACAAGAATTCAATTTTGACTCGGGTGCATATGTACCCCAACTCCGGTGAGATAATTCTGAGACATGTGTTTGGTACCTGTTCCCTGAGTTTCTGCCTTAATAATACATCCTTATGGGTTGTTTATTCTTCCTATTATCTATCCCCTGCTCTCTTTCTGGTATTCATGCATCTTCCAAATAAACTTCTTGCCCTAGGGTTGCCTGGGTGGCTCAGTCTGTCAAGCATCTGCCTTCAGCTTAGATCATGATCCTGGGGTCCTGAGACTCAGCTCTGAGTCCAGATCCCTGCTCAGCAGGAAGCCTGCTTCTCCCTCTGCCCTTCCCCCTGCCCCTGTGTGCCCTCTCTCCCTCTTTCTCAAATAAATAAGATCTGTAAGTAAATAATACACACAAAAAAACCCAAACTTCTCCCCCCAAGTCTTTGTTTCAATTCTATTTGTAGGGTGACTCCAATCTCAGATACAAACTAAGGATCTCATACTTTAAGTCTCTACCAAAATATTGTCTTCTTCAAAGATTTTTACAGGCAGTAGAGGGTTCTGTCCTCCCTATGCCAGGCCCCTGTATGCATAGCTCCATCAGGGTACTCATTATATTGTTTTCTAGATGACTGTTTACCCGACCATATCACCCCACTATACTTCACCCCTGGAAGACAAGGACTGTGAGTGACCCTTCTTTCTATCCATAGCATCCTTCCACCACCTCCTGTAAAGTGGGTAACAGTAATGAGTTTGTGGTCATTACCAAATAGTTGGCAGGCATCATGGGTCCGAGGAAAGAGCAATGAACATGGAGTCAAGAGACTGGGTAGGGGTCACTCTCTATCAAGATATTGCTTGCGTAACCAGAGGCAAGCTCCATAAACTTCCAGGGACTCTGATTCCTTAGTGTGGGAGATGTAGGTTAGAGGCAAAGTTTCTATGGTGGCCTTCTCCCTATTTTTTCCCCCAAGATTTTATTTATTTATTCATGAGAGACACACAGAGAGGCAGAGATTACATCTTTGCCTGTGGGGGACTCGATCCCAGGACCCCGGAATCATGCCCTGAGCCAAAGTCAGATGCTCAACCACTGAACCTCCTCCATACTTAACAGAAGGTACAAAGAGCTTTCTATATGACACAGCACCAAAGACACCACTAACCTCCAGCTAGGTGTCCACCCTGAGGACCGACTGACCACACACTATCACCCATATTTGCTTTTCTTCCCCTAGGGTGTTGAAAGGAAGTACCTAAAATCCCCAGAGCTGGGTCCGAAAGTCTCCCAACAGTAATGGCTTCATGCTCCAATGAACTCACAAAATGTGGTGTAACTTCCCTCTCATGTAACTCTCAGCAGCAATGGAAGGAGAGCTACTCTCTCCCATCCTCCTCCTCCTTCTTTAGTCATGACTCATTAATCGCCACTGGTGAATGAGTTTTATTCTAATTTTCACAATCTAATTCAGAGCTGTTTTGAGCTAAAGATCAAGATATAGGTTTTTGGCTTAGCTAATGAAATATCTAATGAATTTGCATTAGTGACAATTACATACAGGACACTTAGGAGGAAAGGGCCAATCGCAGTGCTCAGCTGATGCCACTTGCTAAGGACTCCTTTATAGGGAAAAGCATGGTCTTGGTGCTCGCATCTCTAATTGACAGTGCTGTTCTGGAGACTTCCACCAGAAGAAGGGGATTGAACAAGAAGCATTTGCCTTTCTCTTCCTTTCTTTCCTGCTGTGGTTCTGCCTTCAAACCAAACCATGATGTGAAAGTGTGCTTTGTACATGTGAAAGTTCCCTCCTTGGGACACCTGGATGGCTCAGTTGGTGAGTGTCCGCCTTGGGCTCAGGTCATGATGCCAGGGTCCTGGGATTGAGTTCCACATGGGGCTCCCTGCAGGGGGCTTTTCCCTCTGCTTGTGTCTTTGCCTCTCTTTCTGTGTCTCTTGTGAATAAATAAATAAAATCTTTAAAAAAGTTCCTCCTCAAAAGAGGATGAATTTATACACTTGCATGACAGTGAGAGGATCTTAATCAAAAACAAAAACAAAAACAAAACCCACAACCCATTCTGGATCTAGAATAATTACCCACCAGAGAGGGAAGATTCCTTCCCTATTCCTCCTTTAACCAGACAGGAATCTAAGGCAAACAATGACCCCAGGAAGCCAGTGAACATTTGAAATACAGTCTCAGAATCCTTGCTCCCCCTCTGTGAGGCGGGGTCTGTGACTGCGTATGGCTCTTCTATGGCCTCCACAGTCTCCTATCCTTGCCTCATACGGCCAAAACATCAATTGAAGCTGGCAAAACCTGGAAGAGAAAAGTTTTTTAAAACCAGTAAGCTTAATCATTTGGTGTTGACAGTTTTTATGGCCTCTGTTGCAATGCAAGCTAGCTGGTCCAAGCAGAGTCTAAGGCAGCAGGTCTAAACAAGTTAAGGCACAGGCTTCCCCCAATTCCGCTGAATGCACACCAACACCCCTGCTCCTCTGTGGCTCCCATCTCCCTGCTATTGCCCCAAAGAGCTGGTGGTAGAAAGAGGGGCATCTTCTGTAGTCTCCAAGAGAGATGCAGTCACCACTTTTGGGTATGTGAGTTGTGCTTTAAATCTATTTTCTCTTCTTCCTTCTTCCTCCCCTTCCATAATTTATTTTGACTTGATTTTCAGGTCATCTCAATTGACCTCCTTGGGTCTTTTTCTGGCTTTGTGACTGGGCAATCTTCCACACTGGAAGGTGAAAAATGCTTCCTTTAATCTTCTGTGGGTTCCTCAATCTTTGTCTTTCGGAGTGTCTGGTTTGGGCCAGTTCTTTCTAGGAGTTTGACAGCTTTATGCACCAGCTAATGTTTCTCATGTAACCTCGGGTGCTTTTTCATGGTCAGAGGGAAGCTCTCTTGAATTTAAGAGGTCGAGATGGTGGAGCGAAGGATCTGGTACAAGGGTGAAAGTAAAAATTATTACTCCCTTCAAGAAGCTGTTGTATATTTTTCAGCCCCTGGTGACCATGGCTGTGAGGAGGACTATGCCTTATACATCTCTGCTGCCCTAGCACTTAGCATAGCACTTGGGATACACAGTTGGGGCCAGAAATGTGTGTGAAATGAATAAATGGGTGAATCAATGAATTACAGGCTGTTTTCTCCATAGGTAAGAAAGCTAAAGAAAGGACACTCTCAAAACTGAGGTCTTAGGGGACCTAGGGACCTCAGTTGGTTAAGTGTCCAACTCTTAATTTCACCCCTCAGGTCATGATCTCAGGGTTATAGGATCAGCATGGAGTCTGCTGGTCCCTCTCCCTCTGCTTCTCTCCACTCACACACTCTTTCTCTCTCTCTCTTAAATTAAAAAATAAAATCTTGGGATCCCTGGGTGGCGCAGCGGTTTGGCGCCTGCCTTTGGCCCAGGGCGCGATCCTGGAGACCCGGGCTCGAATCCCACGTCGGGCTCCCGGTGCATGGAGCCTGCTTCTCCCTCTGCCTGTGTCTTTGCCTCTCTCTCTCTCTCTGTATGACTATCATAAATAAATAATAATTAAAAAAAATAAAATCTTAAAAAAAAAAAACTGAGGTCCCATCCCTAGGGAAACACAGTTTTAGAGTCTGGGATATGGAGACCAAATTTGGGATTGATATTGTGACCTTAGGCCATTCTGTGCAAGAAGGACGTTGACTGCCAATGCAAATGCCATACCCTAAAAACATGCCAAAGCTTTGCCTGCAGAATGCCCCTTGCTCTTTCAAATGTACACTTCATTTCAAAGGAATAGAATGGGCATTAGAAAACAAGAGTCATCATGGAATGTCCCACTGGAAGGGGACACACTGGTCTAGGCACTGAGAGATAGGAGGTACCACATCAGCCATCCTGAATCCAATGATAAGTTTGACCAAACTGTGGAGTGGCCTGAGGCAGCTCTGAGTGTGTGTCCAGCCAGGCCGAGCCTTGGAAAAGAAAGAGAAAAACTGAGGGATAGGGCAGAGAAATAGAAGTACCTCTTCTTGCTCAGGAACAGTCAGGGAGAGGGGTGAGATATGGTGTGCCTTCAGACCAGGCAGGGATGCCATCTCAGATGTGTAAGGCACTGACTAGGGCAGTAGTCAAAGAGTGCTGGCTATAAAATCAAACAGGCCTGGCTTCTCAGCTGACCAGCAGCACAGTCTACTCAAAGAACCTCTTGGAGCCTTCCTTACCTCGTCTGTAAAATGAGGCTAATAATAATAATTAGCTCATGGGACTGTATGGAGGAATAAATTAGATACTTGACAAATTCCTTAAATCTGGAAGGATTGCCGGGAAGCAGTCTAAGCACAGGGGATTGACAATAAGACAGACAAGCCTCTGCTCTCCTGACATTCCCATTTCAGGGGGAGGCAGCACTGCAGAGCTCACACAAAGGACAAGCAGACTGCAAGTTAAAACAAATGCAGTGATAAAATTTGAAAGGGCTGATGTGGTAAGGACTCCTGACTCCAGGGTGGAAGGAAGAGGCTGTGTCAGCCAGACAAGGTCTCTCTGAGAATGTGACAGATGAGCTGTCACCTACTTGAGAAAAAGGAGCCTGCCAGGTGAAGCTCTGAGGGCAGAACGTTCCAGGCCAAGGGAACAGCACGTGCAACCCACTGAGGTAGAGCAGAGCTCAGCGCATTTCCTCCTGGATACACAGAATGCCCAAGTGCGGCCCTGGCATGGCGAGAGAGCTGGAGAGAGGGCCGGGGAAACAATGGTGTGATCTGGCTTATGTTTTTAAAAGATCACTCCAGATTGCAAGTGTATGGGTGTGCAATAGCTCACATCCCGTGTCACTCTCACATTCTTCATGGAGACTACAGAAGTGTTTGTAAGGTTTAGCAATGTCTGACACATCATGCATGTGATAAAAGGCTTTTATAAAGTATGTAGTATGTGTTTGGCTACTTCTTAAAGATAGCAATCCAAAGATAATTAAGATAAGAGACTGCCTTTAGCAGTTCAACGTCTAACAAGGACACACCAATAGATGATTCTAAACCACAGACCTGTGTGTACTCAAGAACATGGGTTGGAGCAGGGTGGGAAGGAGCTGACCAGAGGGTGAAGGAGAAAGGTGGTCCCAGCAGGAAGGGGAACAGTGTGATGTATGCAGGTGGTAGGTGGTGCTGAGGGAGGCTGGAGACCAGGTAGGACTCACCTAATGAAGCATTTTTGTGAGCCCAGAGAATGAGCAGAACTATGTCCTATTGGTGACAGGGGGTCGCTGTAGAGATTTTGACCAATGGGTACCTTGCCAATGACTGTCATTTTGGGGTACATTCCCCCTGCCCCTGGAGGGGCTGGAGGGTGATTCAAGGAAGGGGGAGAAGAAGCAGAGCAACCTTGCAAGTTAGTTGGTTCGTACCATTCCTGATGATGGAAGGGAGGAGGGGGTCAGATCAGATCATGGGAAAGAGATGATAAGCAGGCAATAATAAATATAATATATAAATAATAATATAAATAATAATAAATATTTTGGAGGGAAAAAATAAACCGCACTTGACACAGAGTAAACAATAAACATTTTTAAAATAAATAGGTTGGGTTGCAAGGAGGGAGTGGCAGTAACATCTTTGTTGCTTGTCACCAGCAGTGAGCCTAGCTGAACAGCACTCACGTTCAAAGCCAGGGGGACCGGCTAAGGGGTCATCGGGAAATGTCCGCCACCAAGCTCCCCTTATGCTGCCAGTAGGTCGTTGGTGGTGGCTGTAGTCTATCTGCTCCTCCTCTGGAGAGCATGCAGCCTCATCCTGGCCTCCAGAAAGGATTGTGACCTTTCCTGGCACAGATAATGACCAGGTGGGGACCAGGTGATTGCTAAGGCCCCATCGCAACCTTGGCATTGCAGCAAGTTTGCCACAAATAGATATGGACCATGAAATGATGACCGATGGCTCTTTCAGCGGTTCCCGGCTCTGCTGGCCATTGGCCACCTGTTCCAGCTGAGTTCAGCTGTCTTAATGACACTCCATCTCCCACACATGTATCTCAGAAGTGTCCTCTATACTCGCTCCTCTCTGTCCAGCACAGATATCTGAGCTGAAGTAATCTAGATGGGGAGGGGGCATCCCCCACCCGCTCGGCTGTGTGTGAGGAGGATGGGGTGTATCTCAGGAAGACAGCGACACATTGCGGACGCTCTCCCTGGGTCTCTGAGTCCTTTGACCTTTTTTGGGTTATCAGATGGCTGAAAAGCCGCATTTTTCTCTGCGTTGAAAAATATAGTTATATCCTTGGCTAGATTCTCATTAGCTCAGGGCCTGGGAGGAGCGGCCTGAGGTCTGGGTCATCCCTGCAGGTGTTGGGGAGATGATCCCAACTGCACTCCTCACCTCCCACCCCTACCATGGCCTTGGCCCCTTCTTCACATTCTGCAGGTATGCTCAACAACCCACCTTGACGATTCCTCGGGGATAGCAAACTGAAGCTGGCACTCTTTCATTTTGCCTTTATTTTTTTCCCCTTTCTTTCCAAAACAAATGACTTTATAACAGCAAAGAAGATGAGAAAGGCCTTATCTCAGAATAAAGAATACTAATTGCGACAGAAAATATTAAGCAATGCTTCACCAAAGCGTATATCATAATGGCTAAATATTCCATTTTCCTTATAACCAGTGAAGACTCCATCACAGATGCTGAGCATTCAGGGTCCTTTTCCCACTGTTGCTGAAAGACCCTAGCGTCCCATGGAAGAGAATCAGGGCTGGGCGAGAGGCTCAGTGCAGTGGGTGGGGACCACACAGAATCATAAAGAAGTTTAAGATTCCCCAACTGTTACATCTAACACAACCACAGTACAATGATCAAAATTCAGGATGTTCACGTTGCTCCTATGCCTTTTATAGACCTTATTCTCATTTCCCAGGTGTTCCTTTTCTGGTCCTCCATCTAGAGCCACACATCTAGGACCTCATCTAGGGCCACCCATTCTCTTTAGTGGTCTACTTATTCTCATTCCATTGTTCAGGCTCTTTTATTATTCTGTTACTATTGTTATTACTGTTCTCCTGAAATCTTCAGTCTCCTTTATTATCAAATAAACTAGATTGTTTTACAGAATTTTCCTTCTAGCCTTTATATGCTATGAATTCAATCTTTCTTGCTGTTTGCCTAGGTGATAATTATGCAGTATTTTGCCAGCGTTTGTATGGGGTACACTGATCTGAGCTTCTGAAAGGTGAGCTCCTGATAAAGTCTCCCCTGCCTGGTAGAGCCTTTGAATCTAAGTGCAGGAGTTAGCTAAAAGCGATGGTGTGGGAATGAACATCTGGCCTTAGCTGGCTGAACTCCAGCTGAGCTGATGATCCCCAAATATCACTAGTTTGTACCCAGATAAATAGGTGCCAGGGAGGAGCTACACCCTGCAGGGGTAGCATTGGGAGAGCACTCGGAAGGGGAGAGAGTGAGGGGAGAGAGTGTAGAGTTTCAGCCGAGATTTTCAGCCGGGATCTGCTCCCCACACCCACCGCCTGGCCCCAGGCTGTATCTGCCGCCAAAGGGTGCCTTTTCAGAAGTAGTACAAAGGTGTGAGTGGCAGCTCCGCTCAGGCAGGTGCACTCACCCCAGAGCAACGCATCAGCAGGCCCACCAGTTTCACACAGAAGCCACCGAGGCAGTGTGAATGATTCAGAGGAAATGTGTCGCCACTGCTAAGAAGGCTCTGGAAGCAGGGAGGCAGGTGCGGCCACCTGGAATGCTCTCATCACCCAGAAGGGGGGGCGAACATGGCAGTGGTCACACAGGCATTTCCTCAATCAGGAGGGACACACACACACACACACACACCCATCCCTCTCACTGTAGAGAATGCTTTATTTGATGCTTTTACTTGGTTAATGTTTAGTTTTCACTGTAAACGCCATAACTTCTCATTAAAGACAAATTTGAAGGTAAGTAAGGTGAAGGTCAGAACAAAAATAAATAATTTTTGCTGTACCCACCACAGGTGAGGACTACTGATATCTGTTTGTATTTCGTGCTCAGCTTTTTAATAGAACCCGTCAATATTACAGACAGTTTTCTTATCACTATGATTGTGGGGCACCTGCGTGGCTCAGTGGTTGAGGATCTGCCTTCGGCTCAGGTTGTGATCCCAGGGTCCTGGGATTGAGTCCTGCATCGGGCTCCCTGCCGGGAGCCTGCTTCTCCCTCTGCCTGTGTCTCTGCCTCTTTCTCTGTGTCTCTCATTAATAAATAAATAGAATCTTTCAAAGATCCCAAACTTTACTATGATTGTATATCATCCTGCTTTTAAACTTTCATTAAATGATAGATGTTTGATATTATTACATCAATCAATGTATTACATCAGCTATATATTATTTCCTTGATTTAAATTGTCTGTGTAATGTTTCACTGAATCATTTTACTACAGGTTGTGTAACCTTTGCATTATAGCTGGGCATTCATGGGATCTTTAACTCGTATCATAAAAATTATAGCTTCCCTCTAATTTAGGATTATTCTCTTAGAATTCTAGAAATGTGACAACTTTATTAGAGGCCATGAAGAACTACACTTTACCTTTTTACTGTTCCATTCACTCCGTTCATTCATAAGTTCATTCTTTTTTGCATATCTGAATTTTTACTGGGTTCCAACCATGTTCCAGATGCTGTGTTGGGAACTGGGTATTAATTAGGGAAAGAAAAAAATCACAATTCCATTTTTTATGGCTGACTAATATTCCATTGTGTGTATATGTGTACATGTGCGTGTATGTATGCATGTATAGTATGTGTGTGCTATATATATCAGATCTGGTCATTTTCAAAAACATGGGTGGACCTAAAGGGTATGATGCTAAGTGAAATAAGTTGGTCAGAGAAAGACAAATACCATATGATATCACTCATAAGTGGAATTCAAGAAACAGAAGAACAAAGAAAAACAAAGAAATACACAAAAAACAGACTTTAAATGCAGAGAACAAACAGGTGGTTGCTAGAGGGGAGGAGGGTAGGGAGTGGGTGAAACAGATAAAGGGGATTAAGAGTACACTTATCTTGATAAGCACTGAAAAATGTATAGAATTGTTGAGTCACTACATTGTACCCTTGATACTAATATAACATCATATGTTAATTATACTTCAATAAAAAGGGTCACAATCTCTCTATGAACATTGTAAATCCAATATAGCAGAAACTGCAGTCAAGTAATCAAACACACACATGTATAGCTTAAAATGGTGATAAGTGCTATGCATTAAAAAAGAGCAGGATGCTCTGAGAAAGCACAGTAGAGGAGTTCAAATGAGATGGGAAGTAGAGCAGGGAAAGCTTTTCTATGGACCTCAGCTAAAACCCAGGAGTGAAGTAGGACTTCGATCCACTAAGAACGCAGCAAGGTATTGTCCACATAGAGGACACAGCATGTGCAAAGGCCCAGAGCACAAACAGAGGATGGTATGTCAAGAACTGAAAGGAAACCATTGTTCCCAGAGAACAATGAGCGAGAAGAGTGACCCCAAGATGAGGATGGACAGAAAAATTTGTAATAAATAACTTAGGGACTTGTAGTTTTATCATAAATGTGGTGGGACGCTGGAAAACCATCAGAAGGAAAATAACATGATAGGATATGCTTTTTTTCTTCAAGGGTTGGGTGGCAGGTTGGGAGGATTGGAGATAATCACTACATGGTGTGGGGTTTCCTTTCAGAGGAGTGAAACAACGTTCTAGAATGGATGGTAGCAATGGACGCACAACTCTGCGAAGTTACTAAAAATCTTTGGATCGTACACTTTAAATGGGTGAATGGTATCGCATGTGAGCTCCACCTCAGTAAAGCTGGTATGTGAGGCTGGTCTCAGTGTGGATGACGCATTGTGGGCAACAAGAGTGGAGCAAGTAAGCAGTCTGTAGGAAGCCAGGACATGGTGGATGGGTTCTTCCAGGCTCATGGCCACTCAGAAGGCAGCTATGGACAGATTCCGGACATGCATTGGACTTACATTTACTTCTTAGATAGACTATAAGCTTCTCAAGCTTAGAGATTCTTTTGCTAAATACACTCTTTCCCCCAGCTTTATGGAGGTTCAATTGACAAGTAAAATTGTAACATATTTATTTTATTTTTTTTAAGATTTTATTTATTTGTTCATGAGAGACAGAGAGAGAGAGAGAGGCAGAGACACAGGCAGAGGGAGAAGCAAGCTCCATGCAGGGAGCCCAATGTGGGACTCGATCCCACGATCCTGGGATCACGCCCTAAGCCAAAGGCAGATGTTCAACCGCTGAGCCTCCCAGGTGCCCCCAAATTGTAACATGTTTGAAGGGTACAACCTGATGATCAGATACACATACACACTGTGGAAGGATTCCCATGATCGTGTTAATTAACACAACCATCGACTTACATAATTACTTTTTTTGTGTGTGAGAATACTTAAGATCTATTAACAAATGTCAATTTTACAATTCAGTATCATTAACCATAGTTATCATGCTGTGCATTAGATCCTCATTCATCTTAAAACTGAAAGTTTGTATCCACTTACCAACCTCTTCTTACCTCTCCTACCCTACCAGGGCCTGGCAACAACCATTCTGTTCTATTTCTATGAGTTCAACTTTTTGTGGGGAGATGGTGATTCCACACACAAGGGATATCACTATTGGTCTTTCTTTGTCTGGATTATTTCACTTAGCATAATTTCCACTAGCTTCACCCAAATTGTCATAAAGGGCAGAGTTTTCTTCCTTTTAGGGCTGAATAATATTCCATTGTATATAGGTATACCACATTTTCTTCATCCATTCACCTGCTGATGGACACTCAGATTGTTTCCATATCTTGGCTATTGTGAATTGTGCTGCAGTGAACAGGGGAGTATAAATACCTCTTCCATGTTGTGAATTCATTCCCTTTGGATATATACCCAGTAGTGGAATTGCTTAGATCATAGGGTGGTTCTATTTTTAATTTTTTTTAATTTATTTTTTATTGGTGTTCAATTTACTAACATACAGAATAACCCCCAGTGCCCGTCACACATTCACTCCCACCCCCCGCCCTCCTCCCCTTCTACCACCCCTAGTTCGTTTCCCAGAGTTAGCAGTCTTTACGTTCTGTCTCCCTTTCTGATATTTCCCACACATTTCTTCTCCCTTCCCTTATATTCCCTTTCACTATTATTTATATTCCCCAAATGAATGAGAACATATAATGTTTGTCCTTCTCTGACTGACTTACTTCACTCAGCATAATACCCTCCAGTTCCATCCACGTTGAAGCAAATGGTGGGTATTTGTCATTTCTAATAGCTGAGTAATATTCCATTGTATACATGGAAGATGTGGTTTACATCTTCTTTATCCATTCATCTTTCGTTGGACACCGAGGCTCCTTCCACAGTTTGGCTATCGTGGCCATTGCTGCTATAAACATCGGGGTGCAGGTGTCCCGGCGTTTCATTGCATTTGTATCTTTGGGGTAAATCCCCAACAGTGCAATTGCTGGGTCGTAGGGCAGGTATATTTTTAACTGTTTGAGGAATCTCTGTGCTGTTTTCCACAGTGATTCCACCAGTTTGCATTCCCACCAGCAGTGAACAAGAGTTCCCTCTCTCTGTATCATTGCTAACATTTATTATCTCTTATTTTTTTGATAATAGCTATTCTTAAATGCAACATGATATCTCCTTGTGGTTTTGATTTGCATTTCCCTGATGACAAGTGATGAATATCTTTTCACATACCTGTTGGCCATCTAGGTATGTTCTTTGGGGAAAAAAAATGTCTACTCAGGCCGCTCCATTTTTTTGTAACTGGGTTGTTTAGCCAAAATGCTAAGTGAGATCGAATAATTGCTTAGACAATGGGAGGGCAAAGGAGAGAGAAGAAAGTATTTGGAGGGGTTGGGGGAGCCAGTGAGTTGCTGGGAGAGAGTGGGATGATGCCAAGGGATGGAGAGCATGGAGAGTACTGTGAAAAGCTGGAGGAAACAACACTACCCACACTTCAATCAGGACGCTTTGGAAAGTATTTTTTTTGGTTGTGAGATAGACAGCCATCAACAAAAGTGACTATCTACCCAAGTCCCTCCGCTATTTATTAAAAACTGTGCTTTTACCATGTTCTTCTGGGACACTCAGGAACACTGTATTTTTTATCCACCTGTTCTGGGCTGATTGCAGGCACAGCCCTATATGTTCATATCTTCCTTGATCCATGCCCTGTGATGTCCCTCTCACACTGACTCTGGGCCTGCTCAGGAAGCTTGCTCTATTGGCTTCTAATTGCCACTGTCACAATCACCTGAGGTTAGTGGCTTAAAGGGACATAAATTAACATCTTGCAGTTCTGGAGGCTAGAACCAGGGCTGAGATCCAAGTTGTTGGCAGAGCTGTATTCCTTTCTGCAGGCTCTAGGGTATAATCCATTTCCTTGACTTTTCCAGTTCCTGGATGCTTGTCTGGATCCCTTGGCTCATGTCCCCTTCCATCAACAAAGTCATCAATGGTAGGTCTGATCTTTCTCATGACGTCATCCCCCCATTTCTCACTGTTCTGCCCCTCTCTTTCCTAATTAAAGACCTATGTGATTACACAGGGTCCACTTGGATACTCCATGATAATCTCCTTATGTTAAGACCAGCTGATTAACACCCTCAATTCCCCCTTGCCATGTAACACACCATTTTAACACATTTCAGAAATTAAGACATGGACTACTTTAGGGAGCCATTATCCTACCTACTTCCAGCCTCCAAAGATTCAACTCCCACATACAAAACACATTCGCCCTTCCCCAAAGCTCTGAATCCATTGCAGTTGCTTTGGCTAACGAGCCAGTAGGAAATGTGATGCAACAGAGATACTGAGATGCATCTGCACTAGGTTGCAGCAACTTGTTCTCTTGCTATGCTGAGAAGTCTGAGCTGCCTGCTAGCTGATGAGAGAGTCATGGCCAAGTCATCCAGAAGCAGAATCTGAACCAAGTATGTGAATCAGGCCAGTGAAATCCAGAGTTAATTGTCAATTCACAGAACTGTGAACTAAGCCTTGGGGTGGTTTGCTGTGTAGCAACACATAACTGAGATATTCCCTCATGGGTAGGTGGGCTTATGTGATTAATTTTGATCAATGGACAAAAGTGATATACATCATTTCTAGGCCTGACCCCTAAAATCTTCTGCAAGAGAATCTACATGCTTCCTCTTGGCCATAAGCCCAGATAGCAGAAGGCTGTAAGGAGGCTCTAGGAGACAGTAGGCAATCCAAATGGAAGGCGCATGAGTCAGAGTCACTACCTGGAGGGTAGCTGTTCAGAGAGCCACCAACTAGGAATATCCTCACTGGACTTTGAGGGAATGAAAGGATCAGTGCTTAGGTAAATTTTTACATTGAGTCGCTGAGATATTTGTGGGGTTTTCTTGTTTCTGATTTGTTTTCATTTTTGTCATAGCAACCAGCATTAATGAATCTACTGTTTGGTATTGCTACCTAATATTTGGAACTAGATAAATAGATATGTATCGTGCATGTCCTGATACATCAAACCCATTGACTAGATAGTGGGAAAGGCAATATGTTGATAAATGGGTGAACTGGGGAGAGAATATGAACACGTTTTAATGCCTGCTAAGGCATTTAGTTATTGTGTTTTAAGCAATAAAATGCTAATAGCCTTTTTTTTTTTTTCCAGCAGGACAGTGACAAGATGAACAAGGACTGCCAAATACTTTTCTCTCTCTCTCTCTGCCCACACTTTGCTACCTAACATCATGCTGTGATCACCGGTGGTGTTTCATAAATAACTCCTTACATAAAGGCAGGATGGAGCTGTGTGGAATGGTGCTGTCAGTACCTTCATCGTTCTGCTGTTCTTAGCAGCTGTGTGATTTTCAATCTTTATTAATTACGTGTGTTGCTTTGAGCTATGGTGTTGGAAATTCTTACCTGAATTTGGTTCACTGTCTGTAGCTTTACTCTGCCCCCTTTTAACCCTCTTCAAGGGATGCACCTGTTCTCTGCTTGTCTTTGGAAGGACTCCCTGAAATAGCTCCAGACTATGAAATGCATCTCTATTGATTCCTGGAGAATTCAATCAGCAGAAAGTCAGCCTAGATCTGATGTGAAGTTTGCATGGTCTCTTCTCCCTTCTGGAATCAGGGACACATCATCTCTTAAGGATTACTTATTAAAATGTAAGGTTCAGGGGTGCCTGGTGGCTCAGTGGGTTAAGTATCAGATTCTTGGTTTCGGCTCAAGTCATGACCTTGGGGGCTTGAGATAGAGCCCCAAGTTGAGCTCCATGCTTAGTGCAGTCTGCTTGTTCCTCTCCCTCACTCCCCTCCCCAGAATAAATAAATAAATAAAATCTTAAAATAAATTAAAATGTAAGAAGAAGGTCTGTGAAGTGCCAGTAATCTTTGTTTTCTCTTTTTTCTTTTTCTTACTATAAATCTCTGTGCCTACTTTATCCCATTGGATGAGAATCAGGCTACCCTCCCATCCATTCCCCCTCTTCATGATCCCTCCTCCCTTCTTCATGAACATTGAGTCTTGCTGAAATTGCCAGGTCCAGGTTGTTTAAGATATATTTATTCTGCCATTTAGCTAAAGAGAAGGTACTCAAGGTAAGCACTTTTATTTTATAGGGTTCCGCTCATGTTGTCTCTGATCAAGAAATTAGTAGACTGACCCTTTGTTAAGATTAGCTCTCATGTTAATGGCTTGTCCACTTAACTAACCAGTGGTCACCAACTTGATTTAAGGATGCTAATGAATTAAAAATATTATCAGAAAACAATAATTAACCTTGAGTATAAAAGTATTAACCAGAGACAATCAATCACTCTCCTAGCCTTAGTAAACACTTAGAACGTATTAACTGTCCCTAAAGGAGTAATTAAAGAACTTACCTCTTCTGTTGCAAACATGAAGAGGAAAGGGTCAAGCACAACATGCACATCTGGTGGTTGCGGATGAACGTTAGCAAAATGGTTGACATTGGATGTTGCACTCACAGAGCCAGATGCTCCCTGATAAGTGAATCTATAGCACGTCGGGGTCCCAGGATTGAGCCCCACATCAGGCTCCCTGCTAAGGGGTGGGGAGTCTGCTTCTCCTTCTCTCTCTGCCTGCCTCTCCCCCTGCTTGTGCATATGCAGTCTCCCTCTCTCTGTCAAATAAGTATATGAAATCTTTTAAAAAAGTAGTTTGTTCCCATTTATTGCAAAGCAGTATTCCATTGTAAGGATAAATCACAGCTTGTTTCATCCATTCACCTGTTGTTGGACTCAAGTTATTGGCTATTGTAAATAAAGCTGTTATAAACATTTGCATACAAATCTTCATATGGTTTTACTTCCCTTGGATAAATATCTATCAGTCATATGGCATGTGTATTTTTCACTTTTTAAAGAAACTGCCCAACTGCCTTCCAAAGTGGTTCTGCCATTTTGCATCTCAAGCGGAAGTTTATGAAAGTCTCAGAATCTCAGAATCTTTTAAATTGAATTTAATATTCAATTTTATTCAATTCAATTAATATTATGTTTATTTGGAAGTACTCATTTCTCTTGGGAAGGGTCCATTGCCTAAATATTTGCAGCCAATGTATTTCCAACATGATGTTTACATTTTAGTTATTGTCTGTGTTTTTATTTTTTTTACCATTGCTTATAATTATCCATTTGGTCATAATTTAAGAAAAATAACAGCTATTTATTTCTAGTTTTTCCACTTGGTAAAATAAATCTATTAAATAAATAAATCCGTGTGAAAGGTTTTCCTCTCCCTATATCTTTTAATCTCAATTTTCATGATGCAAGTGTCTTCCAAAGCTTCACCTAAATTTTCTGTCTCTGTATTTATTATGGAGCTTCACTTTTATTTCTGCTGTCCTAGTGCTTTTTGAGGCTGCCTGGAAAACCTACCTCCCCAATCCCCACTGACCCCACAACTAGCCATGCTTACCTTAGGCCAAGAGCAAGTCTGGCAGAGAGATGATTTCAGATCTCTGAGTGTTTGGTCTGGGTGGCCAAGAGCATCTCTACCTGCTATATAAATAAAATGCATGAGCCAACTATTACCTTGAATGAACCTAAGGATGCCTCCTCTGGGTTTGGGGTAGGGAACAACCTTGGTTTGGTAAAATTTTTTGTGGTTTCCTGACATTGGTTAGGGATGGGCATTGGAGGAGGGGTAGTATTCCATAGGACCTCATTTGAACTTTCTCATATATATTTTTAAGAATTTATTTATTTATTCATGAGATACACAGAGAAAGAGAGAGAGGCAGAGACACAGGCAGAGGGAGAAGCAGGTTCCATGCAGGGAACTTGACGCGGGACTCAATCCCGGGACTCCAGGATCATGCCCTGGGCCAAAGGCAGGCACTAAACTGCTGAGCCACCCAGGCATTCCTTTCTCATAATATTAATGTGAGAAAAACCTAGCCTGACAATAGCATATATATCTACGTGTGTGTACACACAGACACACACACATGCTCATATATGGCCAGTGATTGTATTATTTGGTATAATAACATACATTAGACAATATGTATGTAATATCTATTATTATTTGGTATAATAATAGTGTTTACTATATTTGCTTATTTTTAAAAAAGATTTTATTTATTTATTTATTTGAGAGAGAGACAGGTAGTGAGAGAGAGCACAAGTGAGTAAGGGAGAGAGAGAAGCAGGCTCCCCACTGATCAGGGAGCCCAATGCAGGGCTTGATCCCAGGACTCTGGGGACCTGAGCTGGAGACAGATGCTTAACTGACTGAGCCACCTAGAGGCCCCTATATTTGCTTCTTTTATTTGACACATATATATTGGTGTACAAAGAATATATGTTTGCATCCAACACTTTGGTAAGTCCACTAAAATGAATAGTATGGGGTGCATCAGGTCAAAAAACTTGTTTCTCCTGAAGGTTTGAAGGAAACTTAAGATATTTTTGGAAGAATAGTCTGGAAGAACCATTTAAACCAGTTATTCCATGGTCCTACCATTCTACTACTTTGGAAAAGAGTTGGGCATTATCTACTGATCATGAATATATCTACACCCTATAAACCAGCAGTTTCACTCCTGGATAACAAATGTACATACTCAGGCACACGTGTGTGTGGGGGTTGATGTACATGCTCAATAGAGATGCATTTGCATGCACCAACAGATGAATGTAAGAATGTTCATAGAAGCATTTGGGGTTATAAACCCAAACTGTAAACAATCCAAATGTCTATCAACATTAGAATGAACAAATTCATCACAGAATATTTATACAGTAGAATTCCACACAGCAATGAAATAAATGATGGGTTGCTACATAAATGAATCTTCCATACGTCATGTTGGGCAAAATAAACCAGATACAGAAAATACATGTGTGACTCTATATTAAGTTTAAGAAATAGGCAAACTAATTCATTATGTTTGAATATGCATGCTTGAGTAGCAAGGCTATAAAAAAAGGCAAGAAAGTTATTAGGATATTGGATATCCTAGTTAGGATATTGGTTACTCTTCTGGAGAAAGGAAGGGGTGGTAGTTACACAAAGGAACATGGGAAATTTCTGAGGTGCTGGCTGTTAGATCATGCTTTTGAGGAGTTTGCATTTTGACAAGTCATGGTTATGTAGATTTCTTTTGTGTAGTTTCCCACATAAAATGTACATTTAATAAATTTATGAAAAGAGAGATTTAAAAAATAACAAGCTCTTCAGCCATTGTCCATGGCAGTTGGCCCATGCACTGGCAAGAGATGCCATTTCTTTCTCTTGCTGGCTGCTGCCCATGCTGAGACCCGCTGGTCTAGTCACCTCTGATTCCTCTACAAGCTCCCCTCAGTACTAAGTAGCCCCAGATCTCTATCTTAGATTTCCTTTTAAGGAAAGGAAATGTTCTGACATCTCACTCATACTCACCTGTCTTTCTAGGTGCTTCATCCTTGGTTTATTTCCTCTCATACCAGTGCCAATGGTTTCCCGAAGCTGTCACTACTACAGCAGGAGAAGTTTCTACAGAAATTCCTGGAGCTGGGGTGCCTGGGTGGCTCCATGGTTGAGCATCTGCCTTCAGCTCAGGTCGTGATCCTGGGGTCCTGGGATTGAGTCCCGCATCAGGTTCCCTGAAGGGAGCCTGCTTCTCCCTCTGCCTGTGTCTCTCATGAATAAATAAATAAAATCTTAAAAAAAAAAAAAGAAATTTCTGGAGCCATGGTCTCACCCTCCCCATGTTCTTTATTCCCAGAGACTAGACACACTCAACTATCATCCATTGGCCTGATGTCCCCCTGGGAGCCAGCCTGAGAGACAGTATGCACCCTGTTATCCCAAACAGTCCTTTCCTTTATGCTAGCCTTCCAGTATCTCTTCTTGATGTGCCCTCAGGGCAAGAGACTTTGGAGAGGGATCAGAAAGGGAAGAAGACCACACTACACTGATTAATTGGCTTTAATTAAAAAACAACAAGCCACCATCTTCCAAGTGAACTTACCCAGATATGTCCTGGTTCTTAAACAAATGATTGACCGTGTCCCCAGAGAGTGTACTCATTGACAGTGGTTTAAGGATAGAATGGGAATAAACGATTATTGATTTCTTACTCTGTGTCAAATATGGTGTTAAACTCTCATGCAGTCCCACCCTACAGGGTACATGTCCTTACCTCCAGTTCTCAGGTGAGAAAACAGACCCAGAAAAGGTCACTGGCTTGTCCTTGTTCACTCATACAGAGAATGAGAGACTCAGGATTGAAACTCTCCTGCGCTTGGCTTCAAAACAAAGGCTCTTTCCCTGCCATGATGGTTAGAGCTCCTGGACAGGATGATATATAGGGCAGACCTGGCAAAATGAATATGTTACATAGTAAACATCAGGCGAGTCA
The DNA here is from genome assembly GCF_011100685.1 of Canis lupus familiaris. Taxonomy (NCBI): domain Eukaryota; kingdom Metazoa; phylum Chordata; class Mammalia; order Carnivora; family Canidae; genus Canis; species Canis lupus. The sequence continues at coordinate 4,710,138 of NC_049227.1, read as the reverse complement.
GATATTTGTCAAAGCAAATGAATTCTAATGTGAGGTGAGAGAGGAGAGAGCTTCCTGCGTGTTACCTTCATACTACCCTTGAGTGAACAAACTAATTATTGGTCGAGGCAAAATCATGGTGCCTGGATAACTCATTAGCTCTTATTTGTTTAAAGTCTGATGGTGTATGACAAAAGGATCTGTTCCAGATGTCAAAGCAGCACAATAGGGTTTAACAGCCTGTGAGTTAGGAAGGGGAGGAAATCGCAAGAGGTCACTGAGGCAGAGAGAGGCTGGTGGGAGCTGGGTCAACATGGCAGCAAGTCCCCACCTGTCCTCCAGGGAAGTCTCCACTCTCTGACCCACCTAATCCATAAAGTCTTTGTCTACAATTCTGAACGTTAATGACTTTTCCAGTTTCTGAACTTAAGCTATTTGAAAGGATTATTGAGATAAATTCCTTTTGGGGTTTGGTGCTGGAAAAACATTTAATCTGAAAAAAATATATATATGTATAATCACATGATATACTTAATTTGACACATTTTGCTTTTTCTGCTGGTTTTCAGGAAGCTCAGACTTTAATTTCCTACTCAAGCACAGAGCTCTATGGAGCCTAACTTCCTCATAAAATTAATTGCCCACTCTGTTCCATACCTTGTTTTATCACTGTTTAAATGACCCTCTATTTGTTGCGTGAATCTTTATCCACTTTACCTTTGTTTCATTTTTTCCCCTTAGGTTAAAGAACAAAAATTTAACTAAGTAAATTCAAAGATCTAACTGGCTTTATTAAAAGATTCATGAATCAAGAATCAGCTTACAAATAGAAGAGAGCTCCAAGGACTTGTATAAAATGGAAAGTTTTTATAGGAAGGAAGGGGGGCAAGAAATTATTAGCAAAAGAAGAGTTTGTTTCAGGGGTACCTGGGTGGCTCACTGCTTGAGTGTCTGCCTTCAACTCAGGATGTATCCCGGGGTCCTGGGATCAGGGTCCCTGCAGAGAGCCTGCTTCTCCCTCTGCCTGTGTCTCTGTCTCTCCCTCTGTGTCCCTCATGAATAAATAAATAAAATCTCCTAAAAAGGAAAAGTTTGTTTTAGGCAAGACCACCAGCTCTGGGGGAAGAGGAGGGGGACTTGTTAGATGAATTATTTTATCTTTCTTTTTTTTTTTTTTTTAAATAATAAGTTTATTTTTTATTGGTGTTCATATTTTATCTTTCTTTAGAGGGGGGATCCCACGTGATGGATGACCTCGCTGGTGCAGACCAGAAAATTCCTGACCGAACAGTTGAGACAACATTTGAGGGGAAGGTTGCAATTGCACTCAGGTTAGGCATTTAGCCCCAGTTTAGTGATTTGTCCTCGCATAAGTGACTCCATTTTAGGCCTATGGACTTTCTTTGTAACATTTGGCAATGATTACTTCCTGGAGTATCATTTATTTACAAATTAGTTTATTGCCTATCTACCAATAGGAAGAATATAAACTCTACAACACACAGACCTCATCTCTTCTGTTCATCATTTTATCCTTGGAGTCTAGGACAGTGCCTTGTAGACTCTAAGTGCTCAGGAAATATGTGGAGAATTGCATAATAAGGATTCCTGTCAAACGTTTGGGAGGTGGACATGATTATCAATCTCACCTTTACATACTTTAGAGGAAGGAAGCAAAGACATGAGTTTTGTGATATTTGAGTAATAGTGATCCTTACTTTTCCAGTAACTTTCCTTGGGAGATTAGAAAATATATCCATTCATCATTAATTCCTTTCAACCTGCCCACACAACCTGTCTGTGGTCATGGAGTGAAGGCCAATCTAGCGTTTTGATGTTACCACTGCTCAGGGTGCTGCTGCTTTTGTCTCCCTTACCCACACCCCATCTCAAGTACTTCCCCACTTCCTTATAAATGGACCCATTCTGGGGCACATGGGTGACTCAGAGGCAGTTGAGCATCTGCCTTCAGCTCAGGGCATGATCCTGGGGTCCTGGAATCAAGTCCCACATTAGGCTCCCCGCAGGGAGCCTGCTTCTCCCTCTGTCTGTGTCTCTGCCTCTCTGTGTGTCTCCCATGAATAAATAAATAAAACATTTAAAAATAACTAAAAATAAATGAACAAACAAACACACAAACCCATTCTTTGCTATCTCACCCCTTGGCTGTCCTTTGGACTTTGCATCTTTTCCACTTGTTGATTTGGTTTCCTGCTTGGCACTCTAGTGTCTGTGAAGACTTTGGGAATGGATATAACCCTGCCTGCTCCTGAATGCTAGTTGTAAACCCCAAGACTCCCAGCCTCCTATGAGGGACAGTAACTGTATGTGCAATAATCACAAACTCTTGGACATGGAGAACCACCTGTAAAGTCCCTGGGAGCCTAAACCCTCACATCCCCTCCCTTTCTGTACCTGGGTCCAGGGTGATTGGGGAAGACTTTTGGGCATCTGTTAAAGTCTTCCTGACATGACTTCTGACACTACTGCTGTCCCTCACCAGATTTATGACTTGTTTGCACAACTTCTGACTTTTAATTCTCTTGCCGTCACCATCATTTCCTTAATTTTGCCAAAATGGGGAGGCATATTCTATGAACTATGTCCTCAACTGATTAAGAACTCCCAAGGAAAGCCTGACTTTGTCCATAACTAAACAGTTACCTATAGGACCACTCATCATTTCCAAAACCCTTCCCAGCTACTTATCTGGGAAGATTTAGCAGATCCTCCTCAAAATAGGAGCGAAAACAGCCTGTTCTAACCTCCCATGGTTTTGTGGTGGGCATGATCAGTAGGGTCCCTCACTAATAATAAATACAAAATGTTGCCCTTTACTGTGTGACACACGCAAGCATCACCAAAAATATTTCTTATACCTTTCTTGTTTCCTGAGAGAAGCTGGAACTGTGCCTCTCACATAGTAAGTGGTCGACGAGTATTTGTGAGACTAGATATTAGCTATTGGATTCATTCATGATCTTTTTGGAGCTGGCACTAATAAAGAAATGGGCAAACATCATTTTAGAATAGGAAGAAATCCCTGTGAGCAGTCATGCCAACATATGGAGGGATTCCATGGCTCTCAGATTTAACTTGGTGAAGCTGCCTGGGTGATGTGTCTTCCCAGGCTGGGCATTTACTGGTAGAGCACATGCTGCTCTCTAGATAGGGTTGCTCCATCTTGTCTAAAATGGAATTGGTTTGTGTAAATGACCTCCATCAGTTGGAGGCTTACAGATGTTTCTGGCCCTACGGCCTTTCTATTTTCCCTTTAACATACTACCCTCCTTCTCACCTTCAATTCCCCAAACCCAGCTATCTGAACTAGACTATTGTAAAGATTTGATTCTGGGTTCTTAGGGTCTCTGGTCTGTTTCAATCATTCTGAACTTCCTTTGTCCAAGACTGGCCCTCCTGACTCTCCATCCCTTTCTCTTGACCGCCTTGCTTCAAATCTTTCCTTTGTCTAACTACGCCTCACTCAGCTAGGTCAGCTAAGTCCCATAGCAGACTAGTTTTCAAATTTACTGACTTAAGCCCATAAAACAGTATCCCTTCTTCAGACAGTAGCCCAGTATAGTAGGGGGAGGGTCATTCTGAAACCCAGACTCTATGATCCCCTTGGGTCCCAGGGTTTTCCACTGAATAGTCAACAGCATCATGCAGTGTGCATCATCCTGTTCACATCCCGCTGTCCAGAATGCAACCACGTGCTCCTTCCTCTGTTCTCAGGAGGAAAAGGAAAAGAAGAACGGACATATTATAGTCCCTGCATAACCAGTGTTATGGGACACATTGCACAGCAGCTTACATCTCTTTTGCAAATCCTGGGATTATTGCCAGGCTAGGGGGAAGAATGGAGTCTGTTTAATATTTAGAAGTCACCAATCCCATCCTGGTTTAATCAGTGGAGATTAATCAAAAGATCCAAGTCTTCTGACAATAATCATAGCTAACACTTACTGTGTACCAAGAACTATTCTAGTCACTTTACATTGTACTTTTCACATTGTATGAGATAGGTTCTACTATTGTCCCCATTTCACAGGAGAACAAACCAGGAAGAGAGAGGTTAAGTACTTCCCCAACATTGCACAGCTAAAAATGCCCAAGCTGGGATTTGAACCAGTCGGTCTGGCTCTAGGATCTATGAATTTCACAACTTTGATACTTTGCCCTAGAATGGGCCAGGATCAGACAAGACATTTTCTTTGATACTAGAGGGTGTGTTGGGCAAAGGAAGTGTCTTGTCCTTTTAGAAATCTTGGAGATGTGCCAAAACTTTAAGCTCGCATGTACATGGAGCCTGTTCTCCTCCTACTTCTTCATCTTTCTTATACAAATGGCTAGAAACGACACAAACTGTTTAGTAGTGTGCCCTCTACATGTTATTTGTCAGCCCCACTGGCTACAAAGGAGAACTCAGAGCACTTCATCTTCCACCTCCTCTCCCCTGTCCCACTCAGCTTTTCCACAATAAAGGATATTTAATGAGCACCTACTATATGCCAGACATGTTTCTAGGTGCCAGAACTGGAAGGAGATGAAAGGAGTCAAAACAACCAGATGCAAGGCATGTCCCTAACAGCATCTGGATTTATAAATGAATAAGAGGCAAAGCACCACAATAAGTCTAGCAGGTCAGATGCTCCATATCTCAGTATCTAGTATGGGGACAGCTGGTGTCAAGTGCCTCAAAGGAAGGGGTGAGGGTGTCCACAGAGGTCTCCTGAGGACATTTGGGCAGAGACATGAATGACCCCAGAAAACCCAGTATTTTAAAATGCACAATGAAATGCAAAAGCCTTCCCAGAAGAGAGAATAACATGTTCAAAGACTCAAAGCAAGCAGCCTTTCATCTTTTGATAATGACAAGGTTTTAACATTTTCAGGGTTTGTCATATTTATATTCTGCTTTTGTAAAAGAAATTATTTTGAGCGGCACCTGGGTGGCACATTTGGTTAAGTGTCCAACTCTTGGTCATGATCTCATGGGGTGTGGGATCGAGCCCCATGCTGGGCTCTATGCTCAACTAGAGTCTGCCTGAGATTCTCTCTCCTTTCCCTCATGCACTGAACTCTGTCTCTCAAATAAAGAAATAAATCTTTAAAAAAATTAAAATAATTTATTTTGAAGTAATCACAAACATACAGAAGAATTATAAGTATGATGGAAAGGATGAAATAGTTGAAAATGAATGAAAGTTAAAATCTCCCTTTCACCCACATTCCCCAGCTGCTAATATTTCATTGTGTTATTCCATATCTTCTCTCTGTCTTTCTCTGTCTCATACACACACACACACACACACACACACACACACACACACACACAGGTCTTTTTCCTTCACTATTTGAGAGCAAGCTGTAGATGTGATATCCGTTTATTTGTAAATACTCTAGTATGTATTGCCTAAAGCAAAGATAACCATGCTACAAACCTATAAGTCAGGAAGACAATATTTTTACACCACCATCATCCAATCCAAAGATGCCACTCACATTTTGCCAACTATCCCAACCATGTTTTTCTGTCTGTTATGGTCCAGGATGCCACCCAGAAACCTGCACTGGATTGTGATGTCAGGTGTGCTATTGCCTCCAACCTGGAGTAGCTCCTACCTTTCCTGCTTCTCCTGTCCTCAATAATTTTAGAGTACTGGCCTCACATGCTGTCAGATGACCCTCAACGTGATCTCCCCAGGTCATGCATTCCTGATGGGGATATCACGGGAATGATGCTATGCCCTTTGCAGCACATTGACCTCTAAAGATACACAATGTCAGCCCATACTACCCATCACTGCTGAAATTAACCTTGATTACCTGGTCATGCTGGTGTGTGCCATGTTTCTCCACCATAATGATTTCATTTTTCTCTTTGTAACTATCATTCCATGGGGATGGGTATATTCTGAGATTGTGCCAATATCATGTACATCCTCAAACTGCCACCCACCTAGTTTGTGTGCCTGAATCAACACCTACCTGAATTAATGACCATAGGTCCACTGTACCCAACAACCCCTATGATGGCTGCCAAAAGGTGAGCTTCCATTTCCATTTCTTCCACTTAGTAATTTGATTTTACTATAGGGTAGAGCTTTACCTTCTGCATTGGACCCAGACATTCTTTTTTTACTCACTATATTATAATCCCTAATCCATATTGGTTTGAAATCACAATTTTCCTAAGCTTATTCCCACAGTTAGATTGACTCCATACTTACAGCCAGTCTGTTTACCATAGCATTACTGTGCATTTCTGGGTTGGCTGGAGTTTATCATCTAGAATTTCTTTAACAAGACCCTATGGGATTTCTATCCCCTAAATCCTTACACACTTCAAAATGGTTTTTCCCTCATAACAGCTTTATTTAGTTATAATTAATAGACCATACAATTCACTTAATTTGTACAATTCAATGGTTTTTTTTTATATTGACACTTGTGTAACTATCACTACAACCAAATTTAGAACATTTGGATTGAACATTATCAATCCAAAAAGGAAGGTTGTACACATCAGTAGCCACCCTCTGTTCTCCTCACCTACCTCCCTGGCCCTTATCAAAAAAGAATGTATTTTCTGTCTATGTAGACTTACCTATTGTGGATGTTTCATAATGAAATCATATAATATGTAGTCCTCTGTGACTGGCTTATTTTCCTGGACATATTGTTTGCAAGGCTCATTCACATTGTGGTATTTCATTCCTTTTATGCTGAATAGTATTCCATTATACGGATACGCCATATTTTGCTTAGTCATTTATCCATTGGTGGGTATTAAATAGTCATTCCACTTTGAGTTGTTCTGAAAAATGCTGCTAGGAACACTCACGTACAGTCTTGAGTGTGCACTCTTGTATGTGTGGATATACACTTTCATTTGTCTTTGGTATATACCAAGGAGTGGAATTGCTGGTCATATGGTAATACCAGGTTACATCCCCACCACCAATGTCTCCACATCTTCACCAACACTTATTATGTAACCTCCTCATGGTTGACATCCTAGTGGCTATGAAGTGGTACGTCATCGTGGTTGTGATTTGTATTTCGCTGGAGGCTGATGATGTTGAATACCTTTTTAGGGGCTTCATGGCCATTTGTATCTCTTCTCTGGAGAAATGTCTACTCATATCCTTTGCTTATTTCTTAAACTATGTTATTCATCATTTTATTATTCTATCTTTAGTGTTCTTTATATATTCTAGTGATAATTGTCTTGTGAGATAAATTATTTCCAAATGTTCTCTACCATTTATGGGTTGTCTTTTCACTCTCTTTTAAAGCATAAAACTTTTTAATTTGGATAAAGTCCAGTTTATTTTTCTTTGTGTTGCATGTGCTTTTGATGACATATCTAAGAAATTCTTACCTAATCCAAAATCACAAAGACTTATTTCTATGTTTTCTTACAAGAATTTTATAATTACAAAGTTATTACTTTTAAGTCTTTGATCCATCTTGAGTTAATTGTTGTATATGATATGAAGTAGGGGTCCAACTTCATTTTTTTGCATGTGAACATCCTGTTTTCCCAACACCATTTGTTCAAAAGACTAGTCTTTCTGCCATTGAATTGTTTTAGTACCTTTGTCAAAAATCAATTCCTTGTAATGTGAGGACATATTTTTAGACCTTCAGTTCTAGTTCATTGATCTATATGTCTATCCTATGCCAGTACTAAAATGGTTTCCTTTTGGCTTTACACTTGAACAAAAGTTTTTCTAGGGGTATCATTTCTTACCTTGAAAAATTTTGAGTATAGTTCAACTACACCTAGCACTAAATACGGAGAAAGGCTAAGGCCCATCCAGTGATTATTATCTTCAGAGCCAATGCCTAAAGGATTATTTGTCTAAATGTTCACTACTTTTTAGAATACATCTTGATGCTGAGAGCCTCATGTCAGGTTTTCCTGAGAGCATGTTGTGCTTTCATTACATGGATATGATATTTATTACGTGGAGAGGTTTCTTAAATGCTAAATCTTAAAACACATTATTCTAATTTAAGTATTTCCATCTCTTGGGGGTGACAATTATGACAGATTGGAACTTTTTTGTCTTTACTCTCTACATAGATATGTATAAACAGACGATAGGTAGATAGAAGAGAGATGGATGGATGGATAGAGAGTAAATAGGTAAGATATAGACAATACAGTAGATAGATGGTATAGATATTATAAACATACACTTAAAGAATATATATGTATATCATTTGGTTCTGGTTTTATGTAAATTTCTGTTTCATTTTGCTTGCTTCTCTCAACTCTTTCCTCCATAATAATGACCATGCTTCTCACCACACTATAATTCCCGTCTGTCCCGTCTCTAATGTGGCTTGTAAATTTCTGTTTTTATTTTTCTCTTCTGCTTCCTCCTTACTGGCTTCTTTCTGCCAGCTTATGTTTCATCTCATCCTGTTGCCTTGCCCTATATTCTCTGTGCGCTTATATTTCCGCCTCAAGCTTTATTTTTTTAAAAAATGTTCCCTCAACATCTTCTTTCATGAATGAAACTACAGTGACACTCTTCCTCTGTTCAAAGACTGTTTTTCCTCTAGGCGTTTCTCATGTGCTATTTTCTCGTGCTGCTTACCTCCTGTCTTCTTGTTCAGTATTCATAAGGTTCCAGTCTCGATCCCTTTTCGAGTACACTTTGTCTTTGATTGAAGCGAGTTTTTTTCTGGACATACCATGTGTGTAAGGATTTTGTGTTGGGAGGGTGGGGGTGGCGCCATGACTCAGGCCTAAAAGAATCCTCCCCTCTATCCCATGAAGCTGTCGGGGCTCTTGGGTGCCAGGTGAGCAGACCCCGACTCCCTTCAGCGGGTGGAGGCATGCTCCCAGTGCGTTCCTCTTGCCCCATCCTGCCTACTGACTTCTTCCTGCAGTTGCTGTGCACCTGCCCCCGTGTTGATCATTGCTGCGTGTTCCCGAGCACATCCAGAAAGAGAGTCTAACAAAACAGCATCTGTGCTCTCTGAGATGCTGTGCTACGGGGTGCTTTTATCCTACTTGTAGTCTCGTTGTTAACAAAACTGTATATTCTTTCCATAATCAGCAAGTGCGTCATATTAAAAACAGAAGGTTCATATGGCTGCAGGGGGATGAAAGGACCTGGGTGAGTAGGGAGCTGGATATACCAGCCAATCCCTCTGAAGTGTACCACACTAATAGCTAATGACAGGGCAACTGAGGGGGCCGTAGGGTGAGGACCTGGCAAGGTAAGATGGGTCACTACAGTTAAACAAATCACCAGGTCAAGCAGGAAAAAAACCCTGAAACAAGGCCAGGCAGAGGGGAAGTCTTATACATCCAGATTATTATTACAACCAGAGAACTCCCACCTTGGAGGAAACTAAGGCTCAGAGAGGTTGGGTCAATTGCCCAAAGTCCCTCCATCGTGAAAATGCCGATTAAATCATGCTCTTCCAATTCCACATCCCAAGGCTTTTCCTCTCCTTTCTGCCTCCTTATTAGTTCTCTAGCCAGGGTGACTCAGTGTAGGGTATTGCTATTAACTGGGAGTGGGAGCACAAGGGAGGGAAGGAGGCAGCTTGCAGGGAGAGATAATGAGCTCTGTTTTGGACATGATGAGTTATTGTGAGCACAGCACTCACAGCTCTACTGTTGGAATAACATGGAGGCAGAGGCATCATTTCATGTGAAAGCCCACTGTTCCTGTCACCTCACTCCTGTCAGTCAAGCAAGGAAAAAAATAATGTTTCTAGAAACCTGCTGGTGGCTGTCTTTCTCCCAGAATGAAACCACCTAGTACAGATGACACTGGATCTCAAGGAGACGAGGCTCTGACAGCGCCTGCTCTGAGTCATCCGAGGCCCAAATAGCATCGGGATCATCTCTTGGCATCAGGATCATTTCTTGGCATCCATCCGGCTCAGGGCTCTTGAATGGGGCCTTCCAGACACCTTGAAGGTTGGAGGGGGTAGGAGCAGTGACAGCCTTATTGAACCACCCAGGAGCTTCAGAGATTCACCTTCTCCACTGTGGTCTAGGCAATCAGCCTCAGGGGAATTTTACCAGGGTCGTTTTCCCCTTAGGACTGACAAGCACGGCATCCCGAACTTTTATCTGCCTTTGTGCATAGGCCAGTTTGTCAAGACTGACAAGGTGGCGGGGGTGGGGGTGGGGGCAGGTGTCCAACAACAATAACAAAACCACCACCAAAATACATCCAGTCAAACTAACTAATAGCAACTTGGGTGAGATTAAATTTTTGAACAGGAGGTAATTGCTGATTCTCAAACCTATTTTACAAGTGTACCAGTATGAAAAATGAGGCTACCCCATTTTTTTTTTAATCACAAAGGACTGACTTACGTGTGTCAGATTTAGATTCAAATCCAGACTTTACCACTTAGCAGTTCTGTACCCTTTGGAAATAATTTAGTTTCTAAACCTCAACTTTCTCATAATAAAATGGACAGGATAAGCAATCTCATGACATTCTTGCTAGGATTCTATTAAATGCGATAATGTGGACAAAATACCCAGCTGGAGCATAGCCAAGCATAAAATAAATGGCAACTCTCATCAATATTCTTTCACAGAATACAATACGCAATTCCCCACAAAAAAAGTGTACCACGCACATGACTCCAGTGTGATGGTAGCTCATAAGATGTGGCTCCAATGGCGCATTTGGATGTCTGGCTTGATCCTCCTTTACAACAGTGCAGATAAACTCTGTGCTCCGGCATTCATGCAAATGGGACCTTTATCAATACACAGCAGTGACAACGTGTTCCAGTTATGGGTCACCTGCAGAGTGTCGGCAGAAGAGAACAGACACCCTTTTTGTTTTATGTATCAATAGGTCCCCAGCATCGAGTACCTAATAGGGTCTTAATATACATTTTAGATGGAATAAATGAATTGCCTATTTGCCCAACACCATAGGAGTAGCTTTGCAGACTTTGCTTCTTTTAATTCTGGACCCCCGTGAAAACTAACAGAGCCTGTATCTGTCAGGATTGGCTAGGTTATGCTATAGTAACAAATATCCCTCCTGTCTTAGCAGCTTATGAGTTTCTGATTCATTCATTCTACATGTCTAATGATTCAGCTGGCAGCATTGCTCCCCAGTTTCCTCAGCCCCAGATCTAGATAACAGAGCAGCCACCTTTGCCAGTCTCAGGGCACAGAGAAGGATCAGGGAGACTCACAATCTGGCTGGTGGCTCCCATCCCGAAGTGATGCGGGTTTCTTATGCTCCCCTGTCACTGGCCAAGCGTGCCACCTGGCCCACCTAAAATCAAAGAGGATGCGTTGGAGGTAGTGCAACCTTTGTCAACTGCTTCAGAGAAGCAGGCAATGTTTGGGAATGGTTTCTCCACAAGGGAAATTGAAACTCTTGGTTAAGCAACTAAGCCAGGTGTAAGGAAGTGAATCATGGTCTGTCTGACTCCAGAGCACATTGCGTCCCATTTGTCTTTTTGGTCTGCCTGCTTCTCATGTTTTCATGGAGCCAAATATTTGGTCTCTCCAGGAAATCTGCTTTTCCCTAGATTTAAATAGACTGAGCAAATAGAACCAGGTTGCTAATTCAGATAACTATTAAATTCCGGCGAACTGACTCCTAGGCAGAAAGACTCTCTCCAGAACCCAGGAATAGCTGGTTGTCAAGGCCCCACATGTCACCCAGAAGCTGGCCTTTGTCACTCTGATGTGGCACAGATTTCCAGGCCAAGTGCCAAATGCTGTCAGGATTTGTGGTGGAGACGTCCCTGCAATCCGGGCAGATATTCTACTGGTAATCCAAATCCAGGCCTGCTTTTCCCAAATGGCTTGCTAGTCTAGTTTCCTGAGCAATCACTGCCTTGCAAAAACAAAATGCAGATCTTGTTACTGATGCTCCCATTCCAGAAAACTCATAGAACATCTCTACTTATATAAATGTGACGGAGGAAGAAAGAGCATATACCTCTTTTTCTTTCTAAAACATTGAGTAACTCATTTTTCACCAAGTGACATTTCCAAAAAGAAAAGTTGTTTCAGTTCAACCCTTTTTAATTTTTTTCAGTCATGGAGTCGGAGTTTGGGTTCGATTAGGTAAAAGCACTATGGAAATGTACGTGCAACACCGAGGTCTGGAATCACTAGCCTCCGTGTGTTCAGCCCCTGAAGCCTCATCTGAGCCACTTATGAGAATCTGAGGCTTAGCCACTGCTTTTAGCTTTTTCTCTTCCTAGCCTTCTCTTATTGATGTGTTCAAAGAAAATCAAATGGTCACAAGTGAGACAGAAGCAGATGGAAAAGGTGAAAAAGAAATGTGAATCCATTCAAGACTTAATTCAGTGGCTCTCAACTAGAGGTGCGAATCTGCATCATTTGCACACATTTTATAATATCTATCTGCCCAGGATTCATCCCAAACCAATGAATCAGAGCTCTAGGTATGGCACCCCAGACCCTTCTATTCTCAAAGTCCCAGGGTGTCACTTTAGGGTTGAGAACCACTGAATGAGATCATCAAACTTTGAGTGGTTGAGCCGGTGCCTGTTCCTAACCTCCCTGCCTCCCCTTTATTACTTTACATGTTTTGTTCTCATCAAATGAATGATGCATTTGTAGATGTTATGTTGAGGTAAGGGTATATTTATTATGTTAAACCCTAGAAGCTTCTGGATGCTAATTAAGGTCACTTTCAATGTTTGTTCATAAGTCTGCTAGAATAATAACCCTCACTTGTCAAGCAGTGTGGCCTTATCACATTCCCTGTGATAGGTGTGGGAGGGGATGGTTGTCTCACACGTGACTCCTGCCACATCCAATACCTCTGCCTGGTTCAGCATCTTTATTTGGGTCATCTGCACGGGGTACGGATCTATCCCTCAGCTCTGGATTTTCTGGCTCTGGCAATGCTGCATGCCCCACCCCCACCCACCTCCAGATCCCTGGCTTTGACCTTCCTTGCTGGCTTGCAGGAAAATGATTCTCCCTTTCTTATTGGTTATTCATTTTGGAGCTGAGGGTGCGGGGAGAGGGCATGTAGGTCTCCAAGGCTGAGTTGCACTGAGTGTGAGAGACCCAGCATTCCATGTTACCCCGCAATAATTCTTTCCCTGCTACTCAGGCCCCGACGGTCCATCCAGTTGGACTATCATGCCCGACTCCTTCATTTGTGGCATTTTATCTGTCCTCCTCCCTGCAAGTGAGTTTCTGTAGCTTTTCCATATGTAGGCTATTTCAGGACCTTTCTTAAACCTACATTTTGGATTCCATTCCCATGATGTGGTTTGCCTCCAGGGAAGGCAAGGAGGCAGGATCTTTGCTGAAGATGAAGGTCTCCACAGTGTCAATTCCCCAGACTCACAGGGGTAAAGCTGGTAGCACAGATTGGAAAGTGGATTCATGGGGAGGGCTCTGGCTAGAACTGAGACTAGGATTTTCCTTTGACACTCTTCTCCAAAGGACTCAGTGTCTGGAGAACTTTTCATCGTAGAAGCACCATGGCAACTTTCCCAGGAAAAGGGAACAGTGGAGCAGGAAAGCAGAGTGTTGCCTCCTGCCTCAGTTTCCACTTTGTAACACTTGGTAGCTTTTCATTCTAAACTGAGCTCTGAGATAAATCTGCATATACATAAATTTAAAAGGAAGCTGGGAGAAGCTGTTCTATGGCTTTGCAGATCCAGGGTACCCAAGAGGCAGAGTAAGGTGTGATGGGGAAATACTCTGGAGATGGATCCTCACAAAGGGCTGTGGAGCTGAGTCTCATCCCCAGAGGAGGTGAGGTAAAGGGGGCTTTAAAGCACCATTTAAGGCTTACAAATGTGCTCCTGCTTTCAGGAAACACAGGAGACTGATGTCTGAGAACAGGAACACGGATTGTAGACTGCATCAGATTTCCAACCTGAAAGGTCACAGGTGGAGATGGGAGAGGATGACTGGCCCTTTGCCTTGGTGGTGGTGCCTGGGGTAGATGGCATTGGGACTGGCCAGCAAAGGGTCTGCAGGGACATGGGGAATATGAGTGTTCCGTGGCGCAAACACAGGCGACACTGCACAAAAAGAAACCATGGGGTCATCTTGGGTCCTTTTCCATCAGGCTACCCAGAGGGACGAGGAATCCCAGCAGAAAGAGGTTGGAGAAAAAAAAAAAAAAAAAGAAAGAAAGAGGTTGGAGGACCACGGCGGGATGGCCAGGGATGAAGAAAAATGGTAAGTCATGACGTGGGACAGAAACATTCACCCCATGGGCAGCTCTGGTTGTGCAGCTGTTTAGCGCTGCCTTTAGCTCAGGGCCTGATCCTGGAGACCGGGGATCGAGTCCCAGGTCGGGCTCCCTGCATGGAGCCTGCTTCTCCCTCTGCCTGTCTCTGCTTTTCTCTCTCTCGAATAAATAAAATAAAATAAATAAAAGAAAAGAAACATTCACCCCAGTCTCCGGGTCAAGGTAGCCACCCAGTCTTCTAAAGAAGCAACAACTAGAAAATGTGAGCAGACACAAAGCAGAAACCAGATGATGTCAGAACTAGTTCAAAGAACACCTTTCCAGCCCGTCTTTCTCCTGGATGCACAGACACTGCAGCTGTGGAGGCCAAGGGTTCGGGGGAAGAGAAATTTGAATCCACTGGCTCCTGTGCCCCCCTCCTCCTGTAGGCTTCCAGACAAGTCCAGAGTCTCTATTTAAATTATGGTGTGGGCCTTTATTCGAGTTTCTGAATTGATCTGTATTTGTGATTTCAAGCAATATTTAGATGTTCTACTATCTGAGAGTGAGCAGAGAAAGCAAAGACTTGCCTGCCCACTAGGAGAAATATCTAAGATGACCCCATGAGCTAAAGTTTAAAGGGACAGTGAGAGACAATAACATTGTGGTGTGCTCACCGACCTACGTGTCTCCATACAATTTTTGACAGGAATCCGAAGGCAGAAGTCAGCGGAAACCCATATGCTCTGAGCTGTGCTTCTTGATTTGCCTTTTATGAATTTCACATATTATTTTTAAAAAGTAAATCAAGGGGAGGGACTCCAGTCCACGCTTGTACTAGAACTTGGAGGAGTCGATTGGAGGGTTGTAGTGCCCCCAGAGGGACAGGCTCATGAGTCCCAGGAATGAGGTGAAATTCAAGGCCTGGGGGCCCCATTTGGACACACACTTCCTGGTGGTAAAAATCTATACTTTGTATGTGTGGCCTCTGTTGGTTTGCTAACCCCTCAGGAGCTTCCTGGGTATGATCTGAAACCAGCCCCTGTTCTCAGAGAGGAGGGAGAGACCAAAGAAAGAGGCAGGCCACTCCAGATGGGTAGGCGGAAGGTTTTCTAAGCAAGAGGACTTACCTACCAGGCTCATCTTGGGCTCTGCATCAGCCCAGTACCCGAGGGAGTATCTAAGTCAATACTACTGTAGTAACATTGTGTAGTGACAGATGGTACCTACACTTTCGGTGGTGAGCAATTGTTGAATCACCACGTTGGACGTCAGAAACTAATATAATATTATATGTCAGTTATACTTCAATTAAAAATAAAAATTGAAAAAATGTGTAAAGTTTATATAGAAACCTTAACTGGGTTCCGTAGCAGGTGCTCTCAAGGCTGTGGCCCCCTGAGCAGCCTCTGGGAGTGAGAAAGGTGGGCAGGAATGCACATGCCCAGGATGGGACAAGGGGCGAGGAGCTTCCCTCATTGCTTGGGTCCCACTCGTGGGTCAGCCGGTGATCACCTCTTCTGGAAGACTTCCTCCAACAACCTCCAGTGGAGAATCAAACTGTCACTTTAATCAAACTTTCCCAGGAGGCCCCAGGAATCATACAGAGAGCACAGAGGCAGAGCTGGGGGGAAGGTAATGTTCACCTGGAGCTCCACTGTGGAGGATGGCACGGATGCACCAGCCACCTTGAATGCAGCTGCACCCCATCGGGATATTTATGCATTGTAAGTTTCACTGGGTAAACAGGTTGGAAACACAAACACTATTAAAATCTAATCAGTAGAAAACATAGCTAAAGGGCAGATTGACTTCAAGAGCCTCGGTTAAGTATACAAAATTGCAATATGCTTTTGGTTTGTTTCCACCTCTTGCCCAGAGCTAACCCATGGACAATGTCATCCTGTGGTGTCATTTGGGAGACGATTTGACTTACATTGGAAAACAGGTCAATGGTATTGATCTGAAACTTCGTGACACTGCCCGTTGTTACTGATAAGCAGTGTGCGGTCAGACTTCTTTCCGGCGGCTGCCCTTTCAGAACTGTGGGGTGGCAGGCAAGTCTGGCGTGGCACAGTGCCCCAGAATTATGGACTTCTGCTTGGAAGCTTCTACTCCATTAGGAGAGGCTCTTGCTCTTGCAACGGTCTGGGCAACTCTGTGGATGCTGTCTTTCAGCAAGTGGCCTTATGAACTTGGAGGGACCTTGAGATCAGAACCCAGTAGACTTGGTCTGAATTTTGACTGCCACTGACCTAGCACCTAATGGTGCTGATTCTCTACATGGCTGCCTCTAAAGCTTGAAGGCTTGAAGTCTTGTTCTGAGGATTAAATAAGTTTTATATTCGAAAATTTTTTGCACAGTGCTTGGCACATAGCAGGCCTTCAACGGATGATAGCTGATCTTTATAAGTCTATTTTTATAACAACACAATAACTCTGGAAGTTCACTACTAAGATGCCCTATCTCATAAAGAAATAATTTTAAGATTTTATTTATTTATTTATTTATTTATTTATTTATTTATTTGAGAGACAGCATGAACAGGGGAGCAAGGGAAGGAGAGGCAGAGAAAAAGGGAGAAGCAGGCTTTCCACTGAGCAGGAAGCCCGACACAGGGCTCAATCCCAGGACCCTGAGATCAGGACCTGGGCTGAAGGCAGAAGCTTAACCCACTGAGCCACCCAGGTGCCCCTAAATATATCATTCTTGAATAGGAGTCAGTGGTTGTGAGTTGATGGATGATCAATCCCCAAACTACTTAAAGTCCAGGAAGTAAAAAATTGGCAGCATTGTGCAATTAAAGAAAACCTAACATCCAGCCCATTTCAGAATGCTCACGGGATCATATTTCCATAAACACTAAAATTGGAGAAAGATTCTTGAAAGTTCTGTCTCTACTGTTCCACTCCCTTTCACCTGGCAGCCAGCCTTCTTAAATATGCCTCCACTTCTCATCTTCCTTTTGAAAGGTTTGTTGAGTGAGCCACTGACATTTTTAAGGCAACCCTGGAAACACCCGAGTGGGCAAAGCACAGTGTTACTAACAGAGGGTATTAAACAGATAAATTGTGGACTGAGAGAGATAAAATTATATGTGAGTGTAAAGGGAAAGTTGCCGTGAGAGGTTATTTGAAGCATTTCTGTAGAGCCTGCAGCTTTTCAGGTGTCGAGCAAGAAGAGGCTGCAAAGCAACCAAAATGTTTACTTGGGGTCCCAGGGATTGCCATCCGGGAGACAAAGGGTCGCAGGAAATTGGAAGTGTGCTCAAAACTGCAAGCAGGCAAAACCCGCAAGGTTACACAACTTGTTTGAAAGAATTGTGCTCAGCAATGACAGAGTTAAGCCACCTAATAAACCCTCCTTACCTAAGCTAACAGCTGTTACATTATCTCTATTTCAGTCCAGGCAGAAGGACCTGCTCCAGTAGGTGGGCGAGTTGCAGTTGACAAAAATCAAAAGTCCACATGTTCCAGAGATCGAAACAGGAGATGTGCCTGGTCCAGCTTCCTCAATATCCCCGGGAGCCTATTTTGAATGACTTTTAGCCATGCTTACTTCACTTTGGAATCTCCTTTCGCACAGCACAAGCTTTCCAGCTGGGAGAACACTTTTTTTTTTCCCTCCCTGCAGTTCCTTAAAAATGTTCCTTATGTAATGAGTTAATTCCTCTGCCAAGAGCTCTCAGGAGCAGATACTCACTGCAACAGCTGCCAGCCTCCGTCTTCCAAATCAGTGTCATGATTTTGAGCCCTTCTCCCCTTTGATCGCTCTGTCCTGGAGCCTCCTGAGCTTCTCCACGTCCCTCCTTCTCGCTCTTCCATGTGGGCGCCAACCTGTGTCGACATGGCTGGGGTTTCCGTGGACTCCTGTTGACTCTTAAGCCTGGGGTCCACACCCCAGCCCCAGCTTGATATGTCAACAACCTTTCTCTTCAAAAACTTAAAGGCAGCCCTTTCTGTTTATCCTCATCATACCAGCGTTTCATGACTGTAGCCGTGTTCCAGACTCTGTATCAGAGGTTTTACATTGGAGCGCCAGGGTGGCTCAGCAGGTGAAGCACCTGACTCTTGACCTCAGTTTAGCTCGTGTTCTCAGGGGCATGAATTCAAGCCCTATGTTGGGCTTGGAGCTTACTTTAAAAAAGAAAAGAAAACCATTTTACATTTGTCACCTCATTTAATCTCTAAACCAGGAGTTAGCAAACTGTTTCCATAGAGGGCCAGACAGTGACTCTTTTCGGTTTTAGGAGCTCTGTGGCGGCTACTTACCTGTGTCACCTTAGCACAAAAATAACCATAGACAGTAGGTAAACAAAGCATGGCTTCGTGCCAATAAAACTTTATTTAGATAAATGTTCAGCAGCATAGTCTTGGCAGACAAGACTCCTCTAAATGACCCTTTGAAGTAGGCATGGTCTAGAACACTCTAGAACGAGAAGACTTGTTCTACAATGGAAAACATGAAGCATAGAGAAAAGATTAAGCAAATTTCCAAAGATCATGCTGGTTGTATGTGGCCAGCCAGAGTGTTTTTGATTCCAGCACCCATGTACACACCACATGGAAATCTCTGCAAATAATGAAGACATGCACCTCAAGAAGAGAGAGAAGGAAGACAGATGCTCTCCCCCACAACCTGCCCCTTCGGCATTATTACAGGCTTCTCCCTAGGATCTCTTCAGCTCCACACTAGCCTCTATTTTTTCCTCATGGGATGGAATCCTGCTCAGGGCAGCTAATTAATTGCTCTTGGTGCTCTGACATGGGTGTCAGACTGTTGCTAGCTATTCTGCATTGAAATGCAACTTCCAGAAAGTTTTCCAATAAACACAACAGCTTTTTCATACTTTGCCTGGAAGTTGAGTAATAATTTTTATTTTTTAAAAGATTTTATTTACTTATTTGAGAGAGAGAGCACAAGCAGGGGGAGCAGCAGGCAGAGGGAGAGGGAGAAGCAGGCTCCCCCACTGAGCAGGGAGCCTGACACGGGGCTCGATCCCCAGGATCATGACCTGAGCTAAAGGCGGACACAACCACCTGAGCCACCCAGGTGCTGCAGTAATATGTTTTAGTGCATATGTTAATGGCATTTAGGAATTTAAGAAATTCTGAGTGTATGTGCATGTGTGTCTGCATATACACAACAGACATGGAGCTTAGTCCTGGGAATGCACTATAAAATAATGAAAACTTCAGACCTTGTTCCTGCCTTGGTGAAATACCATCTAGACATATGTGATTGACTCCATGTTGCTTAGATCTATGCAGTTTGGCCCTTGTCTGCATTACGTGGATTGACCCTCACAACCTGAACGAGGCATCAGTTACCCCATTTTAATGGTAAGATCAGGCTGGGAGATGCAGAGACCTGGCACACAGTGACGACTTTGATGGTGGAGCGGTCTTTGGCTTGGGGCTTCTGACCCCTGCCCTGTGCCCCATCCAGCACACCTTGCAGCTCTGCTTCTCCCAGAGCCATGCTCTGCACCATTCGGCTTTACTCCTGCACCCCCAGCTGGCAGTGTCTTTGTCTGAACTTTATATAACCTGGCTCCTTTCCAGGCCCTCTGGCAGCCTTCCCAGTTCTTGGTTTCTATCTGCCCAGCATCTCCCAGGTTCCCTTCTGAAGCTCTTATCCTTCTCTGGCAGCCAAATGCCCTCTATTTTATTTTCTCCCTAGGGCACACTCATAGGATGGAGAAAAGCCAAGAGATTGTTCACTTTCTTAACAGGAGCTGCTTTCAATTCAGCCACAGCTGCTACACGTTTCAGAAGTAAGATGGATCCCAAGACAGATGGCTCAGCAGCGACTATTTTAAGCCCGAGAGTCACAAGAACAGATCCAAAATAACTCAGTCCAGCAGGGGTCAAACACAGAGCAGAGCTGCTGGCTTTGGAGAAAGCGTGACCCCAGGTTTTTGGAGTCACCAAGTGAGTCAGCCCTGGTGTTTTCTAGTTAATAAGACTTCTTCGGCACAGTTCTTATGCTGATGTTTCAGGACTGAGTCAACTCTATGTTCAGCTGCTGCTCTCAAAAAATCTGCCTCTGTTGGCTTCAAAGCTCTTATTTGAATATTTGTTACTGCTACTGAGATTCCTACCAGGGGAAACTCTGTTCCCCTGTGTATCAGTCAGCTAATTGTAACAATGATGCTGTGTAAGATTCTAGCAATGATTATTTATTCCCTTTCATGTGCCTGAACTTGGCTGGGGTTCAGCTGATCTGGACTCAGCCTAGTTAATCTTGGCTTCAGGTTGCAAATTTGCTTCTGCTGCAACACCCACCTTTCATCCTTGTTGGGCCAGAGGGTAGAAATGCAAGAGGAAAAGTCTCACTATCTCACTATGCTTGCTTGTTTCAAGCCTTCGTTTGCATATGTCTGCTGAGAATCACATTAGCCAGAGCACTTCATGTGGACAAGCCCAATATCAGTGAGGTAGGAAAAGACCCCACAGATGATGGAGCAGGGAGGGCCTGTGAGGTCACAGGTGTGGCTAGGAGAGTGAAGAATTAGGAGCAACATTGGTACCCATTACCCTTGGGCTGCAGAGCACTTGGCAAAGAGGGCTGTATAGAGGGGCAGCAGAGAAACCTGGTGATCTTTCCCTGTTGAGCAGCTATGGCTGCTCATTTTCCTTATCACTCAAGAGTCAGAGTGGAGTCAGAGCCATGACAGATTGCCTGACTTCTCCCTTTGGGATGGCCTTAAACTATCTCTGCCCTCTTTTGTAAAGACTGGCCTTCTGACCCTTGAGTGGGCTGCCTGATGCTGTTGAAGGAACATTTTAATAGATTTGGTAAGTCCAGAGATACAAACAGGATGAGTGAGTAATTGGAGAGCCTGTGTGGTACAGTCGGTTAAGCATCTGACTCATGCTTTCAGCTTAGGTCATGATATTGGGTTCATGAAATCAAGCCCCGTGTCGGGCTCCATGCTCAGCACAGCCTGCTTGAGATTTTCCCTCTCCCTCTGCCCCTCCTGCTTGTGCCCTCATTCTCAGTCTCTCATCAATCAGTCAATCAATCAATCAATCAATCAATCAATCAATCTTTAAAAACAAATGATGGGTAAATAGAGGGTGATTTAAAGTCTTGAGTTCATTTATTTGCGTACGTCTTTCCCTGCACATAAAAGAATCTTGAGTTTCAATGACTATACCAGAGAAGTGGGCTTCCAGGAGCTTGCTGGAGATGACAGCACATTCAAGGTGAAGCTATCTTGCATTTGAGGCCATTATAACGGGTGCAGGCTGGCAATGGGGGCAGACATTCTATGTATAGTATTTTCACATATAAAGAGCATATAACACTAGTCAGTGGCATTGATAGAATCACACAGAGCTTCTCACTGCGCCTACCCCTGTCCAGCACACTGAGCCTTGGTGAAAGGGGCATTTGGCTTCAGAGTCACGGGGGCAATAATGTAATGCCATCTGCCTTCCATTACTCCCTATGCCACTGCCCTCCTTTACACGTTTATGGCATCTGTCACTGTATGACATGCATTTGTGTATTCACTTATTGATTGCCTGGCTCTTCCACTGCTCCTCATGGGCAAAAACTCCATTCATCTCGTTCAGGATTATATCCCCAGAACCTAGACTCTGACATGTAGTATTAGTCAAAAAAGAGTTCAATTAGACATTTGTGAAATAAATAAATAGTCTTGCCTCATTGTGTGAAACAGAGTATTCATTTCCTCCCTTCCTTCTTTCTCTCTTTCCTTTTTTCCTTCTATCTGTCCTTCCTCTGGATGTATGTTGAAGGCCCCATCTAAGACTCTACTTCATCTTTCCCAATGTGCACTGTAAACTTCCTTTTAGCTATATCAACATTTAGGGCCAACTAGTGATTTTAGAGGAAACAAATCAGTCTTGGCTCATGGAGGCCCGACCTTTGGAAACTCAGATGTGAAGACATTAAGGTCTCAGGAAGAAGGGGATCACCATTCTATCTATAGATCTGTCTATCTATTTATCTATCTAATTATAGATTTTATTTATTTCTTCGAGAGAGTGAGAGAGAGAGAGCATGAGCAAGAGGAGGGACAGAAGGAGAAGCAGACTCCCTGCTGAGCAAGGTACCTGCCATGGGGATCAATCCTGGGACCCTGGGATCATGATCTGAGCCAAAGGCAGCCGCTTAACTGCCTGAACCACCCAGGCCCCCCTGGATATTGAGAAATTGTCTCTCTTTTCCTTCATAGAGAAATATTGGAAGTGAGTGAAGAGCAGAGGCTTAGCTCTCCCAAATGCCAGCATGGTACACAGAGCAATGGCCCCTCCGTGATACCCACAGTCTAATCACATTCAGATCCTGTAAATATGTTAGATCACATGGCAAAGAGGGAATTAAGGTTGCAAATGGAATTAAGTTTTCTAATCAGTTGACCTTGAGATAAGGAGATTATCTGGATTATGTGAGTGGGCCCAAAGTTAAAAATTGGGTGGATCCAATTGTTAAAAAATAAAGGATTTTGATGGGAAAGAAAGAGGCAGAAGATCAGTGTCAGAATGACATTGTGTGAGGATGATTCAACTAGCCATCTCTGGCTTTCAAGATGGGAGAAGGCCCTTAGCCTCAGAATGTGGAAGCCGGAAAAGGCAAGAAAACCGATCTTCCTCTAAAAACCTCCAGAAATGTACATTGTTTTTTAAACTTAATGTAAGTTTTGAAGGAAAAGTTTTAAATTCTGATGTAGGTCAATTTTTTTTTTTGTTTTGGCACTTGTGTTTTTGGTATTAAATACATGAAGGCTTTGTCTATCCCAAAGTCATGAAGATGTATTCCTTTATTTTCTTCTAAGAATTTTATAGTTTTAGTTCTTTTTTTTTAATTTATTTTTTATTGGTGTTCAATTTACTAACATACAGAATAACCCCCAGTGCCCATCACCCATTCACTCCCACCCCCCGCCCTCCTCCCCTTCCACCACCCCTAGTTCGTTTCCCAGAGTTAGCAGTCTTTATGTTCTGTCTCCCTTTCTGATATTTCCCACACAATATGATACCACTTTATACCCTCCACAGCTATTAAAATAAAAAAGATAGACAATAACAAATGTTGTTAATTAAGGATCTAGAGAAATTGAAGCCCTCAACATTCCTAGATGGAATAAAATGGTGCAATCACTTTGGAAAACAGGCCAAACATTAAACACAGAGTTACATATAATCCAGCAATCCTATTCCTAGGAATTTACTCAAGAAAATTAAAAACATATGTCCCCACAAAAACTTGTAAACTAATGTTCCCAGCATTTATAATTGCCAAAAAGTGAAGACAATTCAAATGTCCACCAACTGATATGGATAAATAAAACGTGATTTCTTCATACAAGGGAATGTCATCTGACAATGAAAATATATGAAGTACTGATACACGCTACAACATGGATGAATCTTTAATACATGGAAAGAAGCCAGTTTCATGTGATTCAATTTATATGAAATGTCCAGAATAGGCAAATCCCTAGAGTCAGAAAGTAGATTGGTAGTTACCAGAATCTGGAAAGGGGTTGGAGGAAAATGGGAAGTGATTACTAATGGGAGCAAGATTTGTTTTTGGTTTAATGAGAATGTTCTAACACCTGATTGTGATGATGGATGCACAACCCTGAATATACTAAAATTATTGAACTGTATTAAGTGGGGGGGACATTTTATGTACATGATTTATATCTCAATAAGGCTTCCTTTTTAAGGAAGAAGAAACTAAAAAAGAAAGAATGCACCCTTAAAAAAAAAAAAAAACTGAGCTAAGAAGTAGAACAAACCTGAAGAATTATTATGTTAGAGGGTATTGTTGTGCCCCTGGAATGTAAGAGACCGTCCTGATGAACCGTCAATATATTTAATTTTAGAAAAAAAATAAAAAAAAAATAAAAAATAAAAAAAATAAAAACCTCCAGAAATGAACGCATCCCTGTTGGCACCCTGATTTTAGTCCTTTTTGGACCTAATGGCCTCTAGAACTCTGAGATAATGATTTTGCACTGTTTTCAGCCACTATGTTTTTATGGTTTTAATTTTTTTACAACAGCAATAGGAAACTAATATGCCGGTTTACTGATGGGATGAAATTTTAATCTTTAAAACCAAGGGGACTGAACTCGATGGCACCAACAATTTTTCCGGTTCTAATTTCCTCTCATTAGAAAACTCTTCATTTCTGTAAACTGTCAAGGAGGCATAACAGGGAAAGGACTGGAAGTTGGAGTCAGGCCGAGCCAGGGTGACTTGTGTTCCTTAGCTCATTCCGAGCCTGTTTGCTCACTGGGAACACCATCATCCCCTTCCCATGGGCATGGTGTAGAGGTCATCAACCATGGCTCAGGCCTTTTTACCTGTTTCTCTTGCTGCTTCCTGTCAGTCTTCCTTTCTGTAATAAAGGTAGAGGGATCATGGTACACACATATGGGACAGAAAAGACACTGGCTTAAGCTTAGCTGAAGGAACCTCTGTGGGTTTGGTTGTTGGCTTTGTGGGCTTCACACTATCTCTATCATGTCTACTTCTTGTTGTCCTTTCTGTGTCAGAACAGGGTGGTCAAGGAACATCCCTCTGGGCCAGACTGTAAGACTCTGACTTCCTCCAACTGTAGTTTCTACTTCAAAAAGTGCTCCATATACAGGCAGGGGTGATGGCTGGGATCCTTGGGGAGACACTGATTCAGGAGAGAGTCCAAGGCTCTCACCTTGGAACCGTAGGCAAATATACTCAATGGGGTTGTATCTATTGCAAGGCTCCTGGTTGGGATCTGAACAGAAGAATATAAGGAGAGGAGGTAATTCACACTGAACAAGGAGGGAGTTTGGAAGGTTACAAACCTTCAGGGTAACCTCAGTCAGAGGCAAATGACCAATCGACCACAGGGTTCAATTTGATGAACTACAGGGAAAGACTCCCAGGGCACCTGGGTGGCTCGGTGGATGAACATCTGACTTTGGCTCAGGTCGCAATCCTGGGGTCCTGGGATCGAGTCCCACATCGGGCTCCCTGCATGGAGCCTGCTTCTCCTTCTGCCTGTATCTCTGCCTCTCTCTGTGTCTCTCATGAATAAATAAAATCTTAAAAAAAAAAAAGACTCCCATTCCAAGTGATTCCTAACTCTCTGTGCTCACACTATTTTTTATTTATTTTAAATTTTTATTTATTTATTAAAGATTTTTTCTTTATTTATTCATGAGAGACACACACACACAGAGAGGCAGAGACATAGCCCGATGTGGGACTATATCCTGGGACCCTGGGATCTTGCCCTGGGCCGAAGGCAGGCACCAAACCATTGAGCCACCCAGGCATCCTTCACTCTATTTTCTTTAAAGTACTTTTTATAAAAGTTAAAATTTTTAAAGTTCATTTTCCTTTTTTTTAAAGGTTTTGTTTTTTTATTCATGAGAGACACAGAGAGAGAGGCAGAGACACAGGCAGAGGGAGAAGCAGGCTCCCTGCAGGGAGTCCAAAATGGAAATCGATCCCCAGACTGGGGGATCACACCCTGAGTCGAAGGCAGGCACTAAACCGCTGAGCCACTTAGGCATCCCTAAAGTTCATTTTCCATCCAAAACTAATTTATATTTTTTGTAGGTACTTTACACTATCTAAAGTTGTTCTGTACTTTTATTTAACAGACAATAAAGGCTGATATTTTATATTAGAGATCAAATTTAACATGAGAATACTGCACATACTTCCGAAAAGGTGGCCCAGCTAGCTCAACCCATTAAATAGTTGGGATGTTATCCTTGCTGAGAGCTAGAAACTTGGGAGGGCAGATGCATGCAGATTCTCCAAAAAATGAGGAAGTTTGACATACAGGATGAAGGAAAAGGGGGTTGCAGAGCTGGGGGGACAGAAAGAAGACCCCTCTGGGGGCCAGGGGCTCTCTCAGCCAGCTTTTCCATTAAGGAGCCAAGTCCACCTCTCTCTGACTGTGGCAGAAATTATACCACTTACATTCCCCAGGCCTCAAGAGACTTGCCACTTCATCTCTTGCCATTCTTGGGAAGCCTGCAGCCATCACTGTGGGAATCAGTCAGGGTTAACCTGCTGACTGACACGAGTGTGTGGCTCAGTTCCTCTGACCCCTAGCCAATCACCAGCCAACCACGTCATGCAACTGAAGCCTTCTATTGTCTGCTCACCGTAAACATGAAGTGAGCCCAACCCACAGCCACAGAAGTGCCCAGCCGCACTCAGCCCAAAATGCCAGCCCATGTGAGCTATAAATGATGGAGGACTTTATTTTAAAGATTTTGTTTATTTATTCATGAGAGACACACAGAGAGAGGCAGAGGGAGAAGGCAGAGGGAGAAGCAGGCTCCCCATGGGAAGCATGATGTGAGACTTGATCCCAAGACCCCTGAACCAAAGGTAGGAGCTTAACCAACTGAGCCACCCAGGTGTCCCTAAATGATGGAGTTTTAAGCCACCAATTTGGAGGCTTAGTTTTTTAATACGGCAAAAGCTAATTGATTAACTTGCGACTGCAGAAGGAAACCTGGAATTTTTGGGGTTTTACTTACAAGGACATTGTCAAGGACACTCAATGGTTAACTGAAGTTCTCCCAGGGGCCTCGTTTAGAGCTGGGAGAGGAAAGCTGTGCTGGCTGAGTGTCTGGCCCAGGGTGGAGGGAAGCTGTTTGAAATTCCAATTCATTCTCTCCTACTGGTGGACAACAATGACCCTGTGCTCTTAGCAAACTGTGCTTTTTTTCATTAGAGTAGTCACTGAAACGGTAGAAAAATCAACACGGCCTCAAGTGATGGCTTTGCTCATTGTTCACTGCTGAAAGAGGTTTCGCCTTAGAATATACAGGCTGAATATCCCAATCTGAATTCTCTGATTAGAAGAGAATGTCTCCCCACCAACAGCCCCACCCCACCCAGCACTGTGCCAGCAACGTTGGGCACCGCCCTGGAGACAGTGAGTGTTATTGGCTGGCGAGCCTGGAAAGAGATTTTTCTGAAGCAGAGACCCTGGCTCTCCATTTCTAGATGCAGGTTCTTGTGTCATTGCTTCTTTTTTGGAAATAGAGCTCCCATTGACATCAAAAAGAATCTTTCTCAAAGTGTGGAGAAACCGCAGGGCGGGCAGCGGGGTTCTCCCAGCGGCAGAGAATCAGCTCCTGATGCATTGACTGGAGATCAAATTGGGTTAAATGCCCCCTTCCAAGCAAGCCTGGAAAATTCTCCAACACGAGGTCTTTCATGCGTTAGACCTCGAATGAAGGGCAAGCCTCAAAGCCTGGCCTAGTTCTAAAATTAGATCAGTAATTTTATCCGAGAATGCAAGCGCACAGTGAATACTTCTGGTTTTCCTTCTCGTCTCATGCCCGAGTGGGGAGGATTAGGGCTACATTTGTGCCTTGACAATTTTGAGAAGGTGTCATGTGGATATTTCTCAGTGAAAAGAGCAAAAGTAATAGGAGACCAGCTTAAAATGTCAAGTCACATTATTGGCAGACACCTAAGGTGATCTTTGCTGCTTTTTCCCTGCTCTTAATTCAAGCAACATTACATGTGCTATGACAACAGAGAGCAGTTTGGAACAGACTGCTTGATCTCCGCGAGCTGGCTGCCGCAAGGACAATCTGAATGGTCCTTCATGCATTTTATCATCCTTAAAGGGGTGCTTATTCTCTGGGGGTCGCTTTATATGCTCTAAGAGCCATAGCAACAGAGAAGGAGTGAAAGGCTCTTGGTGTGCTTAGAGTTGATTTTAAATATTTTAAAAGTTAAATGAATATATGCATATGTATGCGCGCGCACACACACACACACACACACACACACACACAAACACACACACCCCAAAACTCCACATTCTAAAATATCAGCTGCCTTTCTTTGGGGATTGAATTATTTCAGCCCATCCTATCAAATGTGGAAAAGAAGGTCTAACTGGGGGGCGCCTGGGTGGCCCAGTCAGTTGAGTGTCTGACTCTTGGTTTTGGCTCAGGTCATGATCTCAAGGTCGTGAGATCGAGCCCCGAGTTGGGCTCCACACTCAGCGTGGAGTCTGCTTGAGATTCTTGCTCCCTCTCCCTTTGCCCCTCCCCCTCTACTCTCTCTCAGATAAATAAATAAATCTTTTTTTAAAAGGTCTAATTGGCAATCATCTATCTATCTATCTATCTATCTATCTATCTATATTAATTTAATAAAAAAGAGCAAAGTAATTAGTGGTTAGGTTATAAACACAGTGTGTTAAGGTCTCAGGGAGAACAAGCAGGACTCGCTCACCCAGCTCTGGAATTCAAAGGCCCCCCTGAAGGGGCACGGGACTGGCCAAGCCAGCAGACTGAATGGCCACATTGGGAGAGGCCAGCAACTCTGTAGTGATTTTTCAGTAGAGTCGCTGCAGAATGCAGATGTTTCGATGAAGATTTTCAGAACAATCCACGTGCTCTTGAGGCGAATCTTGGACTTACCTGTCTCCCTTATAACCTGAAAAGCAAGGCACGGGGGTTTGATTGAATTGCCTAGTAATTCTGTCATGAACTGCACTGCTTTTTTCTCCCTTGAACACATTACTGATGGTAACAAGGGAGTTATTTTCAATCAAAGCATGCTCCAACGAAAAAGATTTCTCCTAACATTGTGATCCCTTCCTCTGAAATCCATTTCAGATTGGCGGATAAAATGTGATTATATTTACACTTCCCTGACACAATTCAGGCAGCAAAATAACAGCCTGCCGGAGACATTTTTCTCCTTCATATTTAGATCTGTCAGTGCTGTAGTGGTGGGGGAACGGGGAGGGGTGCCAGAGGCAGCTGGGGTTGGCGATATGGTTTCGTTGGCTCACAAATAGAGACGTCCTGGGCACTGCGTGTCTATCTCTTTCTCCCTCGTCTCAGAGTTCCTTGAACACCATCCTGAATAGCGTTCAGAGTGATGATACAGCGTGCTAATCAATAGTGCTCTATGCAAATCAAATTTCTCATTTTTGCCTTGACACAGCCCATAAATTATTTCAACATAATACGTTAATTGGTTCACACTCATTAGGGGACGTACGATGTATGACTCACCAGTTTCCATGTAAGTCAGTTGCAATTTGTATTAAAAAAATCTAGGCTTCCAGATTGCGAGGTTAGAGTGGAGGATGGGACAGTGTAGAACAGGAGAGTCTTGAGGTGAGGGGAATCTTAATTCCTGTTCTCGACCTGCAGGGATTTACCGTATATAGTATTAGCCAACTCATTCAACTTCTTTGAGCCCAAGTGTCCTCATCTGTACAATGAGTGGGTTGATTTAGGGGGTAATCAGGATTTTATGTATGTGAACCCCCTGCCTATAGTCCCCAGAGTGGCAATGTCAAGCTTGTGTCCCAGTCTCCACACTCGGGCAAAAATGGACATTCCATTTCAACAAGATTATAAAGATCATCAGGGATCTCACAGACATCACTCACCCTGGACCCTTCCTGAGGAACCATGTTTCTAACTAAATGCAACACTGTCCCTCTTGAATCCAGAGAGGAAGGTGACCCTCCTCTTTCTCAGGTCTTCTCTGAGCTCTGGATCTGTGGTGGATATTGTGATCTAGGAATAAAGGCCTTCTTGGCTCCACAGCTGGGAGCGCTGCCAGCAGATAGCAGCAATTGGCTACCTTTGGGGATTCCCTTAGCAGCAGAGAGCAGAGCCCATAGCCCCTTCCTGGAACAGGCTGCATCCAGTGACAGATGGATATGGAGGAGTGAAAGCTGGGGCTTCTCACCTCAACCTGGGACAGCTCAGAAGGGTCATTCCATCTTGAGAAATCCCCAGAAGGTTGACCGAGACTTCCGCAGACACTACATCGAAGTTCAATGTCTTCCTCTGCCCAGTGTTGCTTCTCTCCCTCCCTTCCCAGAGCACTCACTAATAAACTTATTACCTGCTGAGCTCCATCTCAGGGGCTGCATCCAAAGGAGGCCAATCTGTACCGTGATAAAATGTGTTTCCTCTAGGACCGAAAATTTAGATATCTTCCATCAGCCATACAATGTGGATCCCAGACCCAAGTTCAGTAGCCAACCTTCGAAAACTAGGAGATATTTCACCAACCTACAGATTTCTTTGGAAAATGTTGGAGGTCTCTGAATGTTGAGACAAACACAGCAATAAGCTGAGGCTGAGTAGCCTTGTACCCCTGAGATGGGACCTATCTCTTCTCCCCTATTTGCTATGCCCCCTGCAATGCCCTATTGCTCTCCAGTGTGAAGCTGACTGCAATGATATTTTTGGTGCCAAGTTAGTGACTCCTTTTCTCACCTTCTTCCAGATTGGTAATTTCTCTTTTTATCTGCTGATGCTTGGACACATGGAGTCCAAAGTATCTTGAAAGCACCTATAGTTTGTAGTTTGGTGGACTCTTGCTGTGTCCTCTAGTAAGTATATCTACTTTGGGGGCTAGCCTACAGAAGCCAGAATTTCAGGAATAGAAAATACAAAGTCTCCCAGGGGCTCAGTGGTTGTGATGATAATTAGGAGCAAATTGGCTTCTACCCCATTGTTCCTAGACCCATACAGTCTTCTTATGGAACACAGTTATCAAATAAAGGTCTCTGATTTAATTGTGAATGTATATTTTTAAGGATACCTTCTATGCTTTCCAAGTATTCCTTTCAAGATGGTTGTTCAGCTGTGCATTTAGAAGTCTATTAAGCATTCTTTGAGGCCATTTCTTTCAGGATGGCATAGAATATCATATGACCGTGATAGACAGTATGCCCTTGCTCAAATCTTTACTATCAAGTGGGCCCCTGGCCGAATGCTATGTTGTGTAGGATTCTATCTATGAACCAGGCATTTGTAAGTTCTGTGGAAAAAAACAAAACAAAACCGAATTGCTTGTCTAGACACATAGCCCTATAAGGTGGAACTCCTGGCCCTTCATGGATGGAGGGGGCCTAATGTAGCTAGGTTGCTAACAATGGTCTGCTGGTCTCATTGAGGAAGATTTCTTTATTGGCAGTGGTATGCTGGGGTCAGCTTGTACCAGCTACCGGAAGTTACTTGTGTACATCTTTTCCAACTCTGTGTGAAGGGACATCATATTGGTAGCTTGAAATTTGCCATGGTAGAGTATTTATATCACTGAAATTGGAAAACACCACAAATGAGAGCCACTTATTAAACACTTCCCAGCATATCACTGCTTATCACTAAACTGCTATACACACTGCAGAATTAATTCTAACCCTCACCCCAACTAGGCATTTTTGTTGGCTTAAATCTAAATCAGTGAAGGTTTCTATTTCTACTTATAATGGGCATCTTCTCTTAGAACTATCATCTCACTGAAAGCAACTATGAATTTTTGATGAAATCCAGAAGCAAGCACATTTGAAATGTCTTTTTGATGGCATCAGTGCACAACCAAGGCAACCATGTCTTGAGAAACCATATGAACAGTGCTTTCCCTTGCTTAGGGAATTTGCTGAGTCCCAGCCTGGAGCCTATATGGCCATCAGGAAACATCAGACTAGAGCTTTTAGCACTATCATGGGGATGGGATAGAAATGAGAGTTCAGGGCTCCAAAGGCTTCCAGGATTTGAGAAATCAAAATCCTGGACAAAAGAGCCTACAGAGACATTCTGTGCCGCTTTTTTACCTCATGGTATTTGCTGAATCCAGAGTTGAGCTGGACAAAAAGCCGATAAATAAAGCAGAAAATGGAAACTTACGGCGGAGGTGGGGGGAATCTATAAGCAGAGCTTTTAGTCTCTTGAGGTGCTAGGAATACAAAATTGAACTTCAGAGAGAGCCAGGAAGTTGGCTAAACCTTCATGGGTGAATTTATTTGAGACCCATAAAAGGCTATGCTCCAGGAGTCAGTATGGACCAAAAATAGACAAGCCCATATGGAACCTTAAATCTAGTCCTGAATCATCTTGGCCCCTGAGTAGATGGAGATTGTCCCTGAGAGTCAGGAAAATTTTAAATTCTCTCTGGAAGAATATAAAATTATCCATTAGCCTACAATTTTTTATGCAACATGTCTGGCATTCAATAAAAAAATCATCATGCATGCCAGGAGACAGGAGCAGGTGTCCAAAAGCCAAGAGAAAAAGCAAAACAGAAGAAAGAAACAGACCTATAGGTGATATACATTTTAAGGTGAGGACATTGACTATGATGAATATGTTTAAGAAAACAGATAAGGTGGAAAATTTCAACAGGGAATTAGAACATATAAAAATAACCAATTAGAAATTCTAGAACAAAAAAATAGTAATGGCTAAAATTAAAAATTGATGATTTAATGGTGGATTTGACACAGCAGAGGAAGGAACTCACAGATTGGAAAGTAATATATACAAAAAAATACAAAGTGGTCACAAAGAGAAATAATACTGACAAGTAGAGAAAAGAACACATAGGGCATGTAAGGCATGATCTGTAGGCTAACATGCTTAGAATTAGATTCCTGGGAGGAGGAAAAGCTAGAATGAGACAGAAGCACTATTTTCAGCACATTGGCTAAAAAATTCCCCAAATTGACAAAGGGCACTAAGCCACACATTCAAAAAGCTTAACTGCTCCTTACAAGCATAAATACAAAGAATGTCTTACTAGGCACATCATAATAAAACTCCTGAAAACCATATTGAGACTCTTGAAAAAAGTCATTGACAAAAATACAGATTGCCTTCAAAGGCACAATAATAGTTTTTTAAAAGCTTAAGAGCTGGGTTTTTTTTCTACAGAAATAATGTAAACCAGAAAACAATAAAATGTGCCTATCAAGGTGCCCCTTCCAAAATTATTTCTAACCTAGAATTATATATCCAGTGAGAATATCCTTCAATAGCAAAAGTGATATAAAAACATTTTCAGACAAGCAAATATTGACAACATGTGTGCCCAGTAAAAGTTCACTAAAGAAAATTCTAGAAAGAGTTTCTTAGGCAGATATTAAATGATCCATATAGACGCATAATTATGTAGCAAATTGGTAAAAAACAAAAACAAAAACAAAAACAAAAACAAAAACAAAAACAAAAAAAACCAACCCTGGAAAGAGTATGTCAGAAGACTGAATATTTTGTATATCTCTTATATGTAGAATCTTCAAAAGCCAAATCCTGCAGAAACAGGGAATAGAATGGTGGTCACCAGAAGTTAGAGCAACTAGGGATATGTTATTAAAGGGAACAACACTGCACCTGGAAGATGAGTAAGTTCTGGAGATCTAATGCACAGCATAGTGATAATAGTCAACAATGCTGTACTACATAACTCACAACTGCTAAGAAGACACAGATCTTAAATGTGTTCACCACAAAGAGGAAGTAATAATTGCATGAGGTGTTGGAGATGCTGGCTAAAGCTGCAATGGTAATCATGTCACAACATATAAACATATGAAATCAATACTTTGTATACCTTAAACTTACATAGTGCTGTATGTCAATTCTATCTCACTTTCAAAAATACAATTGATACGAGCACAAGTTAAGATCAAATCCAGACCAATGGAATACCATACACATTAGTCACCTGATCTATGGTAAATATGCTACTGCAGAATTCCTTTTTATATATAAATGTTAATTTTTAATGTAATCTCTATGTCTAACGTGGGGCTCAAACTTATGGCCCCAAGACCAAGAGCTGCATGCGCTATCAACTGAGCCAGTCAGGTGCCCTGCCCAAATGACAAATGATGAAAAGTTGCTCAACACTACTGGTTGACGGGGAGAACTATGTTAGAACTATAAGATACCATGACAAACAAACAAATACAAAAGTAGCGTGGCTAAAGTTAAGAGGAAAAAGTTGGCCATGCTACACATTGGTAAGATTGTGGAGCGACTAGAATTTTCATAGTCTGCTGGTGAGAGCATGGTTTGGTACTAACCACTTTGGAAAACTTCCAATCACATATGGTGAAGAAGGTAGGGCAAAGGTGAAGGCAGAGGTGGCAGGAGGTTTAGTCGTGGCTCTTATTGTGTAGATGCCAAACTATTGGGACTAGGGAAACAGCCTCAAAGTCTTTCTCCCCTAGCTCAAACGTGGGGTTTGGTAAACTTCAGTAATTAATCTTACAAAGAAGCCTCCGATTTTCTGGGAATTACCGTTCTCCGTTTGAATCTTCTTATGCCAACTACAGACATATGACCTTCCAAGAGATCTTTTTAATATACTTTTCTTTCCACAAAAACATGAGATGGAATCTACTTGATACCAAAGCAGTGGCTAACTTAATTTTTATTTATTTATTGGTTTATTTTTAAATTTCTTTATTTCTAATGTATGTATGTATGTATGTATGTATGTATGTATGTATTATTTTTTTAAGCAATGACTTACTTTAGCCAGTTCTGGCTGCTTCTCTAAGTACTGAGGTCCCGGGATGCCTGAGTAGCTCGACTGTTGAGTGTATGCCTTCAGCTCAGGTCATGATCCCAGGTCCTAGGATCGAGTCCCGCATCAGGTTCCCCACAGGGAGAACTACATAACTCACAATTGCTAAGAAGCAATTGGAATTAGACTAGCAGTTCCTAACCTGCCTGAACAAGGATACGTAAGATGATGGCCTCCCTACCTAAACCCATCATGATGTCTTTGGCTGTGGTTGCTGGTTTCTCCTTTTTGCCTGTGAGGATAGAGGTTCAACTCTGAATGTCAGCAGGATACCTAACAATCTTGTTAGCTCCACATTCCAGTGGCCCACACTGGACGGTGCTTCTGCAATAACCACCAGCTATTGTTGGTTGTTCCCTACATAGGCCCCAAAAGATGTTCCGTACCACAGGTAGGTACTTCTGAGCAGAAGATCGTGACAACCCCACTCAACTTCCTATAAATACATTCCTCGTGGACCCCCCCCTCCAAACTTGGCCATCCCACATTAAACTGAACTCACTATATCCCCAGATTTTGTGATTCGTGCTATCTGACTTAACAGGCTCACCACATTTGTGGCCTTCTCCTTCCAGGGTATTTCTGGTATGTGATATGATTCATGGAAAAACTAAAAAAATCTGTCAAACCAGTTGTTGGAATTCATGTGTACTTGTCTGACAGAAATTTAACATTTCAAAGGCTTTAGGGAAAATTGTGTCAGGACAAAGGATACTTAGAATAATAGATGTACAACATCTCTGTTCAGCGCAGCCTTCCTTGGTTATTAGATCTGTAAGTTGTTACTTAAAGATGCATTTTTCAGTTTGATTTTGTTTAAACATTGCCTCTGAAAATTACATTTCCAGAGGCCACAGGACAGTCCATACAACTTAAATAAATTGGGCATATTTGAATCGATAAATAAATGCATAAATAAATAGAGTGTCCACCCACTCCAGTCCCCTGTGCATGGAATATTCTTGGGGAAAGGTCTAAGAAAATCTTGAGAATTACCACAAGACAGCAGAAAAAATCCTTCTGGAGCAAGGTGAAGTGGGACACCCACCTACCCATGAGATGAGTCAAACACATCTCCAAGGTACGGGGCAGGGAATTTTGTGGTGGAGATTTTGAAATCCAATGGATAGATTAGTTATTTTTTTAAAGACTATTTTTAGAGCTATTTTAGGTTTACAGCAACATGGAGAGGAAGGCACAGAGATTTCCCATTTACTCCCAGCCTTCACCCATGCACAACATCCCTCATTTGTCAACATCCACCTCTGAGTATTATCTTTGTGGTGATGGATGAGCCTACATGGATACATCACAGTCATCCAACGTCCCCAGTTTACTTTAACGTTCAATCCTGGCGTTGCACATTCTATGGGATTTGACAAAAGAATAAATGACATATAGGGACATGTGGGTGGTGCAGTCAGTTGATCAACTGATTCTTGATTTCAGCTCACTTTGCGATCTTGAGGTTGTGGGATGGAGCTCCTCATCCAGCTCTGTGCTCAGTGCAGAGTCTGCTTCAGATCTCTCTCCTCCTCCCTCCTACTCACTCTCTGTTGCAAATAAATAAATAACATCTTAAAGAAAAAAAATAAATGACACGCATCCACCATTTTGGTACCATACATAATAATTTCACTTCCCTAAAAATCCTCTGTGTTCTGCCTATTGATCTCCTCCTCCCCCCCTCCCACCTCCTGCATTCCATTGGTAATTTTACTGTTTATGTAGTTTTGCCTTGTCCAGAATGTGATATGGTCAGAGTCATATAGCATGTAGCCTTTTCAGCCTGGCTTCTTTCCCTTAGTAATATGCATTTAAGTTTCCTTCATGACTTTTCATGGCTCAACAGCTCATTTCTTTTTCTGGGGAATAATATTGCCTCTTGTGGATGTGCCACAGTTTATTTATCCATTCACCTGCTGAAGGACATCATGGCTGCTTCCAAGTTTTGACAATTATGGGTAAAGCTGCTATAAACATCTGTGTTCAGGCTTTTGTGTGGACAGTTTTCAGCTCCTTTGGGTAAATACCACAGAGTGTAATAGTTCAATCATGTAGTAGGACTATTTTTCGCTTGTAAGAAACTGCCAAACTGTCTTCCAAAGTGGCTGTTCCATTTTGCATCCCCACCAGCATTGAATGAGAGTTCCTGTTGTTCTCCACTCTCACCAGCATTTGGTGCTGTTATTGCTTTGGATTTGGGCTAATAGACGTGTAGGGCTTTCCCATTGTTGTTTTAATTTGTAGCTTCCTGACAGCATATGATGTGGAGCATATTTTCATATGCTTATTTGTCAGATGCATATCTGTCACCCTCTTTGGCCTATTATTTAATTGAGTTGTTTCTTTATTGTTGAATTTTAAGTGTTCTTTGTATATTTTGGGCACCAGGCTTTTTTTTTTTTTTTTTTTTTTTGGCACCAGGCTTTTAGCAGATGTTATCTTTTGCAAATATTTTCTCCCAGCCTGTGCCTTGTTTTCTTGTTCTCTTAAGCATGTTATTTTCTTGAGTTGATGGGTACAAGTCAATGGGGTTTGTGCATGATTAATTTCATGAAAAATTATAAGTTAAAAAAAAAACCATCAAGTCTTTGAGCACTTGTTTACTAGAGAGACTGGAGACCATAGTGGTTAAGGTTAAGTTTATGTTTGTGCAGCTTGAGCTGGGAATGGGAGCCAGCGACTGCTCTGCGTCAGGCTGCTTGAACTCCAATCCCAGTTATACCACTTAATTGCGAGCAATCTGGGACAAACTACATAACCTTCTCTGCCATAGGTTCCTAACCTGTCAAATAGAAATAATTATATGGTAAGCATATTGAGAGGATACAAAGATGTGTTTGACTAGATGCAAAGCACTAAGAACACTGCTAGCACTTAGAAAGTGCTCAGTCAATGCTGGTCACTATTATTATACACCCATTCCCACTGGGGTATTTTTGAGGATGCAGGAGAAAAAGACATTCCTACTCAGGGCCATCATATTATTACATTGCAAAAGAAGATTAAAATGCAAGATAATAGAAGCAAAGAGTAAAAGTGAGCATAGGCCATTTTTGAAAACATTCCACGTCACCTAAAGTCAAGCAAAATGTCGGGAACATAGTGGTTTCTGAATACATGTTTCATTCTTCCATTTATTACTCAACATAAAGGCTTACCTTCGTGGTAGGTAAGGTAGAGACATCGAGAATGAAACCGTCTAAGATGATTTAATGAAAGAAAGTGGGATGGGCCCAAATCCCAAAGGATTCAGCCAGATTTGGATTAGTAAGGGAAGAGGAGAAAAGCATAGCAGATTGATGAATAGTAGAAAGGGAGGACTGTATTCACCAGACATGGGTAGCCTGGCAGCAGAGGAAATTAGACAGGAAGCGAAGGGCCATATTACTTGAATATGAATGACGTCAGCTGCCAATTTCCAAACCAGATTTTGCATGTAGGAATAACTGCTTATAAGAATCAATTACTAGGCTTCACCTCCCCTTAAATCTGCTTGCTGAGCAGCTGCTTTCAGAATAACCAGGTGGTTGTTGAATTAAATGGTTGGGTTCACCTGGGCATTCAAGATCGCATTCACCCACCCACCGCCATGTAACTTAGTTCTCCTTCCTGGGACATCTGTTAAATCTAGTATTTCACTCTTGGGGCAAATGCAGCAAAAAGGTGATTTGAGATTCTCTTCACTTACCCAGCCTCCGAGGCCCTCTGAGAAGCTTCAGGCAAAGTGTTTAAATGTTGAACCGCCCCCCTACCCTGCCCCCCGCCCCCCCCCCCCCCCCGCTGTCCAACTAAATGTTTATTGGTTAAAATTGAATTCAATATACAAGGCATCTGAAAACTGGAGGCAACCATGATGTTCTCCTACAGGAGAAGAGAGAAACCCTGGTACACCTGTACAATAAAGTACCATTCAGAATCAATAGGAACAAGCTAGCAAGTCATAAAAAGACATGATGCAGGGGCAGACCGGGTAGCTCAGCAGTTTAGTGCCGCCTTCTGCCCAGGGCATGATCCTGGATTCTGGAGTCGCTGGATTGAGTCTCGCATCAGGCTCCCTGCATGGAGCCTGCTTCTCCCTCTGCCTGTGTCTCTGCCTCTCTCTTTCTCTGTGTCTCTCATGAATAAATAAAATCTTAAAAAGAAAAAAAGACACGGGGCATCTTAAGTGCATATTGTTAAGTGAAAGAAGCCATCTGAAAAGGCTGCATATGAAAGACTTCATCTATATGATGTTCTAGAAAAGATGAAACTACAGAGATTGCAAATGCATCAGGGGCTGCTAGGGGGTTCCGGGGAAGGAAGGAGAGGCTGAAGAGATGAGGCATGTGGGATTTTTGAAGATGGTGAAAGTAGTCTATGTGCTGCTGTAAGGGTGGCTACATGATGCTCAGGAGATATTTGTTAAAACTCACAGAACTTTATGACTTACAGAGTGAACCTTAATGTATGTAAATGAAAGGAGTCATGTAGGAATTCTGGAGCTCCCAGGATGGCGTAAAGAATGTGGCAGCAAAATGTCTAGGTAAATTACAAATGTATGAGGAAAAATCCTGATAAAGGGGATAGGGAGGAAGGGTGCTGACCCAAGTACATTTGAAAGAGTAGACATAATGCCCAGCCTTTAGCGATTCCGTGGGGGTGGCCCAGATGCTGAGCAGAATGTAGGTCCACCCACTCCCCAGCACCTTTAGGAAGACTTTGCAGCTCCCTGGAAAGGAGCCTAGCCTTATAAGTTTGCCAATTAACCTTGGTGCCCTGGGTCCTTTGCCAGATAGTAGGCCTATCTTAAGTGTCATAAGGGTGCAAACTGAGGACAGTTGTCCGGACAGGTTTCGGTTATGGAGAAATCCCTAAACTATGCAGGAGTCCTGGGATTTCTCCCTGTGGCCCCACAATATCTTAGGGTGGCAAATCAAGGCAGAATTCAGCAGAAGTCCCTGGCATCCAAGTGTAAGCGTGTTAATTAGCCCGTGGTGCCTTTCCAGGCCATGCATGCCATTCTATGAATTCAGTTAGTAAGCCAAAAGCAGTGAAGTCACACGTCATCACGTCTGTCACCGAGCTACCAATTATTTTGAAACTTACCTGGGATTTGTTCTAATCATGTATGGTAAGATGACAGACATGCAGACAACTGCCTTGAGAATAGAGTTTATTATCTATGATTCCCGGGGGTGGGGCATGCCTCTCTTCTGTGGGGGCCAGATGAGGAAGCCCCAGGGTCAGTCAGGAGCAGAAAGAGGGAGAGGAAATGGTAGACAAGAGTCTTTATTCTGGGGTGGTGGGAAGTTGTTAGCCCTGGATGTCCTCTGTGGGGCGGGAAGCAAAATGCAGATGTTGGGGTTTGCCATTGGAAGGGTTGGAATGTGATTTCTGTGTGCTCAGGCACCACACCTCAGAGATGGAAGGGACATAAACAATTTTGACTCATGACTTCAAGATGTCAAATTATCAGTTCTGGGTGATCAAGGTTGATTATCACAATGGGATCCTGAAGCAAAATAAGGGTGGGGGGGCATTAGGTAAGAAGTAAGGATATCTGAATAAAGCATGGAATTTAGGTAAACGCAATGAAGCAATTCATTCATGAGTTGTGACAAATGTACCACTCTGACGAAGGGTGTTAAGTCTGGGGGAAATTGGGTATGAAGTATATGGGAACTCTCTGTGCTATCTTTATAACTTTCCTGCAAATCTGCAACTTTTCCAAAGCAAAAGTTT
The DNA here is from genome assembly GCF_011100685.1 of Canis lupus familiaris. Taxonomy (NCBI): domain Eukaryota; kingdom Metazoa; phylum Chordata; class Mammalia; order Carnivora; family Canidae; genus Canis; species Canis lupus. Next base: position 4,669,876 of record NC_049227.1, on the reverse strand, counting down.
ATTTCATAAAACCAACTTTGAGAATAATGTGTACATTTTAGTTCTCTCTTTTAAGCTTCTTTTTTTCCCCCCACCTTAGGTATGTGTACTTCCACAGGAAGACAGAAAGAAGAGTTGGTACTCATCCTCTCTCAACGTTTGTTAATTCATTTTTCAAGTGCTTATTGAGCACCTGGCTGTTTCTGGCCCAGTGCTGGGGCCAGATCAAAAGAAAAAAAAATGCTAGCCCTGCTCTGAAGAAGGACTAGCCCAGTTCAGTGGACACTGTAGATGTAAAATCACCAAAGTGCCACACACTGTGACAAGTACAGTGCCAGGATTGTACGCAAGATGCCATGAGATACTTGAGAAGTGTTTGGAGGACCTGGGGAGAACTTCTCAGCAGAGCCAACATTTAAAGACATCTTGAAGGGTAAGGAGCAATCTGAGAAGATGCAGAGGAGAATTTGCATGAGAACACGTCTAAAGGCAAAGACACAAAGGCAGAAAGTCATGGTGTTTGGGCAGGACATGGAGCCATGGTCAGGAGTGGTAGGAGATGCATCTGGAAAGGAGTATTAGGGCTCTAGCTATTAGGAAACAATAAACATTTGCTGATTAACAGAATGAATAAGTGACCAGAAGCTGAAAGGTCCCCTGTGATTTCTAGAATTTAGATTTTACTGTCTAGGCAACAGAGAGCCACCTCAGGTTTCCAGAGGGGGCATAACCTGACATGTTGGTGCTCTTGCCACTTCAAGTATGGCTCATGGGACCACATGGTTCATGCAGCATCAGCATGATGTGAATGTTTGCAAGAGCCAGAGAATCTGAGGTCAGACTCCAGAATCAGAATCCTCATTTCATCAAGAACCCTGGGGTTGGGAGCGCCTGGGGGTGGCTCAGTGGATGAGCGCCTGCCTTCAGCTCAGGGTGTGATCCTGGAGTCCCGGGATCAAATCTCGCATGGGGTTCCCCGCAAAGAGCCTGCTTCTCCCTTGTGTCTCTCATGAATAAATAAATAAAATCTTAAAAAAAAAGAACCCTGGGGGTGATTCGTTTCCATGTTTAGATTCCAGGAGAGCTGCTTTAGAAAGATCACTTTGTTAATAGAGGGGGGATAAATAGTCTGGTTTTGTTGTGTTGTGTTGTATTTTGCTCCACACCAAAAGAGAAAGAAAGAGAGGGAAGGAGGGAGGGAGGGAGGGAAAGAAGGAAGAAACAGTAACACACATAAAAGATGTGAACCAGCACTGTTCTCCCTGTTTTCTTCCACTTAAGTCCTGACTTGTGAAAGAAGCAATGTCTCTGATCCCTTGGGCAGCCTTTGAAAGGGCTACTTGGCAATTGGGGAGGGAGCAGGACCGGCTGGACCACTGGTGGCAGAGCGACCAGGGCAACCATGGAACCCTCATTCCCTCTGCAAACAGAGGAAACAGGCACCGCATTCCCAGGAAAGTGGCTGCTGGGATTGCAGCTGAGGGCAATCCAAGGCTCAGCGGGCTTCCAGGATTCACACTTGTTTTGTGTGGCCAGAACAGACGATGGGACGGCAGGGTAAAAATGTCCCCGGCTCTTACTGGTGCACTGCTGTGTAAAACCCATCCCGCGCTTCTGTCCCCAGCTGCGCACTTGCCCAGGGCAGCCCAAATCTGGATTCGTGCAGAGAAAAAAAATGGGAATGTCCCACTCTGCGCAGGTACGGGCTGCTGCATGGAGTGATGCACCTCCACCACCTCATCTGTCTACATCGCCTGTGCTGCTAGGCCGTCCTCCTCCCAGGGACACTCACGGTGGTCTATTTGCATTTACCCACAAAGGCTGAATTTCCTTCTGATGAGCTATACAGGATAATGGTATCCTTATGTCTCAGGCTTTTATTTGGGCTGAAAGACCCAACAGAGCCTGATTAGAGCCCTAGGGCCAGTGATTATGTTGGGGGAATAGAGGCAGGGCTGGATTTGGGGTTTTGTTCTCTCCCTCCTCTCACCATTGAGAACAGAGCGCATTCTCCGATAAAGCCTGGCGGCTGCTCCCCTGCTCTGTGCCAGCCATGCTCACACAGCGTTTTCCCTTGAAGCTCCTCACAAGCACACTGGAAGGCCAGCCACTTGTTCCTAGTTTACAGACTGGGACATTGATCCTAGCAGCAGGGCTGGGATTTTGCCCAAGTCCGTGTTTTTTCCCCTGCATCGCTAGTGACAATATTCATTCGAGGTCGAAATCCTTTCACAGCCACCATCCTGGTTCCCTGGAGCAGTATGCTCTGGAACAATCCCCCACCCGGGAGAGTGCCAAGTCTTTCATACTAACACCGATAGCTTACCGTTGCTAGAGCTTTGGGCTTTCTGAACTGTTCATCCCATCTTCTCTCATTTGTGCTCAAGAGCATAAGACCTGCAGGCCTCGAGTAGCATTTCCAACTGTTCCCGGAAAGGGACTGAGCCCTGCACAAGCAACAGCATGGCTTAGCGGGAAGCTTCCTGGGAGAATGGAGGGGCGTTGAGGCACCTTACCTCCCCACCTGTGTGCACAGGCTCCGGCCTTCTCCCAGCAGAAACTGGGATGTGAAGTTTGGGATTGATGGGATGGAATTGGAAGGCTGTGACTGTTGCCTTAGAAAATTTGAAAAAAAAAAAAACATTTTGAAAATGGCTAAGAGAAGGAAGCAGCAGCCTTGGTGTGTGTGTGTGTGTGTGTACATGTGTGTGTGTGTGTACATGTGCGTGCCTGTGTGTGTGTGTGTGTGTTTTCCAGAAGGCTGTGAGAAGGAGAGAATCCAGCCTCTGAATAGGTCTCTGGCAAATCTGAGTCACCCCACTAGCTCAGGCAGATGCAGTTAAATATGGAGACAGGAGCCCTGAGCTGCACATCTCATGAGAACCAGAATGGCCAACAAAGTGACCAGCTCCCCAAGGTGCCACTTGCCTAAAGATGTCATGGGCTTTGTGTGCACAGAGTGAGAAAAGTCCATGGGGATTATGATCTTCCAAGACTGAGATTCTCAAATCAATTGGGAAGCAGCTCCCTGCCCTCCCTTGCTCCCCTGGGCCACATGATAAAGGTACAAGGTGTGCAACACAGACCTGAGCGGACAGTTGGTTGGTAGCAAGGTGGAAGCATTGGGGCTGGTGTCACGCTTACCATCTTTGAGCGTCATCTTAAGGGAATCCAGCTGAGATCCTGAAGAGAGTGACTGCCAGGATCTGGCAACCTCGGTGCCACAAGAAACTGAGTAAACAGAACCATTGAGGGCTGAGGACTACAAGGAGATGTGTCACATAGTCATAGGGAGGGCCACACTCCATCCCAGTGTGGCTAGCTGGCCTGGAGGAGCTGCTGGAAGCATGTGGAAGTGACATCCACTCAGCCTCCATGGCGTTGGCAGTCCCTGTGTGACCCATGGGCAAGGATGGGAGGGGGAAGAGGCGGGGTGGCACGGTCCAGCTGCGACACCAGAGCCATTAACAGGCCAGGAGGAAGATGGAGTCCAGCCAAGCAGCTGTAGCTGGAGAACTTCAATGACTCCCAGGATGGGGGGAGGGGGGTTTTCTGAGATGATGCCTGAGGGACCCTACCCACAGGACACCCCAGTTCTTCTCTCTACTTGATTTTATCTTATTCAACCTTTAAAACCCAGCTCCAAGGACACTCCCTGAAGTGTTCTGTTCTAGAAATGGGTCATCCTCCTCCGAACTCCTGGAGCTCCCAAAGCTCTTAACCTTTATTACACACGTTATTTTCCATCTTGTACTTGGGCTGGCTGTGGTCCATTTGCCCCAATTAATTTTTCTAGACCATAGCCACCTGTCCTGTGTTCCTCTGTCCTCTTTACATCCAACATCTCCTTTGAGATCAAGAGACCTCCTCTCCCGAGTCCTCCCTGCAACCCAGGCAGAGTGCTTCACACATCACGGATGGGGTGATTTTATTTTGAAAGAGTGACTGCATGCCTAATGAAGAAGGCAAGAGGGAGCCCAGATCGGGGAGGGAGACAGGGTGCTTTTGAGTCCTTTGGGAAAGGAATCGCTGTGGCTTTGGCTGCACTGCAGCCTCGTTTTCCCAGGAGGGGTTAAGTCTTGCTCACAGTGGGTGAGCCAAGAGATGGAGGGAAGGAGACAGCCAGTGCAGGAACATGAGTCCCTCAGTTCCAAGGGACAAAATGCCCTTGACAGGGGCAGCCTGTGCTGGGGGCCCCGCCCTGGGGATGTGTTATCCCAGCTGCCTTCCCAGGAATTAGAGGCAGAGAAGGCATGGAAAGACTCATGGTGGAGGCTGGTGGGTGAAGGGACAGGAAGCAGGGATGCGGGTGGGGGCGGAGAGGACACCTGGGCTGACTAATTAAAGCCTTTGGTAGCTGGCCCCCACCAGCTCAAGCAGATTATCACTGCTGACTCAGCTCCCTGCCAAGGCCAGAGGCACACTCCCTTTTTTCCTGCTTGATTTGCCTAATGGAAGCTGACAGTGAAGTTCAACCCTGATTGTCAGATTTCAGTAGGAACCTCAAGGGGGGAGAGGAAGGCAGACATTTGAGGAATAAAAATAGCTCACATAATGAGATCCTTTATTTAGCTGAACCACTTTTTAATGACTCACCTCTCCCTCCCTCTTCTCTCTTTCTCTCTCTCTCTCTCTCTCACACACACACATGCACACACATAGTTGTCCACACAAATGTCTGATTTTCAAGTAGAGCTTGCCTAGAGCCCATAGGAAAGAGGCTGTCCGTCCCGGACCGTCGGGGTCTGCAAAAGGGGATGTGATCTCATGGCGGAGCAGGGAGACATTTGTCCACACCCCTCCGACCAGCCTTCCTTTTAGTGATCCATTTTCCAATAGGTGACCCAAGAAATTGGTCTGGCCAGCAAAACCCAATGTGTGGGCTGGCACTCACGGCCTTGGCTGCTTCCTTACCCATCTGTGCTCTGGTTCTCAGCTGAGGTCTGGAAGGTCTAGTTAACTTCTCAAAATCTGAGCTCCTCCTCATCACAATCAGGCTGACCTCTCGTGCAGAGGAACAAAATGGCACAGGGAAACTTCTAGACACCACCTGTCACACCGCATCTGGCAAGAACGTCAGCGCCTTCTCTCCTCTGACGGGCAGTCTTCTGTGACTTTTATAGGAAGTCACTCAGTAATTGTAAGCTTGGGATTAAAAACAGGAAGCTCTAAAACAGGAAGCTGGGCTTTCATAATGGGAGGTTCTGGGCCACCTGGGTGGCTCAGTGGTTGAGCATCTGCCTTTGGCTCGGTCGTGATCCTGGGGTCCGGAATCGAGTCCCGCATCGGTCTCCCCTCAGGGAGCCTGCTTCTCCCCTTGCCTGTGTCTCTGCCTCTCTCTCTCTCTCTCTGTGTCTCTCATGAATAAATAAATGAAATCTTTAAAAGGGGCGCAGTCCCGAGGGTTTGTGAGGGCCGGGCTCCTTTCTGAACACTTCATGCACACAAACTCAGGGAAGCCTCCCCACTCTTGCCCCCCATTTTACAGATGAGGCAGCTGAGGCACAGGATAGTGAAATTTCTTGCCCAAAGTCACCATGGCATTCATCCGTGGTGAACCTAGACTTTGTGAAAGAACTGAAGAAATTGCGAAGGCTCCATAAATATAAGACGTTAGTATCCTGGGTCACATGTGTGTAAAGATTCTTTCATAAGGAGCTAATAACAAATGACAAGAGCAAAATTCTGTGTGGGAGGGACATGGGCCCAGATCCTTAGGCCTCATTGTGCTTTGTCCCCTATATGCCTCCCTCACCCCATGCTGACCAGGAGATGCTGAAGGTCACTCTGCAGTGACCCCCTTGTCCTGAAGGTCCAGCTAAACACAAACCTTCCCACACTAGCTAATGTCTCCAGAACAGGCTTCTAGAGAGCAAGTCTGGATCTACTGCCTGAAGCCAACCCTGCCTCAGGTATCGCTGAACCCTGAGGGGAAAGGCAAGCCAGAAGGTCACTCTAGGAAATTTAAAAATTGACTTGTGGAGTGTTTTTCTGAGTGGTCTTTTCCCCCGTTTGGATATAGACCACACTTTCTGCTCCTCATCTATCAAAATATCTACTGAGAGTTAGTTGCCATTTTTCATGGTGATGCTTTGCCCCCATTTGTCAACATTTCCACCCCGTCTCTGGTTTCACAGAGGACTCACCTGAGGCACAGAGAATTGATGTAAGTTGCCCAGGATAGAGGCAGCCAAGGAAGGCCTGGTGTCCAAAGCCTGAACTCTGTTCACTGTAAAATGCTCCCTCCTTATGTGGTCAACATAGAATACGAGGCATAATGAGGCAGGGAGGAACAAAAGAAGAAAACCCAGTTAGTGACCCCAGGACCTTGGAACTTACTGTTCTGCGTTGACTCCTATATTTTTTAACATGCCCATGTGAGGGAGCCACACAAACCACCACCCCAGATGCCTGTATTTCTCACCTCATACATTTTCCTTAAATTTATCTTCGTGTCTCCACCATAGGAGAATCTTCCGTTTGATTCTGAGGATTCTGCACAGCAACTCAGCCCTGGCCAGCCTGCCCACCTCTCCCTTCCGCTCCTGCAAAAGAATGATCTTCATATACATTCACGTTTGTTGTTGAGCAACAGTCTATAAACCTATGCTCTGCTCATTGCCACGCAAAGCAACAAAATCACGCACTTTTTAAGGTTCTCTGTGCAGCTATTCAAATTAATGTCTAGGGGCACCTGGGTGGCTCATTGGTTAAGGATCTGCCTTTGGCTTAAGGCATGATCCCAGGGTCCTGGGATCGAGTTCCGCCTCGGGCTCCCTGCATGGAGCCTGCTTCTCCCTCTGCCTGTGTCTCTGCCCCTCTCTCTGTGTCTCTCATGAATAAATAAATAAATAAAATCTTTAAAAAATAATTAATTAATATTTAACTACTTTTACAAGGCAGGCATGATTTTTATCAATCCCCAGCTTCCCATCGTTGGTGAACTGTTAATTTGGAACATATGACCAAATAATAACATCCATTGAAGGATTCCCCAACTTTTGCTCACTTCATTTTCCATCTGCTCCATGACCAAGTGACTAGAAAAGTGGCCATCAGGAGGCTGGTGACAAGACAGAAACAGCAAGAGAAATCTGCAATCAATAAAACAAGTGGGACTCCTATCAGCTCCTCACCTGCTTGGCTCATTCACTTCTGATCAACACCTGCCACGGGCTTCTGCTCTCTCCCTGTCAGGGGGACAGACTGACCATCACCAACTCTGCCCATGAGACCCCAGATGAATCCAAATGAAATAAAAAGCATGCCCACCCAAACCGAGGGAAGGGGCATGGGAGTGGGTTACTGTCGTTAGTGGTTGAGAGATCTCAAGACAGTGAAAAAAGATGAAAGCCACATAAAGTGTATTGTTGGGTAAAACAGGAATCTTAGCTCAGAATATCTAAAGAGATGCAGGGGTGCAGAAGTTGGCCTTCTGAGAAGAGCTCAGAATAGACTCCGGACTAGAAGGGGAATAGAGGCTGACAGAGGGAGGAGAAACAGAAGCAAAGAACTTAATTGAACATTTCCTTGTCCTCAGAATGGATATGCCATGAACCCTTCCCTCTATGCTTATACTTAGGGAATGGAAATGAGGGAAGTTCTAGGATGGAATCCAGGAAGCACCTGGATTGAGTTTGAAAAGAGAGTTTGGGAGGATCCAGGGAGAGAAACTGGGTGCTCTAATAGGTGGAATCGTTGACAGATGGGATAATTTCGAGGATTTGGGTGAGACATAATATTGTTTTATCAATAGATAAGAGAGAAGGAGGGAGGAAGGGAGAAAGGGGGGAAGGAAATAAAGGAAGAAGGAAGGGAGGGAGGGGGGTGGAGGGAAGGGGGTGTTCCAAGTGGCGGAAAGAAACTCAGCATCCAAATATAAAGTGAAGTAAAATGTGAATGTTTCTGAGTCATTAATAGAGTTTTCAAAAAAAAGGAGAGAGAAATTCTACTTCATCTACATGTTTGAAACCTTTTCCCTGGAGTGGGCATTATGCTCAAGAAGGAAATGTAGTCCTAGTATACAGAAGTGCTTTGCAGACCAGAAACTTTATATAGTTAGGTTAGGGTGAATTGTTTTTCAAGTTTTAGAATTAGTCTGTAGAAAAAGTAAACAAGTCCTCATTTGGGTTATGGAACACCATGATTGTGTTTTTATCTTGATCACATAAAAGTGATATTGTTGGAGAGTGGTCGGAGAACAGAGTTAGGGATGGAGGAAGAAGAGGCCAGAAGGCCAAACTGACGAAAAGGATCCACTCTGATGGCCTAAAGTCAGGCATCTGCTAAAGTCTATGCAAGAAGAATTAGAGGTTTAAATATAGTATTTGGGGGCACCTGGGTGGCTCAGTGGTTGAGCATCTATCTGCCTTTGGCTCAGGGTGTGATCCGGGGATCCTGGGATCAAGTCCTGCATTGGGCTCCCCTCGGAGCCTGCTTCTCCTCCTGCCTGTGTCTCTGTCTCTCTCTGTCTGTGTCTCTCATGAATAAATAAATAAATAAAATCTTTAAAAAATAAGCAAATAAGTATAGTACTTAAAATTGTCAGCAGAACGGTGAGGAAAAAAATCCAAATCATAAATATCAAATGTCAGGACTGAAGAGGTTCCTACTGTATTCCACAAGGAGTAAATAGAGTGATCCTGGAGGGAGAGGGAGGCAGAGCAAGTGACCAACACGGTTTTCTTTTACAGTATCAGGTCAGTGTATCTGCTTTACCATCGACAAATTAGGAAATGTTGCTATAAGCGCTTTATCTGGAGGAGAAACAAAACCAAGGGAAGTTGAAAGTTCTAGCTTCTGTGGTTAAGAATGGGAATCAGAAGACCATTTCCCTTCTGTTCAAGAATTTTTGAACTATTTGTTTTCTTCCCCCATATACATCTAATATTGTGATTAAAACTTAAATGAAAAAAATTAGATCATTCTAGCAAATGAAAAAAAAAATTGAAGAACTATCATTCTCCCCTGGGAAATTGTGACTCACCTCAGGATAACAGATTTATTTGCTTCAGACCAAATGTGAGAATCTTAAATTTTGCACATGACTGGAATTTTTGTAAATTCAGGAAAACGCAGCTGTGACTCTCATGCTTTACTTCTAGCTTCTGTCTCACTGTATGTATGAGTTGCATGCTTTCCTGAAGACCTCCTAATCAAAGGTCTAAGGCACCATGAAGTTAGCTTATCAATAACCCTTCATCTCATCTCCCTCATAAAGCTTATCCAGAGCCCATTGCTTAAGATAAATGTCTTTTCTTTTCTTTTCTTTTGAAACATTGGCAGGGGGAGAAGCAGGCTCCTTGCAGGGAAAACCCTCCCCCCCCAATGCTGGACTAGATCCTAAGGACCCCAGGATCACGACCTGAGCCCAAGGCAGATGCTCAACCACTGAGCCACCCAGGTCCCCAAGAAATTCATTTTCTTGTTTCTGTTCTCTTTCCATGTGTGTTACAGACCTTCAGATAGCATATCAGTTCACCTCATCCAAAGACTTCCCATTCCACCTATCGATTCTGCTCTTTCGTGCTCCCTGCAACTGTCTGCTCCTGACCATTATCTGCCTCATCATTGGCAGGTTCATCTTGTATTCACTGTCTTACTTTTACTTCTTCTGGGACCTGTCAGGTAGTGTCCTTTGAAACTACATTGATGGCAAGGAAGGAAACCAGCTGGGAACTCAAGTAAAAGTTTACCCCTTGCTAGTAGTTGATTGTATGGGAAAAGAATATACATGATCCAGAGAACCAGCATCTATTGAACACTCTCAATACTATGGTAGGTGTTCCATAGGAATGATCCACTAAATTCCCACAAGCAACTCATGATAAAGGAATTGTTTCTTCTCTATTACAGATAAGAAACAACTTCATTAAAAGTTAGGCACCTGTCCTGGCCATACTGTTACTATGGGGGAGTGCCAAGTTTGACCTTAGGTCTATCTGGCTTCCCGTGTCTTTTAAAAATATAAATCTGATAGTAATTTCATTGTGGCTGGCTTTCCACATAAGACAACTTACAGTGAATAATAAAATGGGGATCAATATAGCTGTATTCCAACCAGCTGGCTTCTAGGCAGTCGAGAACTTGGAGTTGGTGCCATACGTTGGCATCAGGAAACAATCAGCAGGATTGAGGATCCAGGGATATTGGCTTTCATCTAGGCCCTAAGACCAAATAGCTCTTTGGACTTCAATTTTCTCATTTATAAAATAAATCATTTTTACTGGATGATCATTAAGCTCTCCTCTGACACTGTCGAATCTGTATACTTGAAAGAAATAAGGCTCATTAAAGTTATTGTCTAATTCAGATATCTTGCAAATCACTGTGGTGAATGAGGTGGAAAAATGGATTTTTAAGGTTAAATAGTAAGATAATAATTGAACTAAAAATAAAATCCTCACATTCTAACATTTAACTTGTTACTGCATGGAATGGAGTTAAAGTACTATAGTGTATTTGTCAGCTCTGGGCTGCCATGACAAAAAAAAAAAAAAAAAAAAAAACACAGACTGCATGCTGTAAGCAACAGAAATATATTTCTCATACTTCTGGAAGTTGAGAGAGCTAAGAGCAAGGTGCCAACAAGGTAAATTGTAGGTGACCACTATCTCCCCATGTGCTCATGTAACCTCTTTTTTTTTTTTGTATGTGTGCAAAGAGAAACAGAGAGAGACAGAGCCAGGGAGAGAGAGGGAAGAAAGGGAGAAGGGAGAGGAAGAGAGAGAATGTTATCAGTGTTCTTTTCTTACTGTGACACTAATTCTAATCCTATAGGATCAGAGTCCCACCTTTATGTCCTCATGTAACTTAAATTACTTCCCATCTCCAAAGACAGCCACGTGATAGTGAGGAGGGGTTAGGACTTTAACATATAAATTGTAGGGGGACACAAACATTAAATTCAGAGCATTAGAATCAGGAAACAATGGCCTGAACCTGTGAGAGCTGAATTGCCAAATTATCTCCCTCAAAGAAGAGCAAAGGAAATATCCCAGTAAAAGCCTTAAGTTGTAAATAATGCAGAGCAGTGCTTTCTCAAACTTTAGCATGCATAAGCATCACCTAGAGAGCCTGTTTAGATGTATAGTTTAGCTGTGAAATTGGCTCTCAAATTACCTGTGAACAGAGCAGAAAGGAAAACATGCTGGTTGTACACTTTTCATTGTCCATAAGAAATTTGATATAAATCCCTTAGGGGAGCTAAGTTTTTGCCATTGATTAATTCTAAAATAAATGTATCATCTCTATGATAATGAGAATAAGTGAATGATGCTTGGAACAAAATCCTGACAGTAAGTAATAAAGCTATTTCTTAGAGCATTTCTCAATATAAGTTGAGGCTATAATGTCAAAACCAACTCAATAAAATCATTATTCTGGGATTATGGATTATAGACTATTTCAAAATAAATGTAAATTTGTTTCTTCCAAATGCATAGAGTAATTAAAATTGGGCCAACAAAACATTGTCTAACAAAAATCCTTGGGGGACCTGCTTTAATGAATAGATAACACATCTTCGATAAGCATGATTTAAAAAAACAAAAAACAAAAACCGAAGGTACTTCTGTAAAGCTTGAAGAGTTGTTTGTCTCCTAAGTAGTTTAATCATTCTCCTGGGGCTTGTGTTTATACAATTAATTTGCTTAGGAACACTTTTTTGTTTTTGTAGGCCAATAGGTTTTACCTAGAAATAGGGATGTTAATGAGAGAAGACAGGCTGTATGTATAAGATTCAGAAATCCTATGTCCTATAACTTTTATATCTATTTTATGCAGCTGGCCTCTGATGCCTGTCTTTATGGTGTGGTTGAAGGGCTGGTTGGTAAAATATCCATAAGAGTTTGCTCAAAGATATGTAAGACAACAGATTACATTGGATGGGGCATAGTTCTCTGATCCCAATGCTTCTCCATAATATCACTTAAAAATGCCTCCACACAAGTGTTTTGTGCTAGCCCGGGCACTGTATATCTCATCTCTTTTCTGAGCCAGAGGAGATGTGCAGATATGAGGGGAAAAAACAAAGAGAAAACAACAAAATTTCATTGTGTTTGATTTATGGATTTGTTCTACTTTGGGAGTCTCAGAGGCGTTCTTTTTTGATAAGGGCCATAACCGATTAGAAAGTAATGAACTATGGAAAAGAGTCCAAAGATACTGAGATTAGATCTCCATTGAACTGAAACTGGTAGGACTTGTATGAAATGTCCTCTTGCTGTCAGCTACACAAAATGTGGTTGCCTCCCTGTTGTCATGTTCTTTACCTTCTAAGAGCTAGGTTAGAGAGCCAGAAACACCAGCAAAAGGAGTGAGCATGCCTTTGTGCTTGGCAGTTATGTTACCTATTTTAAGTAATGTTACCTCTATTAAGCCATGGGAGTGGGGTGTATGGTATTACAACCTTCCCAGGAGCAATATTTATACTTCCTATACTTCAGCTAAATGACTAAATCTAATCTAGTCACTGAGATCAAAAGTGTTCACAGATAATGTTTGCCTCCTCTTGAGGTAGATTCACCATAAAGATTTCTGATGGACTCCAAAAACACACACAGAATCATATTGTCTATCTTTACATCACGATTGTCTTGTTAGGGCATGTCAGTGGAAATCCAGCTCAGAATTAATATGTATCAATCACTTCTAACTTCATCAGTCACACCATAGACAAGTTTATACTTTGGTTTTGTGCTATTATATATACCTGGAAAGACATCTTTTCATCCATCCATTTATTCAAAAAGGCTTCAACTTCATACCGAGATTGAAATAGAGAAACTAAAGCTCATCTTATTTGTTCTAATTATTTATCCTACAGTATTTATTTTGAAAAGATAAGCAGAGTACAGAAATAGTTCTAGTTTTCAGGGGCTCTGGTGGGCAATCCCAGCAACCCTTTTCATATCAATATAATTGATAAACCTCTAGGCAGACTCAGAGTGAGGGAGAGAGAGAGAGAGAGAAGGAGGGAAGAAGGGAGTAGAGGAAAGAAGAAAGTAAGAGAGAGACAGAAAATCCAAATTATCCATACCAGGAATGAAAGAGGTAATATCACTCCAGATTCTACAGATAATAAAAGGATGTGTCAATAATTTCAGCAATTTAGGTAACAAGGGCCAATTCTTGAAAAAGCACTCAAGAGTAAGTAGATAACCTGAAGAGTCTTGTATCTATTATAGAAATGGAATTTATAGTTTAAATCCTCCTCACAAAGAAAACTCCAGGCCAAGATTACAGCATTGGTAAGTTCCAACAAACATTTAAGGAGGAGATAATTCTAATTCAACACAAACTCTTCCAAAAAATCAAGGAAGGGGGAATACCTCCCCATTCATTCGATGAGGCTAGCATTATACTTACTTCAAATCAGACAAAGACATCCCAAGAAAAGAGACCTGTATACCAATATCCCTTATGAACATTGATGCAAAAATTCAAAACCAAATTTTAGCAAATTAAATTTAAAAATAAAAATAAGACATCATGAGCAAGGAAGGTTATCTCAATAGTACAGTTTTGGTTTAACATTATTAAAGGAATCAAAATCAATTCACCATATTAATAGAGGAAAAAAAGGAAACTCATCTGAACATCTAAATAGATGGAGGGAAAAGCATTAAAAATAAACAGCTTATCTGCATTTAAAATAAACAAACCTCTCAGCACTATAGGAATACAAGGAAATTTCTTCAATCAGATAAAAGGCCTCTAAGAGGAAGCATAGACAAGGATATCTTCTCTCATCACTTCCACGCTGTATGTATTTGGGGTTGTAGCTGGTGCAATCAGGTACAAAAAAAGAGTTAAAAAGCATCCAGATTGGAAAGGAAGAAGTTACCAGTCTTTATTCTCAGACAACCTGATAATCTTTATAGAAAACCCAATGGAATCTACAAAAAGTGCTACTAGATCTAGAAAGTGCAAAGTTGTAGGATCTACAATCAATATACGAAGATAAATTGTATTTCTATACGAGCAATCAGTAATTGAAATTAAAGAAGTAATACCATTTAAAATAGCGTCAAAGTACGAAATATTTAGGAATACATCTGACAAAGTGTGCAGGACTTGTATATTGACAGCTACATAATATTGCCATGAGAATGTAAAGAAGAAATTGATAAGTGGAGAGTTATGTCATATAAGATCTAGAGCTATAAAGCTTTTAGAACAAAATATAAGAAAAATATTTTTACTTTTGCATTCCATACTTTAGATAGGACACTGAAAGCATGATCCAGTTTTTTATTCTGTATGTTGGTAAATTGAACACCAATAAAGAATAAATTTAAAAAAAATAAATAAAAGAAAAAAATTAGACAAATCGGACTTCATTAAAAACTGAAATCTTTTGCTCTTCCAAAGACACCAATGAAAATGAAAAGACAAGCCATGAACTAGGAGAAAATATTTGTCAATCAAACATGTAATAATACATCATATATATTATTATATATAATAATACATTATATTAAATATATTAATATAATGTTCATATATAAAATGATATTAATATGACATAATTACATATATAAATATATTAAGGATGTAATATATATTATATATTATTCAGACATGCAGATAGAAATATGTACAAATAGGAAAACATTTTAAATAACATTAGCCATTAGTGAAATATAAATTAAACCATGGTAAGATGCCTATTACATTGGTGAAAAAAAATAATGACAATGTCAAGTGCTAATGAGCATGTTGAGGAATTGGAACTCTCATGCACTGCAGGTGGGAATGTAAATGGAACAATTACTTTGGAAAGCAGTTTGGCAGTTTCTTTAAAAGTCAAACATACATTTACCATATGAGCCAGCCATTCCACTCCCAGGTATGAATCCAAGAGAAAAAAAAAAGTATGTGTCCTTTCAAACACTTACACATGAATATGCTGTGAAGCTTTATTTGTAATAGCTCAACACTGCAAACAACCCAAATGCCTGCTCAGAGGTGAGTGGATAAACAGAAGGTGGTGTAGTCTCACGATGGAATACTACACAGCACTAAACAGGAATGGGCTCCTGCTAAGGCAGAATCATGGATAAATCAAAATAAGTGTACTGCGTGAATAGTGGTAGATGAAACAAGAGTAAAAATACCAGATAGTGAAAACATCACTCCAATCAACTTGCACTGTCCACACTTTGAGGACTGACCATATCCTATTTTGAGCTAATGAGTGATTTTCTTTTTGAAGTTCTTATTTTAATTCCATCTGGTTAACATACAGTGTTATATTGGTTTCAGGTGTACAATAGAGTGATCCAACACTTCCATACAACACCCTGTGCTCATCACCATAGGTGTGTTCCTTAATCCCCATTACCTATTTCAACCATCCCCCTCTCCCCCTCCCTTCTGGTATCCATCAGTTTGTTCTCTAGAGTTAAGAGTCTGAGCTAAGGAGTCTTTAAAAAACAAACAAACAAACAAGCTAAATTTGTGTTAATCTGGAAAGCCATCAACCCACCTTTGATCCTTTGAACCAGTTGGATGAGTCCATGTATCCTAGCTCCTGCCAGGTGACCAAGCTGAGCCCCCTAGAGCTGCAACACCATAGCCTAGAGCTCATGGCTACTGCATGGACTGGGCCTCCCTTTCAGATGCCCTACTCTCTCCCAAATCCTATTGCCACCAGCTCTCACTTGGAGATCCTGGAGTTACAGCCCTGCTTTCCACCTGGTTTTTGGCTTGGAAATTTGCTTTTGCCCTTGGTTTCTCCCAGCATTTGATGCAAACAGTCCTCAACCAGTCTGAGCTGGCTTACCTCTCTGCCTTCCTTGTTACCAGGTTCCTGATCCTGACCCCTACCATGCAGAGAAAGCCAGCCCTGGGTCTCCTGTGATATCAGGCAGGTAATTAGTTAAGAGTGTATGCACGTTTCATCTGAGTTTGTATTGTCTATCAGGTTGTGTGAAATATATATGTTCATCTCCATGCCTATTTAACACAAAGTCCCTATCTCTAGGGGTAATGTGCCATTTTATCAGTAGTTTTCCATCAAGTGAAGATCATAACATCCTAATATTCTCAGTTCTGTTCCTCAGTTCCCCAGGGAATCCCTTTTCTCAGGTACTAATCTTGGCAGCAGTGCTCATTAATATGATAAGGCTCTCTGGTTTTAAACAGCTCTTCAGACCCAAACAGACCATAATTGAATGGAAGATTTAATTGTTTTTTTCTCAGCAAACAATCAGGCCAGGAGAGCAAGGACACTGCAGACAAAACAGCACCGTTCGACTCTGGAATGAAAGGCGTGTGTTTCCATTCACTAATAGGCAGAAATGTCACTGGATTGCAGAAAGGCTGACTCGGGTCTCAGTTCGGAGGAGGGCACTATTGAATGCTCCCTTCTGGCTGGCAGACAGCTCAGCTGAGTGGCTCTCTCTTCCGCTGTCACTCCTGTTGATTTGCCTTCAAGGTGGTCATTCAGAGGGAAAGAAAAGGCCACAGTTTGCATTTCAGGCCCAAAGATTTAGCTGTGACCCCCATCCAGCCTCAGCTTTCAGCTGCATGGCTCAGTGAAGCTCCAGCAGAAGGGTGGCACACCTTGCCTTACTGTTGTCTTTTGTTCGCATTAAGTAAGATCATCACACAGAGGGATAATAACTGCTTCCCACCCACCCACCTCCCCGCCAAAATCCCACAGCCAGGGGCATGGGTTGGATGCATCGGTAGCTAGCCCAGGATCAGCCAATCCCATATTTCACTACACAACAACTTGGTAAATCATCTTTTTAACCTTATTGAGAGTTGGCATCTCCTCTGCTTTATTACCTTCTGCCTGACTTTGCTCTGTTCCTCCGCTGGCACTCAATTTTCCAACTCTTTGCATTCGAGCTGGAAAACTTTGTAAAACCTGAATTTTCAGCTTTTTTTGCTGTTGTTCTCAGACAATGCGAGAGAGCCTGTCTGTATACGGTATAGATCATGTTTGCTGCCATTTTGAGGGACTTAGAATCATAGAGCAAGTTTATAATATAGTTTCAGGAGAGGCATGCCTCTTGAGCAGGGAGCAGAATGGGAGACTGGACATGTTTCTAGCTATACTGGAATCAGATCTCCATATCTGGAGAGGAAACAAAATCCCAGAATATCACAAGTGCCTAGGTCTGTGGTGGAAGGAGTCAAAACACATCTTAAAGCCAAGTGACCAAAAAAAAAAAAAAAAAAAAGTGACTCTGAACATGCCCAAATTCACTTCTAATAGTGATCATTAATGAAAATAAGATCAATTGCCCCTCTGTAGTCTGGTAGAGATTGCTAGAAGTTTGTACAAAGTTTATGCATTGCTAGAAAACCAATATTCCTTTCTTCATGGATATATTATTCAGAGTCCATGTAGGAAAACAATTACATTTCTGTAACTAGTCTCATTGATACACATAACTTTCTTCTTCACTTCCATTCTACTATCCCTTTGTCTTTATTCAGATTCCAAAGTGGTTAGAGTTCTTGACCTTGTTGATGATATGAAACTTCTTTCCTGATGGGTCTGAATATTGAGTGGTCCTGCCCTTCTTTGATTAGTATAGTTTTCTATTGAGCATGGAACCAAAAAATGGCTTCTCTAGAGAATCCCTAGTTTGAAGAATGATCTGGAATGTCCCTCTTATGTGGCTGCAACCCTAAAAAAAATCAAGATCTATCGGGATCCCTGGGTGGTGCAGCGGTTTGGTGCCTGCCTCTGGCCCAGGGCGCGATCCTGGAGACCCGGGATCGAATCCCACGTTGGGCTCCTGGTGCATGGAGCCTGCTTCTCCATCTGCCTGTGTCTCTGCCTCTCTCTCTCTCTCTCTGTGTGTGTGTGACTATCATAAAAAAAAATTTAAAAAATCAAGATCTATCACTTCAGTCAACAGAATAGCAGCCTTCTTTGTCTATTGGATCAATGGCATAAAGATCCCAAAATGGGGGCACCTGGGTGGCTCAGTCAGCTGGGCATCTGCCTTCAGCTTGGGTTGTGATCCTGAGGTCTTGGAATTGAGTCTTGTGTTGGGCTTCCTGCTCAGCAGGGAGTCTGCTTATCCTCCCTCTGCCCACTTGTGCTCTCTCTCTCTCAAATAAATAAATAAAATCTCTAAAAAGAAAAATCCCCAAATGGCCAGAAGGTCAGCTAAACTTCGTACTTAATGGAACCCTAGGCGTGTACTTTGTTGGAAGTATGGGAATTAAGCCTAGAATGGCAAGGATGGGAAGCAAATATTTGCAAATTGGTCATTTGGTATGTTAATTCCCAGACCCATGTATTAAGGCTATGAGAGAAACAGCACTGTACATAGGTCACTTCTTGAAAGTACACTCTACATCAGGTTTTAAGAGTTCTTTCTCCCAACTGGGACTATAATCAACTCTTAAATAAGCAATTTTCCCATCTATCTGACCAGCTGCTTCAGTGTAATGTGATACATGGTAAGACTAGTAAATTCCATGGGCATGAATCCATTGTCACACTTATTTTGCTGTGAAATAGGTTCTTTCATCAGCAGTAATGTTGTATGGCACACGGCGACTGAAAATAAGGCATTTAATAAGTGCTAGTGCTGGCACAAGCATTGAAAGAAAAGAAGGCATGTATGTATCTATCCTAGTATGAACGAATCACTGCCTTCTTCATGCCAGAAGGAGACTGGAGAAGTTAATTCACCACCATGTAGCTGTCTGGTCACCCTGGACAAAGGCACCAAAGCAGGGCTTAGCCCTGGTCTTTGCTGTTGGAAGTTATACCCTCAGACCACATTGGTGAGCCAATACATAGCCTTTGTCTATGTCCTTCTGGGAACTTTGCACATCTGACTTTGCACACGTGACATCTATAGAATGTGTCATCTTGTCCATGTGATTATTGAGAGCCTCCTCTGCAGTGCACAGCCTTTGCTTGGCATTAACATGGAACACAAATATGTTGACACGCTGCTCATCCAATACCTCTTCCTCAGACTTGTTGTTGCTAGTCTTCCAATTTTGTGCCTTCTGATGCCTGACCAACGAGCCAAACACTTAGCAACTGCACATGAATCAGATACATCCAAATTGCTCATCTCTCAGTCCAATCAGAGTAGAAAAACAACTGCCCAAAGTTTTGCCATTGGGAAAGATTTGCCTGTATCTGTATCTTGACCGAATATTCCTGATCAGAGCTGTAATACCACAGCAGTTCATTTCAGATTGTGGCAGCACATTGTGCAGAGCAATCTGTGAACCAGATCAAGCTTTTTTTTTTTTTTTTTTCAGTAAACCAGTCATCTTTGAAGCCATAGATGTGGATTGAGAGAAAGGAGTGTTTGCAGGAGGGATAGATGAAGTAGGAATTGGGGCCTCCTGTTCATGCATCTTACCTCCCTTTCAGACCTGCTTAACCCCGAGCTCTTTCATAGCATTCTAACTTGATGAGAGATGGTTGCTGTGCATATCCAAAGGTGGTGAGTCAGTTAATAGCCAGTTCATAGTTGGTAGAGTAACAGATGCTTTGGTGCTCTGCCCGGATCTTGACACTCATCATTTCGGTACATGCCAGTAGCGTTCTGCTGTAGTCATCAGCAATTCTCTACTTGACAGCTTTCTGGGCACATGGCACACCAATGTGCAGAGCAGTTAACAGCCCTGGGAACAGCTCTCAGCCAATGACAAATGGGAGGCAGAGAGTCAGTACACCAGCTTCCTCATCCCTTTAGGTAGAATGTTCCAAACAGTCTCCCAAGGGTTTCCAGTGGGATTAACCACTGTGAGTTGCTCACAGTTCAAAACTCATGAATGTGCTCATAGTCCTTTGTTTCTCTTCCCTGCCTCATATCTCTACTACTTTTCTTTACCAGTGCTTTCTGGGATCATCTTTCAAACAAACTATATGTATTCAAGTCTTGTCTCCAGGTATGCTCCCGGGAGAACCCAGGATATGACAGCTCAGATGGCACAGAACTCGATGTCAGGTGCTCAGGTTCTTTTCAAAAATAATCAGGAGCTTTACCTCAGGAAAAGGATATGTAGATGTGAAGGCATCCACGACTTAGCTCTAAAACCTCTATCTGCATGTAGGTAGGAAACCACACTTCCCACCTCCCTTGAAGCTCAGTGTGGAAATGAATCTGAATTCCAGTCAATAGGATGTGAGCAGAGAACTGTGTGCTACTTTTTAGGAGCCTTGCTCATAAGCAACAACAACTCCCATGAGTACTCACCATGCTCTATTTCCTTTCAGGCTACCTGCAGTGGCAATACCTGATTTGTCACTGGGAAGCACATGATAAAGCTAAGAGACTTGTTAGCCTGGGTGACTGTATGGAACACTCCCTTCCTCAGCTTCCTGGGAATGGCACTAAACTGGTATATGGGTAAGTAATGAACTTCTTTGTCCTTGAGCCAATCAAAGCATAGATATTATTCTACCTTCACCAATATATATAAACCTCAAAATATATAAACCTCAGAATTATTATTTTAAGTAGAAAAGATGAGAAACAAAAAATAATGTTTCAGAGAAAATCTTTTTTTAAAAAGATTTTATTTATTTATTCATGAGAGACACAGAGAGAGAGGCAGAGACACCGGCAGAGGGAGAATCAGGCTCCATGCAGGGAGCCCGATGTGGGACTCGATCCTGGGCTCTAGGATCATACCCTGAGCCAAAGGCAGGTGCTGAACCACTGAGCCACCCAGGGATCACCCTGAGAAACAAAAAAATAATGAGAAGTTTCAAAGAAAATCGAATCACTATAGTAAGCTTGATTTTGTTTGGTCCACATCAAAGCTGCTCAAAAACAAAAGAAAATAGAGAAAACAAATCTATAGAAGTTCATCAAACCTGCATCCAACCAGGGCCCACTGGTCACCCCAGAGTTATGCAAAATCATTTTGCTCTCTCTCAGAACAACTTCCCATGCCATGTAACTTTTGCCCACTTCATCAAGGGGGAAATCTTTGTTCTCTCCTTGAATATTTTCTACTCAATTTGCATTCCTGTTAGGCAAATGCCTTTTCCAATGATCTATAGAGGGTCTCCAAATATTCCACTCCCTCATTTCCCCATTGGGCTGCCCATACCACCATTGAGAGATTCAAATCACAAGTAGGAAGCCTCTCATTAAACAAATGGATTAAAGACAGAATAAATGGAAGTTCCAATTCTTGTAACTGTGAAATAGTTTTTATCTGATTAAATTTCATGCAGAAAACAATGATGAAACTGGGACAAACAAAACAAAACAAAAAAAGCAAAGAGGGATGTTTCTATTGGTACTGGAGAACGATCAAAAGCAGGCAGAAATTGGAATGGATTCAACACTTGAGTGAAAGAAAATGCACTGGGTGAGAGCTATGTTTATATAGCTTTTCCCCTGAGGGCTTCTCCAGTATGCTCAATGTAGGTTGCCTAGAACTCAAACTACTGTATCCAGCCTTTTAGTCTGAAGTATCAGAAGGAAGAATTTGGTGCTTCCAGAGTAGTTGAAAATTTAGGAGAAGAATGTTTAAAAATAAGGAGCTACAGAAAGAGAAGACCCCACATTTACATGTAAACTCCCCTCAAATTCTTGATGTCACTTGAATTATATGTAAATGAGGGGGAAGCAGTGCTGCCAAGACACTCAGCAGAGAGCAGAAACTGGAAAGTTGAAAAACTTGAGCAGAGAGTTCAGTTGTGACCTGCTTGAGGAGTGATAGAGTTCAGAGTTTGAATCCCATCAAGTTACAAAGTACTGGTCAACATGTCAGGTTTCTACTGATTTTCAAGGACAATGCCTTCATGACTCTTTCCCAGAACTAAAGAAAAACTACATCTGACCCACACTAACAAAGGATAAAACAAAACATCTACAAGTTCAAGTTAACTAGCTAGCAATTAGATCACTGGCTAGAACAAAAACTGACTCATTCAAGGAAGATGAGTTTCTGAACATCTACAATATCCAATACACAATAAACAATTAGTGGACATGGAAAAAAAAAACAATTAGTGGACATGGGAAGAACAGTGCAGTGTGATCCAAGAGAAAATTCAGTCCATAGACTAAGATCATAGATAAGTATGTTGTTATTAACAAACAAGGACTTTGAAGCAGTAATTAAATATATGATCAAGAAAGTAAATTAAAAGATAGTTATAATTAGTGATCTGAAGAAGAATACCAACAGAAAAATACGAACTATAAAAAAGAACCAAAATTAAATTCTAGAACTTGAAAAAATAATATTTGAAATGAAAAATTCACCTGATGGGCTAAGTAGCAGATTATATATGGTATAACAAAGTCACTATGAACATGAAAGAGGAAAAAAATGGGAAAAAGTTCAATAAGTTCTCAGGAACATAAAGGACAATATAAAATACTCTAACACAGGTGTAATTGCAGTCCCTAAAGGAGAATTTTTTTAAAGACCAGAAAAATATATGAAGCAATTGTTGACTTTCCAGAATTTGGCAAAAACAATTAACTTATATATCCAAGAAACTCATAGAACCTTCAGCAGGATAAATATAAAGGAAACCATAAGTTGATAATCATATTTACACTGCTGTAAACCAAAGAGAATAAAAAAAAATCAGAGAGACATGACACATGATGTACAGGGGAACAATACTTATTATAAATAACTTCTCTTTTGGAACAATAGGGATCAAGAGACAATGGAATGTCTACCTAGAATTCTGTATCTAGTAAAAATAGTCTTTGAACATGAAAGCAAAATGACATTTCAGATAAACAAAATTTGAGAGAATTCATAGTCAGCAGACCTGATTTTAAAGAAATGCTAAAGACATTTCTTCAGCCTAAAAGTAAGTGAAACTTGATAGAAACTAAATTCTGTAGAAAGGAACGAAGAACATCAGTAATGATAAGTCGAGTCAGTCCTCATTATTCAGGGATTCTGTATTTATGAGTTCACCTATTCACTAAAACTTATGAAGGACATGTGCCAAGTGGTGGAAAATGTGAGTTGTCTGATGTGCATGTTCCCAGCTGCAGTGACACTCTGCTTTCTTGCTTCAGCTCTCATAGTGTAAATAAATGACTTTTTAGTTTTACTTAGTGCCGTATTTTTCAAATATCTGTGCTTTTTGTTGGTGATTTTGCCATTTAAAATGACTCCTTCAAGGGGCACCTGGGTAGCTCAGTCAGTTAAGCCTCCAACTTTTGGTATTGGTTCAGGTCATGATCTCACAGTTGTGGGATCCAGCACCATGTCAGCCTCTGAGCTCAGAGTGGAGCTGCTTCACATTCTCTCTCTCTCTCTCTCCCTCTCACTCACTCACTCTCTCTCTCTCTCAAATAAATAAATAACATATTTAAAATAAAATAAAATAATAAAAGTGGCCCCTTTGGGGCATCCAGGTGACTTAGTTGTCAAATTCTTGATTTCAGCTCAGATCATCATCTCATGCTAATAAGATGGAGCCCTGAGTCCCTGCTTTAGATTCTCCCCTCCCTCTTCCTCTCCTATCCTCGTTCCCTCTCTCTTTAAAATAAATAAATAAATATTTAAAATGGCCTCTTCAGTGTAGTGCTGACGAGCTGTATAGTGTTCTTAAGTGTAAGTGGGCTATGACATGACATGTGTGTGGGTAAGCTTCATTCAGGCATGAGTTACAGTACTGTTGTCCATGAGTTCAATGTTAATGAATCAACAACATATATTTTAACTAAGGTGTCTTTAAACATAAACACACATAAAACAAGGTTAGGTATTGGTCACTTGATGAAAATGTTGTGACCAGAGTCTTGAAGGAACATTACCCTGTATTTCCTATAGAAGTGAGAGCTCAGTATTCACTAACTCACTATTCATAGAACTTGATGGAACATTACTAACAGAGTATCAGCTGTATAGAACATTACCATGAATAATGGGAAGAGGAGTCAATTGTTCCTTATTAGCTTCCTTAAAGACACATGACTAACACAAAAATGTTAATACTGTTTTGTGGGTTTATAAAGTATGTAGATGTAAAATACAAAACATAGGTAAACAGTAAACGGAATCGTATTGTACTGTCGCAGGTTTCTTACATTTTATGTGAAGTGGTATAAAATTAAATCCAAATAGAGTATAATAAGGATGCATATTATAATCCCTAGAGCAACCTCTACAAAATTGATATGAAAAAAATTATAGCTTAAGAGGCTATTAGTGAATTTAAATGGAATATTAAGAGTATTTGATTAGTTCAAAGAGGTCAGGAGAGAAGGAACACAGGAACAAAAATCAGATGGGACAAATATAAAACAGATAGTGAAATGGTTGACCTAAATACAACCATGTATCAGAATACACTAAATGTAAATACATGAAACAGATTGAAACGTAGAGAAATGTCAGACTGTGTTGAAAAAAAAAATGAGTGAATGAACAAACTATCTTGAAAAATGGGTCAAATGGGACTAGTGAATATGTTGTCCTTACTGGAAACCATTTAAAGAACTAGCATCCCCCACCTTCATTCAGTTCACCCAGTGTAATGGTGAGTCTAACCCTATCTGTGGCTTCCAAACTGGGCATATAACCCAAACCTGGACAGTCATAGCATAGTTTATCCCTATCTATAGTGACTGACTAAGAAACAGGCATAGTACCCAAACTCTACTAATGAGTCACAGCCAACACTTTCGCTGGTATGCTGGGGAAGAGAAGTTATTTTTTCACAAGGTTCTAAGCTGATAAAATGTAAACCTGGGACTTCCATTTTTGTCAGTTTAATGATGACAGTAACACAGAAAAAGCAGAATTGAAAAAAACATAAACAGTTTTCTGATGTTATCATTTTAGCCATTTGCGTTCAGGTGTGCCTGTAGCCATATATACTCTGTCTTTTGAGTCATTAAAACAAAAACAAAAAAAACCCTCTTTTAGTTTCTATTATTTTCAACCAAAAGAGACCTGATTAAGATAAGTAGCAAACCAACTATTTTCCAAATAATCCTGAATATTGATTGAAACGAGATATGCCTGTTAAATGAGTTTGTTTTTAATTTCTGACCCATTTTCTTCAACCCTGAGAAATCCTTGCAAACTCATAAACCAGAAATGATATAGAGAGCTGCCTTCAACTTTTCACAATTGATGGATATTGTTCATGAAAACGTTGTGCCCTCGAATTTCCACATGACATGTTAGTAGGCCCCCGAGGGTGTGCTCTCAACCATCATCTATTCCCTCTAGGGTGCTCCCCTTGGAAGAATTCTTTACCTTTTCCCCAGATGATTGGCTCAGTGTCCATGACTATGGGTTTATGTATAGGAATATTAACCTCCTCTTCCCACAGCATGGAAATGCTGTTTACATATACTGAACCTAGAGCTAGGTGGATTTCAAGTAGATCCCTACTTGCCTATCATTGATGAAAGTTTTTATGAAATTAAAAACTAAAGGGATAATCTATGCTGTTCTGTACTTTTAAAATGTCTGATGTTTGGGGGATTTGTATGATTAGAAAGGGAAACTATCCCTTAATTTTCGTGAATTGCCTTCCAAGTAATTGACTTTCTCACATGTCTTTTTTTTCTTAAGATTTTATTTATTTATTCATGAGAGACACAGAGAGATTGGCAGAGACATAGGCAGAGAGAGAAGCAGGCTCCCTGCAGGGAGCCCAGTGCAGGACTGGATCCCAGAACCCAGGATCACGCCCTGAACTGAAGGCATATGTTCAATCGTTTAGCCACCCACATGCCCCTCTCACATGTCTTTAAATGTGACATTTCATCTGTAATGAAAGAATGAGTTTTTAGGGACTTGTAAAACTAACAACTGTTTTTTAGGATCTTCCTCCACAACTATCTACTGTCACACATATAAAGAACAAGTCGGCTGCCAGTGGATTAATAAATGTACACCAACATAGGCATGATATATTGATCAGCACTCAATTCAAGAAGCTGTTGTGGGAGGTAAGTGCAAAATGGCTTAAGTGCTACTTGTTTATTCATACAACATGGTAAATTCTCAATAAATGTCCCATGGATTGAATTGAATATATGCTGGAACAGACTTGTGTGCAAAGCGTACTGGCCTAAAGAGGACGCAGACAGAGCCGGGACAAGGGGGATAAAAATGAGAGCCTAAGGAACAGAAGAACAAAGTACACATGACCCTGAGAGTGGATAGCTCGAAGATGAGCCAGAGATGCCTCACTAGCTTTGCCCTGGTCCTGGCCTTCAGTGTGGGTCATGCATTCCAACCAAGAAGGATGCAGAAAGTATTCTAAGCATAGGGAACAATGTGCACTACAGATCAGAAACATGGAAACAGGTGTAACTAGAGGAGAAAGAAGTAGTCCTTTTAAGTATAGCCAACAATGTGGAAGGGAGAGGGAAGAGGGGTAAAAGATGAGTCTAGAAGAGTGGGCTGTGGCCAAATGGGGAAGGATCTTATGTGCTACACTGAGGACTTGATCATGGAATGTGTCTGATGAGGAAAGGCCACATGTAACTCCATGGTCTCCAGGATGAGCAAGTGGGTGAGTCTGCCCACGAGGAAAGACAAGAGAAAGGGGCAATCAAGAGAGTAAGCTGGTAACATTGAGTTCAGGGCACGTTTGAAAACATTCACCTTGTGTGTTAGCTCAGCCTGCTGTAACAAAAATACTGTAACCAGGGCAGACATTTATCTTGAACAGCACACATTTATTTCTCATGGTTCTGGAGGCTGAGAAGTCCAAGATCAAGGTACTGGCAGACTTACTTCCTGGTGAGGGCTTTCTTCCTGTCTTTCGGACATCTGCCTTCTCGCTGTGTCCTCATATGGCTTTTGCTTTCCTTGGTGCAGGCACGCACTCCAAATATCGTAGAACAGAAGAGATAGACGGATGGAGGAAAAGCTTTCTGATCTTTTCATGTAAGGCTAGGAATCTCATTACAGCTCTACCCTTGTGATTTCATAACTACTCCCCAAAATCCCCAGCACTACATACCACCACAATGGGAGTTAGGGTTTCAACATATGTATTTGGGAACACCAAAGGAAACTCAGTCCAGAGGAGCTCGGAGAACTTTTTGATTTCATTGGCAGGAAAACTGGACTCCATTCCTTGGCACTCCATAAATACAGTCAACAGAGCTGTCTCTAATCTATTTTTCACATGTTCACAGCTGGCCACCAGGACTTGATGGGCAAATGAGATCTCACCCGTGACTTGAACCACTTTAGCTCAGGAAATATAAAGGCAATTCCCAGTCTTACTTGGAAAAAAAATAAGCAAGCTTGTCCTGGAAGCCCAGTGCTGACCCCACAGCCCCAGCTGACAATCTTTTGGCTTTGGAAATTTGTGTAAAGTGTCTCCTGGGCCTTACCATTTTTCATAACCTTTATTTTCAAATCAACCCCTAGTTCCTGATCCCCTAGGCCCCTGCTGGAGAAAAGTTGATATATCTTAGAACCAAGGTGTATACATGCAACACTTGCTACTCTACCATATTTGCCAAATGTCAAATTCCCCTGCTGCCTATTTTCAAAACTAACCTTTCATCTCCTCCTCCATCAGTATCCCCCCCAAATGCCCATATTATTATTATTTTGACATCTCTTGGGTCTTCAGATTTAGATGAAGGCATAGCATGGCTCAGGGGTGGTTTCAAAAGCCATAGATCAAAATCCATTTTTTTTTTCATTCCACCTTGTTAGCAGAAAATTACACACACGCATACATACACACGAGAGCACACTTCATTCTCAATTATTATTTTTTATTTATTTATTCCTGAAAGACACTGGAGAGATTGGCAGAGACACAGGAAGAGGGAGAAGGAGGCTCCTCACAGGGAGCCCGATGTGGGACTTGATCCCAGGACCCTGGGATCATGACCTGAGCCAAAGGCAGACGCTCAACCACTGAGCCACCCTGGTGCTCCCATTCTCAATTGTGAATATAACAAGAAGACTCGGCTCTCCCATCCTGGACAGAGTGTATAATTGTAAGAAAACTGGCTTTATGTTCGTAGAGAGGCTTCAGACAGCAGAAGGCACAGGTGCATGTTCCATAAGAGCCTGTTGCTGAATGAGTGAACGATGGATTTACAGGCCCTCCTGGGTATTGAACAAAATGCTCCTCATCTGAATAGCAAAGTGCTCCTACCAGCGGGGCTTCTCTGCTGTCTGGCACAGTGAAGGCCCTGTTCTCTGTGTTAACAGAGGGTTACAGGACAGCAGGTGGGGATGAGGGCTACCCAGAGCCCAGGTGATAGAGCAGTTTCCAGGTGAAGGAACCCCTCGTTCTGACCATTTTGTCCTGAGCACTGACTACAGCAGCCAGCTGGCTGTGGCTCACCCACAAGGACCTTCCTTCATCTCCCACTCAATGCACTCCCCAGGAGGCTGTCTGCAGTCTGGGACCCGGGTCACGAGAAAGGCACTCTCCCCACAGCTGCCATATTATTTACTTGGAAGCTCATAAGATCCAGGATTGCAAATTCCAATTCCGAAATAGCCAGGAAAGCAATTACAGCAGGCCACACTGATGCTCAGTTTTAGAAAAGACATGTTCTCTCCTGATGCATTTGAATGCGCTGTTTCCTCCGTGGACCTCTACTTTGTCACATGCTCCTGCATTCAGTCAACAAACATGGCCAAGTACCCACTCCCCATGAGCCAGCTCTATCTCACAAGTCACTCTCTTCCGTGAAGCCCTCCCTGGCTTGCTCAGCCTGAGTTAACAATTCAGCAGCACTTATTTGCCATTCATTTCAACTGTGTATTTACTGCTTTCACTGCCCACCTCCAGTATGCCATCCTCGAGGGACACTGAGGCACCCAGCATGCCCACTGACCCACAGGAGCACAACAAGCCATCACGTGGTGTTCAAAATCCCACATTGGCTACAAAATCCCACTCTTCAATACCAGAGATTTTTCCAGGATAAATACTACATATTTCTCCCTACAGGGTTCGAGTAATGCACTTAGATTTTTCGGTTGTTTCTTTTTGACACTAGAAATAGCTTCTTGGGACACCTGGGTGGCTCAGTGGTTGAGAATCTGCCTTTGGCTCAGGTTCTGATCCCATGGTCCTGGGATCGAGTTCCGCATCGCGCTCACCACAGGGAGCCTGCTTCTCCCTCGGCCTGTATCCCTGCCTCTCCCTCTCTCTGTGTCTCTCATGGATAAATAAATAAAAGCTTAAAAACAAAAAAAGAAATGGCTTTTTTATGAATAGCTTGGCTGTTGTACACCTGCGTTTAAGGTGGACTTCACACCACAGTCAGGATTATCAGAGAATAATCTCACACGGAGATCTCCGAGTATTGGGTCCCAGAAAGAAAACAGACAGACAAACAACAACAAAACCCCACTTCCTAAGAGTGCTTAGGGGTTAAGTCTGGACTCCATAAGAACTTCAAGGCCCTGAGGACAAGCCAATGGTTCAAAATCTGTGGTCGTTTCTCAGCCAGGTGTTATGCTGGAATATCCTGTGTCCCAGGTTTCTGAAATAAATCATTGCAGTCCCAGCCAAATGTCCTAAATACTACACATTATTAATTAGTATGACTAAAAAGGCCAGCACGGGCCAGCAACATCCCCAAATGGGACAGAGTGTTGAATAACACAGTCAGTGATTTCTAAGGTATCCGGCAAAAATAGGAATGTGCTTGCTTGTAAAACCAGCAAAGTAAGCCTTATTAAGAGGCAGTGCTTTGTTGGTGGTCCTGCAGGTCAAATAGCTAGGCTATCTGCAGACAGACAGCAGAGGGTGAGAAAGAGAGGGGACGAGGGGCAGAGACAGAGACAGAGAAGGGGAGAGAGCTGATGCTAGAGACGCTGCTGGAGGGATGCTGGGGGCAGAACAGTTCTGTGCTTTCTGCTAATTTATGTCTTTGGTTCCCCACCGATTCCTCCATCGACTGAACCCGGATAAAGTCTGGGAGATGCAGTGTGCAGGCCAGGGCCCACAGACAACGCAGGCTGGGCTGGGGAAGGCGAGGCAGGCTCTGACGTCCCAGAGACCCAGAGCAGGCACAGCGGTTCTGGAGCTGCCACGGCTCCACGGGACCAAGAGGTGAGCATGCAAAGAGCAATGAGTCCCACGCTGTTTTCCAGGGAGCCACTGCCTGTGACTAATGTTAAGCATGTTCCTGAAGGTCTTTATTCACCTCTGTCACATGATAGAAAGTTAACCCCAATACCTTGCAATTCCTCTTTCCCTTCATGGGCAGGTGGGTGTTGATCCCAGCAATTTGCCCCGTGTGTGGGAAGCAGCCTGGATGATCTGAGCCCTCTGGGACTCCTGAGCTGCTGAAACATTGGGTGACCCGTGAGAAGGAATCGCTGAGCCCGGGCCAGCACACACTGTCCCCTGCTGGGCTCATAAGCGCTCCAGTCAGACAGGATCTATGAACAGCTCAGATGACGGTCTACCCAGGAGCAGACACAGTGAGAACCTGTGTCCTGTCTTCCTCCCAGTGTGTGTTAGTGTAAGGGAGACAGAAGAGGAGGAGGGGCTTTAGCTTTAGTTAATATAAAAGACAGAAGACGCTTTCCAGAATCTTCTCCTTGGCAGAATGAGAGGCTAAGAGCCAAGGGCCACAGGTGCTAGGCACACACAAAGCTCCTCGACTGGGCCTTCAGCTCAGGACCCACGGACCCCACATGCTGCAATCACAGAGTCACGGGGCTAAAGTGACTTTCTGTCCAGGAGACAGTCAACTATTAAAGCTGCTTGATTCGGGAGAGCTAGCTGTAAACCTTGGATCTGCCATTTATTTGTTAAGGGTCTTGGAGGCAGGTGACACAAATCTCCTAGAGTCCCAGTGTTCTTGTCTGCAAAGTGCTATTCCTCACTGCATTGCTGGAAGAATTAAATAAATAAGATCTCCGAAATATGAGAATCCTAAATAAATGCATGTACATGTTTCTGTTCCATTTCGAAGAATAAGATTGTGACAGCTACTCTTGATTTGACTTAGCGTAATGATGACCATGATTTCTATAGCTCTCGGGATAGGAGCAAGAGAAATATGTCTCTACTTTTTGATTTAATAAATTGAAGCTTCTGAGCATAGGGAGAGGGAGTGGATGCTGCTTCTGGGATGGGATGGGGGCTGTCAATCTTTTCGGCTTCTCCTGTTCTTTCCTCAAAAGAACATTGCCTTGTTCACAACGGCCTGGGGGAGGGGAGTGGATACGTTGTTGGGTCCCTTATGAGGTGACTTGAAATGAATTTCTACCATTGAACAGGTAGCCAGGTAGCTTCTGGCTGTCTCTCTGGCTGGTCCCCTCCTGCTGATGCCCCCAGAGCACCTGTCTACCAGTTTCCATGGCAGCAGCTATAAGAGTAACAAGCTGGACCACAGGGAGGTGATGGTCACGTGAGATGTCAAAATCTGATCACCTTGAATCCTGCTCCCAACCATTTATTCCTGAGCGTCGCTCTGTAGGCAGAAGCCTAAACCCCTGCTCCTACCTTCCCTGGTGTCCATTTCCCTTTGTCCTTTGTCTTTTTATTTGTCCCTTAAGGCCTCCCCCATGTTATCTGTTCAGTGATATATCTGGAAGATGTTCACTTGATCCATTTCTCCTGTCTTCACCCTAATCCAAGTCACAAACATCTCTCAACTAGAGTGTTGCAGCGGCTTCCTAACTGGTCCATGGGACTCTCCTCCAGCCCCCATCATCCATTCTCCAGGCTGCAGCCAGAGAGAGCTTTTAAAAACACAAATTAGGTAGTGGTATCCCCTTCCTGACTCTCTTTAATGGCTCCCCATTGGTTGGAGGATCAGAAGAAGATTCTCAGTGCAGCTTCCATAGCCTTGTGAGGTATGGCTGACACCTCCCATCATCCGCAGTCAGCCACACCAGCCTTCTGTTCTTTCAGTGTAGAGGTCTTGTCCCTTAGGGCCATGGCATGTGCTGTCCTCACGGCCTGCAAACTCTTCAAAACCTCCCCACCTCTCTTCTTCTTGAGAATGCCTGCCCACCGGATCTCAGCTGAACTGTCTCTTCTACAGGGAGGCCATTTCTTCCAGGACAAGCTCACTGCCGCAGCCAGCCTCTCTAAGACACGCTGGAGTCCCATGTTCTACACTCACCCAGGCTGTTGTTCTTTGTCTTTCAGAGACATTATCATGGTCATAACTACATGGGATCTCTTATAACTAGGTGTGTGTACTTCATGTATTCAGCCAGTCATTCTTTCTGGTTCTCTACCATAACTCCAAAGGCTGAAAAGGGATTGGCACGTGGTAGATCCTTACTTAATATTCACTGGATGAATGAATGAATGAATGATGTTTGGCAAGAACAATTATCTTTTCTGTATCTCAGTTATACATTCTGGAAAGTAGATATCATATTATAATCATCCTTGTTTTCTAAGAGATGTTGTGTGGAAAACTGGAATTCCACACCACCCCAGCTGGACTCAGCCCTCAGCCCAAGGACCAAAGTGCACCTGCCAGCCTGTATGTGGTGTCTATCCTCATCGCAACCTTTTCACCCCCCACAGACAAGCTGGAAACCAACCCCTGGCACAGGTACTCCATGCCTGTTTGGGATCAATTATAAAGACTGATTAATTCCTAAGGATTAGTCCAAGACGTGACTCCCTTTCCTCCCTATTTCTTCTTCTTTGTCCACTCTCCTGGCATGTCCCATGGTCAAGCCTAAAGAAGCATTACCTCAGCAGAAGTTCCAGGATTCCTGTCCAAGTCAGTGGTGGATCTCCTGCTCATTCATATGCTGCCTCCTTATACCCCATGCTGGGGTGTGAGTGCCCCATCCTGCCCATTCCAGCCTTTGGTGTGCTGGCTAATCCTCAGACTCACTCTGGCAAGACCTGGCCAAGCTCAGAGTCTAGAGCACCCCTGCTTCCAGGGCTGCAAAAGAGAGAACTGGATGTACTTCCTTTGGGCAGGCCTGTCCAACCATGGCACCTGTCACAGGAACTCTCTCATAAAACTCTGAAGCCCGATTTTATCCTAATTTATGTGGTGCGAAGGACAACCCTGACCACATTCACTGGGTATTGGGAATAGAAACACGTTTCTTCTTTGCCAGCAAAGGTCTATTTGACTTTTCAACCTGTGGCATTTAAACCTTTGTGTTCCTTTTGTTGTAAGCAATTCTGGAGCTCCAATGCATCCCCTTAAGATGACATCTCTAACTGGAATGGTAGCTTTGCAAATTGATGTGAATGTACTTGGCAGTGTCTTGAGATGCTGAGTTAACAAATCTGTCCTTCCAATCATCTGAATTCAGTGTGATACCTTTTGGCCCAATGTCAACAAACACTGTGAATGCATGTGGTTTTAGAGACGGGAGTTTACCGCAGCTTGTTTAGATGTAGATCAAAAGAAACAGATGTTTGCATTAAGAATTAGACGTGGGATTGTCCTCTGAACATAACTATCCTCTCTTCCCAATGCATGTAATGCTGTTGGATAATCTATATTTCTACATGGCATTCTTTCTGATTTTATAGATTGACTTATCTTAAGGCTATTTTTAATCATGTTGCCCACAGACAATATATGTAATTCTGACTTTCCTTCATGAAACATGATTGAGATCTAGCTTTGTGCCAAGTCCTGTGTTATGTCTTTTGATAAAGAGATAGTGTTACTATCTGTTTCTGTTTCATTTTCTAGTAGAAGAGACTAAAAAGGAAATGAATGTTGACAGTGCATTATGATACATATACAGATCTTTCTCCATTTACAAGGGGGTTACATCCTAGTAAACCCATGGTAGGTTGAAAATATCATAAGTCGAAAATGCATGTAATACACCTAACCTACCAAACATTGTAGCTTAGCCTAGCCAAGCTTAAATGTGCTCAGAGCACTTCCAATAGCCTACAGGTGGGCACAACCATCTCACACAAAATCTATTTTACAATATAATGTTAAGTGTTGCATGTGATGCATTAAAAGCTATCCTGAATGTGGAAAACCTGGATGCCAAACGTTTCTGAGTTACAGAGGATATAGATGCTGGCGTGGCCATTCTGTAGAATAAACTCTCAATATTTAGTGAAATTAGGAACTTGAATGCTCTCTGGCCAGCAATTCCATTTCTGGGCATCTATCTCCCACGGAGATTTTCATACAAGTCCATTGTGGCATTATTTGCGGTTCTGGGGAGTTAGAGGCAAGCCCTTGCACAGATGATAGTATGCAATGAACTAAAGCTGAGATTAACATTACTCTAAACCTGAGACTATAAAAGGGAAGAGACAGAAACAGATTGAAAATTGGGGAAAGGCATTTCAGACAAAGATAATGAGGCTTAAGAGAGAAAGTGTGTTACTTCTTGAATATCTCAAACACTAGCACTTCTGTTGCATTGGGTGTGCCTGGAAGGCAGTGGAAGAAGGGTTGGACAGGTAGGTCGGGGAGAGAATGAAGAGGTCTTGTAATCATGCTAATAAAATACTTTATAGTCAAGCTATATGCAGTTGGGTTATAGATATGCCCATATTTGGATATTTAAGCTAATCACTCAGGTAGCAGTTTGAAAGAAGAGCTAAAAGGAGGTGATGTGTCACGTGCCAAGGGCCAATAGAATCCTATAGTAATAATAAGGAAGTTCTCAATTTTTAGCTACATTTTCCCTTCCATAGATAAGTGAAATGACAATGACTTGTGAAAAGTGACACCACACTTGAACATATTTAGTCATTCATATTTTAAAAATTTATTTTGGGTGGGGGGCGCCTGGGTGGCTCAGTGGTTGAGCACCTGCCTTTGGCTTAGGTTGTGATCCCCGGGTCCTAGGATCAAGTCCTGCATCAGGTTCCCTGCACGGAGCCTGCTTCTCCTTCTGCCTATGTCTCTGCCTCTCTCTGTGTCTCTCATGAATAAATAAATAAAATCTTAAAGAAAAGAAAATTGACACGAAGGTGCCTGGAACCCCAGCTCTGTCAATCTCTTAGGTGCTTCTTCTAATTCTTCTCAGAGAAGTCCCTACCCTCTGAACTCCATTAAACAACTTTGAACTGGCTCAGTGCAGACAGCATCCCAGGACTGACTGGTGGCTTGGTTTTCACCTTTCAGACTGAAAATTTTTCTTCCTCCCACCCACACTTGCTCTGGTTCAAATTCCTCCTCCCTCCTCAGGAAATGGAGGGGAAGAGATGATGCCTTGTCTTGGTAACAGGAAAAGACTCCCAAAGGAAGTCTTTCCTGGGCCTTAACATTAGCAAATCAATCAATGTGTTTTACCACATTAACAAACATCCCTTTTCTGCATTCTGAATGCAGAAAAGGCATTCAACAAAACCCAACATCCACTGCAGATACAAACTCTCAAGAACCTAAGAATAGAGGAAAACTTCCTCAACTTGACAAGAACATTTAAGCAAAACCTGTAGCCACCTTAATTCTTAGTGGTGGAAGGGTGAATGCTTTCCCTGTCAGGGACAGGAAAGAGATGGATTCTCACCAGAGATTGTAACAGTGCAATCAGGGAAAGAGGAAGGAAAGAAGGAAAGAAGGAAGGAAGGAAGGAAGGAAGGAAGGAAGGAAGGAAGGAAGGAAGGGAGGAAGGAGATAGAGACAGAGACAAAGAGAGAGAAAGAGAGAAAGTAAAGAAAGATTGAAAAAATGAAGTGAAACTACTCTTAATACAGACGACATGATAGTGAAGGGGATCAGAATATGCCACCCCAAAGTATACCACTTTGGTATACAGGTTATTTTGAGCTGAAGGCAAATGAGAACCAACAGACACTGTCTGCGGAAAGGAGCCTTCTTGGAACTTCCTTTACTCGACTAAAACCAGAAACTTCTGAAAAATGAGGCTGCTATAAATTCCCTCTCCAGGGGATTTTTATGGCCATGAAGAAGACAGGAAATTGGCATTGAGATGAATCTGCACAAACAAGCCTAACTAAAATAACCTTTATCTTCCTTGTTTCTCCATATAGTTGATTTCCCACAATTTACAGCTCCTAGAAACCCAAGCTCCCCTTTCCTTTGTCTAGTCACTTCTTACCACACTTTGTTAAAATTGTATGAAAGCTTCAAAGTCCACCTACTTCTTTGGGTTTTCACGTCTGTGTATTTTCCTTGCATATAAAACTAAAGAACATTAAGGAAATTTGTTTTCCTTTTTCCCCATTAATATTCTTTTATCACTTTTTTTTTTAATTCACTGGCCCCAGTTACAGAGCCTAAGGAGGTAGAGGAAAAGCTTTCCCTCTCCTAAGATAAATGATGCAGAGAAGAGGATAAAAATCTCTAAAAACCTAATAAGCAAGATTAGTACGGTTGCAGGATACAAGATCAATATACAAAAGTCATCATAATTCTATGTACTATAAGTGAATAATGAACACCTGAAATTAAAACATCTTTTACAGGGATGCCTGGGGTGTCTCAGCAGTTGAGCGTCTGCCTTCAGCTCAGGTTGTGATCCTGGGGTCCTGGGATTGAGTTCCACATCGAGCTCCCTGCAGGGAGCCTGCTTCTCCCTCTGCCTGTGTCTCTGCCTCTCTCTCTGGGTCTCTCATAAATAAATAAATAATAAAATCTTTAAAAAATAAGTATAAAACATCTTTTACTAAGCATGAAAAAATATTAAATGCTTAAAGAACATATGAGAATAGAAAAGATCCACATACCAAAGAGAACAGAACACTGAGAAAGGTCAAAGAAGAATTGAATACATGGAGAAACTACTGTGTTGGTGGGTCAGAAGATTCAATATTGCTAAGATGTCCATTCTTCCCAAACTGATCTATGCATTCAATGCAATCCCAACTGAAAACTCGGTGAGCCGCTTGTAGAAATTGACAAACTGATTCTAAAATTCATATGGAAAAGCAAAAGCACCCAAAATGGCAAAAAAAAAAAAGTCTGAAAAGGAACTAGAAACCATTACTTGATTTCAATATGTCTTTTAAAGCTACGGTAATCAAGGTCTTACGGCATTCATGTCAAAATAGGTGACCAGATCAATGGGACACAAGAGTCTGGTAATAGGCCCACATTTATATGGAAAAGTGATTTTCAACAAAGGTGCAAAGCAATTCAGTGGGAAAATGATAGTCTTCAACAGATGATATTGGAACAAGTGGATAACCACACACACACACACACACACACACACACACACATCTTGGCATCCTTTTCAGCATACAGAAAAAATAACTTGAGATGGATCATACAACTGAACATCATACCTAAAACTGTATAAGATATAAATGAAAACATCAAAGAAATTCATTGTGAACTTGAGTACCCAAAGACTTCTTAGATATGATACCAAAAATGCCACCTATAAAAGAACAAATTAATACACTGGCTTTGATCAAAATTAAAAAGTTCTGTTCTTCAAAAGACGCTATTAAGAAAAGGCACAGACTGGGAGAAAATATTTGCCAAACATAGATGCGATAAAGTGCTTGCATCCAGAATATGGGAAGAACTCTCGACATTCAATTAAAAGAAAACAAACAAAAAATTGGCAAAAGTTCTGAACAGACACTTCATCAAAGACTATGTAAGGCTGGCAATAAGCATGTGAAAATATGCTCAACATACTAGTCATCAGGGAATGGAAATTAAAACCACAATGTGATACTACTACACACCTAATAAAGCAGCTAAAATTAAAAAGGCTGACTACACTGGTGTTGGCAAGGCTATGGTGGACCCAGAACTTTCTTCACACCTTGCCCATGGAAGGTAAAAAGGCGGAAGCAGTGGTAAAGACAGTTTGATAGTTTCATTAAAAATCAAACATGTACCATATGTTCTAGTCATGCCGTTTCCTAGGTATTTACTTGAAAGATCTTTTAAAAAGTCCACACAAAAACGTTTTTTTGTGTGGCAGCTTTGTTTGCAATAGCCCAAAACAAGAGACAATCCAAATGTCCATGAACGGGCGAAGGGACAAGCAAATTGTCATCCATCCATCCATACAACAGAATTCTAATTAGCAACATACAGGGGTTAACCACTGATAGAAGCACAACAGAAATGGATCTCAAAATAGTTCTACTGATCAAAGAAGTCCGACAAAAGCAAGTGTGTATTGTATAAAATTCCATTTAGATAAAATTCTAGAAAATGCAAAGTATTGCCTTAACTCAGTGAAGGAAAGCAGATCCGTGATTGTCCCGGGGTGAGGGTGGATAGCTGGAGAATATGATGGGATACACACAGACACACCCAATAAAAAAAACTCTTGGCAATGATGGGTCTATTCATTGTCTTGATTGAGGTGATGGTTTACCCAAGCATATTCATATGTCAAAACGTAATATTGTGTACTTTGCTGTTTTAAATATTTTATTTATTTATTTGAAAGAGAGAGAGCATGAACATGAGCAGGGGAGGGAGGGGCAGAGGGAGAAGGAGAAGCCGATTTCCCACTGAGCAGGGAACCCAAAATGGGGTTCAAGGACCCCCCATCAGGACCCCAAGATCATGACCTGAGCCCAAGGCAGACGCTTAACCGACTGAGCCCCGCCAGGGGCCCCAACAGGGGTGTATTTTAAACATCAACAGATAGTTATGTTAACTGTACCTTAACAAAGATGATCAAAATAAGCTTTCTACATTCTAAAAATGGAAAAGTAGTGGTCAGAGAGTACAGGGACCAGCAGGTGGTGGGTGATAAAAACCCAAGGGAAGATAGTGTCTCAGGAAGGAGAGTGGGCAGGAGCTGGAATGCTAACAAGAGAACCAGTCAGAGGAGGAAAGATAGTGTCCTCTTGTGTAAAATGAAGCCAGTAAACATCTCTCTCCCAGGGCTGCTGTGAGGATTAACTTCTGTAAACTCTCTGTAAAATGCAATGACTGTTAATATGCAATCAATAAATATGAGTCATTAGCACTAATGAGATATCCAGGTAGAGCCACGGCAGTCAGGATCATAAAATAATATCCCACAGAGAAGAGGGTAGAAATCAAGGCAGGCTTCGTGAAGGAGGAGTCATTTGATCAAAGGCACAAGCAGTATATGCATCATTATTTAAATTTTCATGTCCCGGTGACCTGCGTGCACAAACACATAAACTCTCTGTGGAATATTCAGCTTTTTATATCTTTTCTCGCCAGCTCATCTCCAGCCACCAGCTCGGTGCTCAACAGTCTTAAGCCTTCAATGAATGAGAGTCACAAAGTCATAGAATTTTAGATTTGCGAGGGACCTCAGAGATCAGCTAGTTCAAATTCCTCATTTTATAAGCAATTGAATTGTATTTTAAAGCAGCCAAGCAAAAAGGAGAGACAGTGGAGTAGAAGGCAGGTTTTTTGACCTCCCAGTAGCCTCAGGCTAACCTCTTAACCTTTGCAGGCTTCAGAGGTGTTTTATATGTAAAACAAGAGCAAAGGTACTGCCTGAAGACAGTAGGCTAAACCCCCATATTTCCCTTCCTTCCTCAAGGTAACAGCATGAATTCTTATATCTTTCTCCTTTTAAAGTTCGAAGAACATTGGAGGTTCGGGACAGAGGTTACTTATCTTATAAATCGTCACACACACACACACACACACACACACACACACACACAATCTACAAAAGAAGATGCACAAAGTCAGCTCCTGCATGCAACTTTGTGGTGATCTTGAGTATGTCAAAGCATGCTCAACCACTTATCTTTTTAACTGCACATCCTCACAAAGAGATCCTGCGATATCAACAAATGAGCCTCTTGTCCTCACCACCACAGAGGACCACACACCCAGAAATGTATCCCGGGTGCGTTTGTAGCATCTCTGATCGTGCACTAAATATTACAGTTAAATCTCACTATTCGAAGCAGTGACATGCTACAAGTGTCCGTGAATGCTGAATTAGCAAGTC
The DNA here is from genome assembly GCF_011100685.1 of Canis lupus familiaris. NCBI lineage: Eukaryota > Metazoa > Chordata > Mammalia > Carnivora > Canidae > Canis > Canis lupus. The sequence continues at coordinate 4,630,144 of NC_049227.1, read as the reverse complement.
CTGAATCACTGCTCCTAGGGTACATACAGAGCTAGGTTCCTATGAGCTTCTGGATACAACATGTCCATCAGCTGATCAATGCATAACTTTGTTTTATATGTGCTTCTGTTTAAACACACCTTAGTTAATACATACTGTGGATTCATGACCTTCAGACAGCGCCGTAACTTGGGCCTTCACCAAGTGCGTTTAACACATCATGACTGTCTCACCTCAGCACTGTGCTTGGGGGCCATTTTATATAACATAATTAACCACCACCACCCCCAAAAGCTCAAAACTGTAAAGAAAATGGCATTGAATAGATTATGAAAAAGATGCTCATTTATTGTGTGTGATCTGACACAAGAAAACAGAGCATCCCCTCGTTCAACCTTGGCTGGAAATGTGTATATTGGGATGAATCACCTTTTTGGCTGCTCTGTGCATATCTGCAAATGACCATGAAAGCACTTTGAATATTGTACTTTGAAAATTCACAAATAAATTTTGAGGGAGTGGGTGAATTTGCAAATGCAGAATCCGTGATTACCGAGGGTAACTCTTGGTACTCAGTAGCATCTTCTCTTGGTACTCAGTAGCATCTTCTGCTTTTAAGCTCTCCCCATACATTGGCTGCAAGGAGCCCAAGAACTGTATTCTTAAGGCTCCCTTGTTAGTTGAATTATTATTGAGATTCTGCCAACAATGGATATGGAAGGTGGGAGAAAAACAGGAACAGTTATAATCCTCAGACATAGGTGGGCAGGGTGTGGGTTTCAGCAGAAGGCTGTGTGCTGTTTTATGAGGTTTTCCATTTTCCTGTGAATTGCCTGCTCTGAGTGGCAGTTTCTTATAGTTTCTCTAATGCCTGATATCTGGGTGATTGGCACCATTGATGATTCCCCTGTTTGTACTCCCACCCACCGCTTTGCCAAAAGTTTTGTGGGGCAACTGCGATATTACGATACATAATAAAATATATATTTCATCTTTGTCCTTGACACAGAGTTCCTGAAACCTTTGTCAGTTCATAAGAGATAAGAACACTAGGACTATCTTTTATTCTATTGAGGTGAGTCTGGGTGAGCTCTGGGTTAGGGGCTGGTCACCAGAAAGACTAACTCAGGATTAGAAGCTTGAAATTTTCAATCCCACCTTCCATTCTCCAGAGAGAGGGGAGAGGGGCTGGAAATGGAATTAATAATTGATAATTGATCATGCCTGTGTGAAAAAGGCTCCATGAAAATTCTAATAGTACTGGGTTCAGAGAGCTTTCAGGTCACTGACCACATCTACACTGGGAGAGTGACATACCCTGTTTCCACAGGACAGAACCTCCTGTGCTCAGGACTCTCCCAGAGCTTGTCCTGTGTATCTCCTCATTTGGTTGTTCTTCTGTGTCCTTTATCACATTCTAAACTGGTAAAAATAAGCTACTGTTCTTGTGAGTTCCATGAACCACTCTAGCAAATAAATCAAATCTGAGAAGGAGGCTCATGGAAACTTGTGACCTATAGGCCATCAGCCAGGAGACAACCTGGGTGTGCAATTGACTTCAGAGAAGGAGGCTGGTCTTATAGGACTGAGCCCTTAACTTGAGGGATCTGATGCTATCTGCAGGTAGATAGTGTCAAAGTTGGAGTAAATTAAAAGATACTTAGCTGCTGTTTCAGAGAATGGCCTGGTAGTAGTAACATGAGAATAAAGAACACAGAAGGGAGGAGGGACTGGGGTTTTATCGTTTAGCACCTAATTCTCTACATTCAATTCCTTCCTGATGATAACATCTTGAGTGCTTTCTGTGTCTTTGCCCAAAATCCCAACCATATTGCTTAGAAAGACTGGAACTTACTGATTTATTTGAAAATAATACATTTGGGGACAAAGGTTCCCACTGATCACCCAAGATGCAAATTCCTCTCTCATGATTTCAGTTTTTTCACCTTGATGGTCGTGTTCTGAAAAGCATGTTGGATGATTTGTGTTATTACATATTCAGGTAGGGCTGACATCAGAATGTTGCTTATTAGGTCCTGGGCATGATGCTAAGCACGGTAGAAAAGTGACCTGATTCTATCATTACCACAACCCAGTGAGGAAGACAATATTAGCTTTTATAAATGAGTCTCATAGAAGTTCAATTCCTTGACCAGGGTCATGAAAATAGCAAATGGTGGAATAGTGGCTGAGTACAAAGTTTCCTATAATGACCTCACTGGTGCTTCTGACAGCTGCATCCTTCCATATGATCCCATATTCCCTCTCTCCCCACCATCACGTCAATCCTCAATCTGCAATTAGTCTTTAATAATCTGGGGAGGGGATTTAATGAAGTCCGATTTTGAGGCTAAAAAAGAATAGTTTGTGTATTTTATATTTTATCTGATGTTCACAATGATAGGGGATCATTTTCTCAATCATGGATACAATAATGAAATGAACATGTGCTGGGTGCAACAACCCTGGCTTGCACATCTTTCCTAGATTAGTCAGAAAATGGTAGTCCCCTTTTCAAATGTACAAAGTGCAGGTGGGTGTGGAGACGGTCTCCCCTGGATAAATCTTTGTAAAGTGCATGATCTCAAACACTTCTTTGCTGACTCTCAATTCTGTATAGGCTCTGGGGTCACATCACTAAAAAGCTCTGAGTTTAATAAACTTACCACCCATTTGACTCTTAACCATCTGAGCAATGCTACAAGCTGAATACCACATATTCATTTAATAAACATTTACGAGCGCCTCCTGCGAAATGGGCTCCATGCTTGTGTAAGTAGATGTGCTCTTGAAGTGGGGGGAAGACCATTTTCGTGGATGGGCATCAACACCTCCTCTTTGCCGTCTGGTCTGCTCCTTTATGGGACTCTTATAATCTTTCATGGGAGACATGGTGAATGAGACTTTGGGCTCTTCCCATCCTAGAATGAATGAGAAACCTATTGTTAGTGTCTTGAATGTTTTCTATCCTCCTAAATTCATCTGCTGAAGCTCCCAGTGAGGCTGTTCTTCGGAGATAGGGCTTTCAAGGAAGTAGTTAAGGTTAAATAATCATAAGGATAGAACCCTGATTCCATAAGATTAGTGTCTTGCTTCCTGGCAGGAGGACTATAGAAGACACTTTCTATTCTCCTCCATGGCTATGCCAGGCTTGGGTTTCCAGGGAGTCAGCCCAGAGTCTAAAAGGAATTCACACAGGAGAAAGGAGCTAAAATGTCTGAGATAGGAGAGGGTGTAGGTAGCTTGTTTTAATTCTAAAGCTTAGAAGATAAGGTTGGGGAAATGACTGTAGCCTCCTCCCCAGTGTCTGGCATTTCTGCACCTTCAGCTCTTCCCACACAACCCTGAGATGTTAGACATGCTGGCCTGATGGCCCCCAATTCTCCCTACTTGTCCACTCACCTACACCACCACCAAAGAGGCCCTGTTGTTTGTCAAAAATGACTCTTCTAAGTGGTACCGGCCACCCTCTACTTCTCCTCCCTATTCTTAAACTCTGTTGTCTTCTTGCTAAATAGTCATTAATTGAATGAACATTTACTGCTTCCCTATAATGTGACATGTTGGAAAAGGGTAACTCCACACAGTTGACCTTGCCATTAACCACCCCACCCCAGGAACTTTGCTTGCTTGCCTTTCTCCTGTGTAGGAAAGTTGGAGTCAAAGTATGAATATCAAATTTATTGACATTTCTACTGGCGGGGCTGGGGGTGGGCAGGGTTCTGATGAGTTTGCCGAGTTGAATGCCATCCTGCCTAAAACACTTAGAGCAGTTTTGGACTTTCCCCAACCAACACCAACAAACCAAAAACTAAAATTTTCAGATTTCTGAGTGGTCAGATTGGGATGGAACATTCCCATGGAATTTTCATTCCTTGGTACTTACTCTTTTGTGTGTGAACCAGGAGCCCCTAGGGTCTACCACATTAGGGGAATCAGTCATGTTATCTGGCCTCAGTTTCCCCAGCTGTTACCAATGTTCTAGAGCTGTGTTGTTCAATATAGTAGCCACTGGCTCCTTATGGCTTAAAAAATTTTTTTTAGAGATTTTTATTTATTTATTAGAGAGAGAGAGAGAGAGAGAGAAAGCACAAGTGAGGTGAAGGCAGGCAGAGGGAGAGGGAGAAGCAGGCTCCCCACTGAGCAAGAAGCCCGATCTGGGGCTCCATCCCAGGACTCTGGGATCATGACCTGAGCCAAAGGCAGATGCTTAACAAACTGCACCACCCAGGTCCCCTAAACTAATTATAATTTAATGAAGCTAAAAATCCAGTTCCTCAGCTTCTTTAGCTGCATTTCAAGTGGCTGGCGGTTACTGCATTGGATAGCACAGGCTTAGAATATTTCCCCCATCATAGAAAGGTCCACCTCACAGCACTGAAGCTCTAGCAAGGACCACAGCAGAGATTTGTACAGAGACAAGTTTGTCCAGTGCTTAAGAGCAAGGGTTTGGGCTCTGACAAGCTTGCACCGAAATTGCAACTCTGTCCCACTCATATTAACTGAGTGACCCTGGGGAGTTGCTCACCTTTTCTGAGCTTCAAGGCCCTCCTCATCTGTTGTATGGCAATAAGGGCATTCATAGGGTAAACTGTGAAACTTCCATGAGGCATGAGAGGGAAAGGGCTAAACTCGGACTTCCATACCTGCAGTCTTTGCTCTCATGTAGTTCAGGTGTGTTGTGGAGGAGGAAGAGTGGGTCAGAGGCACCCAAGAGAATGAAACTCAGGGGCTTCCCTGTGCTGCCTGCACAGTGTAAGGTGGATCTGCTGTTGAAGGTCATTTAGGTACGGGTTTGCCCCTCTGGCTGGCTTTCTGGGCAAGTCAGTTTGAGACCTTTCATTTCTGAAAGGTAAACAGCATGGAAGGTCAGGAGCCTGGCACTTCCTCTATGCAGAAGATGCCTGCTGGCAGCAGAGCCAGCAACCTGGGGTTTGTGCAGGACATCCAAGCGAGTATGAAGACATAAAGAAGATGCTATTACATCTAGTGTATGGCTGTAGAGTTTGTATCCTTTTCAAAATATCTGGCTTTTAGGATTCATTAATCATTCATTCAGCCCCCATTTGCTTTCATGTTGGTTGCATGCCTACTTGACGCCAGTGGTAGCTTCTGACCTTGTGCATATGTGAGGGGTGGGAAGGTAGGCGGGTGGGTGGGTGAGTGGAACGGTGGGTAGGTGGTAGGTAGGTCAGATTCTAGATGCTTAAGAACAGGATGAGGATGCGCATAAGAGTCAGCAGACCTAGATTTTGTTCTCTGGATGACTGTACCTTGTCCATGTGGTCCCTGGAATACCATCATTTATTTAGACTTTCTGCTCCATAGGTAGAGACATCTATAAAATGAGGCTGTTCATTTCTGTTCAGCCTATCCCAGGTTTTTATTGAGAATCAAACAAACTTCTGTGCGTGAAGGGCTTTGAAACTGTGGTCTCTCCCTCCAGTAATACCCTTCCACGCCCGCCTTCCCTTTGCCTCTGCTTCTAGATGGTAAGTTCCCTGAAGGCAAGGAAAAGGACTCTTTCACTTGGTACTCTTGCTACTATGTATCCAATACCATCCCTCTTTCTTCCCTACTTAACAGAAGCCCAAGAGGAAACTTGCCAGCTTAATACGACAAAGCCAATCATGACAGCTCTGTCCCCTGCCCAGGTTCCCTTGCACCTAGGAACGGACCAGTGAGTAATTTTGTCTTGACCAATGAGATACAAAGGGGGCATTGGCTGAGAGAAAGTGATGTGGAGAAGTTTTAGGCTTTCTCAATGAAAATATCATTACGGCTGAGTTAGCCTTTCTTTTTTCCTGCCTTGAAATGGAAGCTATGGTTGGAGCTGCAGCAGCCACCTTGAGATCATGAGGAAGGGGCTCAGATATCAGAACTGTCATCCCAAACATCATACAGCCTATTCACTGATACCAATAATTATCTGATACCAGCCTTCTTGATATAAAAGAGAAAGAAAATCCTTCTTTATTCAAGGCAATTTTGTTTGGTTTTCTGTTACTGGGAGAAGACTAGAGTCTTAATTGACATAAAGTTCCAGCTCAGCACCTACCAGTAACTGGTCAATAGCAGGTGCTCAAAGATGTTATTGTAAGAATGACTAGATAAATACCTGAATGAACACGTGAATCATCAATCTTCATGCCCTCTGCAGCACTTAGCCTGGAGCCTGACATCCGATAAGCACATGATAAATATTTGTTGAATTCAATTGCAGAACCCAAAGTTATCATTTAGCACATGGAGGAAAGGAGCCAGAAATACTTCTCTGAACAACTCAATTGCCCTTTTAAATAACACAACAAAAACTGCCAGCTCTCTGAGTTGAAGGAAATACAAAATTGAGAACATCTAGTACCCAAAAGCAGTGCTCCAATTTAGAAAGCCTAAAATAATACCACTCATCACTCTTGTCTCCTGGCAAAGTACAAATTAGTGGCTTGGAAAATTCATCCAAGCTCAAGGGTGACACAGACATTAGCCTAACTAGGAAAAGCCCTTGTGGCCTGCTAGGTCTGCTTTCCAGGTAGGGTTTCTCAGGCTCCACCAAGTCCAGAAAATCACAGGGCACCTCATTTAAAACAATCTCTGCAAAGAGTCAGATACAGCAATGTCAGAAGCACAGAACATTCTCAGTGCAGGCAGAGGCTGCTCCTTGCAGCTCCCCTGGCTCCCAGCACCGAGTATAAAGGGGTTGCTAAAGGAGGGGCTGGCATTGCCTCGAATCCCCCCTTGGTCATTCCCCCACTTTTAGCAGAAGAGACTCAGACCCACCTTGCCCTCCATGGAGATGGCTCTGCAGACAGCCTCCTTCCAGGAAAGCATCATGTCTGGTCTGCTTGGGCCTCCAGCAAGAAAGAAGGATGGGAAAAACACCAGGCAGATTACTGAGCATGAATTATTAATTCTTATTAGCATATGAAAATGCTGTCGGTGACAAGCACTGCGAGATATTGCTCATGGCAGCTAGGCCCACGTGCATGGAGCCGGCTAGACTCCTCTGCATGGAAACTAAGCATATGTTCAAATAGAGCAGCAATGATTATGGAGTGGCCACTCTGCCCCAGATGAGGCATTCATCACGTAGGCACAGGGGCAGCACAGTACGGCTGTGCGCGCACATGTGTTGGAGTCAGACAGACAGGATTCTGAGGCCAGCCAAACCGTCTGTTAATTCATTCCTTCTATCATCCAGTTTTCTCATCGATACAATACATTTGATAGTATTTAAGCCCAAGGACAAGATATGGCTATTAAATAAAATAATGTAGATAAAATGCAATGCTGCATGCCTAACCACTTACGTGAATGATACATATGCACACGTGTGCACACTATGCTTATGCAGACACTGCTCTTTACCACGCTCCCCAGAAGAGGAAACCCAGTCTCCGAGGGGAAATAAGCAAGCGACAGAGCTAGCAGCAAGCTGTCAACCGGAGCTGGAGCCGGAGTCAACCCTCCCTGCCATCACAGCCTAGGTTCCCTCTCTGGGACCTCTCACAGGAGGCGGGGGTTTAGCAGAGAATCATGCAGGGAGAATGTCTTACAGATCCAGTGCTCTAGAACATCCCTGCAGTTCTTTCACTCTCCTTCCTTGTCCACAGCCCAAGCCTTCATTCTGGATCTGACACCTGAACTCAGGAATGGCTCACCTCTTCTGGGGGGTCCTCGGGGCAAAGTAGCTAGCTGAGCCAGATCTTGTGGAAATTCAAAAGATCCTCAGGGACTGCTGGCCCAAGCTTCATAAAGACCTAATGAAAATCTGTCAGGAGGTTGAGCACAGGTGCTTATGAACTGCTTTTTCTTTTTCCTTTGTGGCAGTCTTTTATAGGATCCTATGTCTGGAAAGCCCAGGGTCAGAGGCTGGGGCCAGCAGGCTGGGGCAACTACAGCCACAACCAGGCTCTGTGTTCTGATGTGCAGGTGTGAGTTCAGGGAGCATCATAAAAAGATAGAGCACAGATCACTCGGGCAAAGGTCACCTCTGAAATGAATGTGACTGGTGATCACCTGTCAAACAGTAAGAGCATCATTTATACTGTGCACTGTTTGATGAATGGGGGAAAGAGAGAGGTCGGTGGTAAGAGGGATCTAGCATTTATTATGAATGGACTCTCTAAATAAATCTGTGGGTCCTGGTCACTTAATTCCCATCCAACCACCACAACCATCCCCTTATAAGACCTCTGAACCTCTTGAAGATCTTAGACCAAGGAGTCCAGTGTAGCGGACACTTGTAGAGTTTGTGGCTGTGTAATGTCCATTTTGCCTTTGATACTGGCATCCAGATTTCCTTTTGGGAAACTGATTCCCTCCCACGAGATACAGACTGGATAAGCCAAGAAGCAGAGATGTGGCACCTGAGTAGGATCAATCAGACCCTCTGCAACAGGGTGTGAATCTTGAGCAGTGACAATGAGGATGAAGGTGATACATGCTTGGTTATTCCAGTAGCAGTGTTCTGGTGGGACTGTCAAAATCCATGCTACCTACACCCTTGAGTTTCCTTGTTCCTCACTCTTCAATATTCCTGTCATTTCCTGGAGTTCCCCTTCCTCCGAATTATAAGAAATAATAGTAAAGCTGCTAATTACATTAATGCCCATAATCATCTAGAATCACACAATCTCTGTGGATCAATCAGACTGGTTGCTAAGACAGACACTACAATGGACACAAAGAAATGTAGGACGGGAAGCGAGGGTAGTTACAATTGACAGGGACTCAGAAGGAGCAAGACCAGGATACTGATGACCAGGCAGCTGGGGGAAGAAATATGTGAGATGGAACTTTTACATGGGCCAGAGTATTAGAATATTTGTATCCAGTGTAAATGCTCACCAAAAACTACCCCCTTCCCCACTGAGGATGGACAGATGGACTCTTCCTTCAATACCAATCACCTTCCTCTGCAAATACCCAAGTACCAATGAGAGAACCTAGTGACCAAAATGGCAGCTGTGGGACTAAGGATAAAGGGTAGGAAAAAGCTCAACAATATGGACTTCCTCTCACCAAGGACCTCCTGTCACCTGCTGTCACTCTAGAATGACCAGTATGCTGACATCAGTAACAAACTGTGGACATGAGGGAGTAGCACTATGATAAAATCCCTCCAGGAGGTCATCCAGCTGCCTGGTGGCAGGTTAATTACACTAAGCCACTCCTGTCACAGGGGCCTCTGTAATTTGTCCTGTTGGAACAGACCTCCATTCTGGGTTTTTTTGCTTCTCCCTCCTGGCCTGTCAGGCCTCCGCCAGCACCGTCATCTGTCAAGTTACTGAATACGTTATTCACTGTCTCACACAACATTGCTTCTGGCCAAAGAACGTACTCCCCAGGCAGAGAAGAAAGGCAATGAGCTGATGCCTATGCAATCCACTCTTATCATGAATCCTATCAGCCAGGAGCATCTGACTTCACAGCTTGGTGGACTGGCTTGCTGATGGCTCAATCACAGGGCAAGCTGAAGACAATATTTTCAAAGTTGGGGGCTGTCTTTCTGAGGGGTGTGCATCAAAGCCCAGAATATGGTCCAGTTTCTCCTATGGCTGGAGCACGTGAGTCCAGAGACACAGAGGGGAAGGTGGGAAGGGCATTGCTCATGAACATACCCGATGATCCATTTGTAAGTGATTTTCTTCCTGTATACATGATTCTGTCTCTCCTAGGAAAGATAGTGGAATTGGAAGCAGGAAGTGCCACCCAGATATTCCCTGCTACATTTCACTGGGACAAAAGTGGTTCCCCTGCTGGCTGGGACGATTGGCTGAGTAGTAAAGGGAAACTGGGCCCCTGTTACACAGTGGTGAATAGGAAAATACTCAGGGCATCCCTAGGGCAGTCACACCATTCTGACCTGTGACAAAGGTCCATAGGAGATGCCAGTCACTCTATGTGGGCAGGTACACCAAGGGCTCAGAGCCCTCAGGATGCAGAGTTGGGTCTTTGTAACTTGCCCAAGAGCACCCCCATCCCACCATTTTCTGCAGTGCTGGAACAAGGTGGGGGAAAGTGGAATGGATATTGGAAGAGGGAAGCATTATAGATTGATGGGACAGCTGCCATGGCCCCATGAACAGTTCATTCATCGATTCATTCATTCAATAAACATTTATTGAGCGCCTCCTACATGGTAAGCAGTCTCTGGGCCAAGGGGCAAAGTAATGAATGAAACAGACAAAATTCCCTTTCTTCATAGAGTTTATGTAGATAATAAGCCCCATAAATAAACAATATATATTGTGCTCGAATGTAATAGGAAATATGGGTCCAAAAAAAAGCAGAGGAGCAGAACTGTGTGTTGGAGGAGAGTGTAAGTCTTATGGTTGGGACCAGTCTCCCTGAAAAGGTGACATGTGAATAAGGACGTGAAAGGCTTGCAAATGAGCAAGGTGTGTGGAGTCTTCCAAGTAGAAGGGATGACAGGTGCACACATGCTGTGGTGGGGACAAACCAGCCATGTTGGAAGAGTGAAGGGGCCAGAGTGGCTGAAGTAGAGTGAACACAAGGGATGAGGCCACAGGGTCAGGGAAGCATAGAGGCCAGATCATGGATACTCTACTGGCATGATGATGAAGAGTCTGGTTTCTAGCAGAGAGTACTGAAAGCCACTGGGGGTTAAGACAGGATGCTGTCAGGTTCATTCTGGCTGCTGTGTTGAGAATAGACTGTAGCAGGGCAAGAGAAGGGACAGGCACGCTGGTTGGGAGGTTATGGCAGCAATCCTAGCAAGAACCAGTGGTGTTTTCAAGAGGATTTTATAACAAGGAAGGGATACAGAGTGGTTGGATTCCCTATGCACTTTTTAAAGTAAAGCCAATGAGACTTGCAGACAGATTTATACAGAATGAGAAAAAAAGAGGAGGTCTAGGATGTCAAATGTTCAGGTTTATATTTTAAATAATTTCCCTTCTTTTTCCTCTTTTGTTTGCCTCACTTCACATGTAGGTTGGGTAGGTGGTGGTTAAATTAACCATCTACTTCATAGACTGGAAAATATCCAGATGGGCTCACATATAAGCAGAAGTGAGGTAAATATGAATCAGAGATTCTGGACATGGACCTGGAGGCATGATTGATAAGAGTTTAATTTGCTGCTTTTTGGTAAAGGGGTGGGAATGTTTTCAGTTGTATCTGGAATATCAAATTACTTTAAGTGAAGGTGTTTTGAGAAGTGCATGGCAGGGGGTTGGGGGGAAGAGTGGCTATAGACACTGCACTGCAGTGGACACCTGTTTGTTTCTGGCTTTTCAGCACCCATCCTACCTTTCTCCTGCATCCTTCTGGGAAACTTTTCCCAAATTATGGACCTGCGGTCTCTCTTATGGGTAATGAGGATGATGATAGTCCTTGAGACCACATTCCAGGTCTGCAAATTCCAGCTCTGGGGATCTTGGACCAGCCTCCCAGTCTTGAAAATGAGGATTATAATACCTTGGTGAGCCCCAATCTGCAACCTACTGACCCTGGTCTATGTGTGGAGCATTGGTCTGGCTTGCCTTTCCCTCTGGATTGGATTTACTGTTCATTTCCCCAATGGACAAACCCCTCGCCCTGAATCCAGTCTAGTTGCCTGTGGTCTTGTCCTTCTGACCTAATTCCAACCAAAATTTTCCATCCAACCAACATAGTATTAAACCCTTATGTTCTTTATTGGAATTCACTTTCTTGGAAGGATCCTAAAGGATCAGGGCAAATAGAGATATGGAGTCAAAGTTTATGCCTGGAAAGAGTCATACTGGGCAGATAAACATCCTGACAACTGTGAAATCCAGACTGTCGTGAGAGCAAAGTAAGCCTGAGGTGGGTAGCAGAAACCCAAGAATAAGCAAAGGGCTCAAGATCTGGGGAGAACGAGTAGGCAATGTCCAGGATGATGGGCTCATGGGGGCACAATGGGGATACATGCCAGAGGAAGAAGCAGGGAGGTGTTGCTACTGGCTGGCCTTATTCTTCTTAACACTGACTCACATGGATAATCTGGAGCCATTTAAGTGCCCAGACGCAATAAATGCCCGTGATCTCCATTGGAGTTGTTCTCTTGGGTCTAGCATTTTGACAGCCCTCTGATGATAAGACTCATGTTGCCTGAAGCTTCAGAAGCCACATACTCCCTACCCAGATCTTTCAAAACTGCACCTAGACCAAAAGCAGCCATGTTCTTTGCACATGGAGTCTTGAAATCTTGGCATCAACTGCTAGTGAGACCAGTGTCACCTTGTCCCTGTGCTATAGTGGCCCTAGCTCAGTGCTATCCTCACTGTCCCCTCCCTCATCACCTTGGAAATGAACCATATGGCTGTCAATTTCCTGTCCAGAGTGACTTTCAGAGACGTGCTGGGGAGCATTTTATTGAAGTCGGGAAATTGGAAAGCATCTCAATTTCTCTTGCACCAAGATTTTATTATTTCCTTTGAAGTGAATTTTCAAATACACCAGACAAGTCTCCTCTCAAATGGAAGTATGAAAATGCATGTAAAAATCAAAAAGAAGTTTTTTTTTTTTGGCTTCTCCCATTTTGTATCTTCCCTGCACTTGCTTGCCTGTCTCGCATCTGTTAGTGGAAAGCTCACCTCTACGTACCCGAAAGTGGAAGGCCAAACAGAGCGCTGAAACGCCAGAGAGAAAATGACAGTGAGATTTTTAAGGTCTTACTTCATCACCAGTTTTAGCTATTTATCATGCAGGGATGACAGTCATCTTCATGAAATGATGCTTATTTTTATTAACATTTTTTCTATATGCTCCATGATGAACATGTATTACATTTAAAATAAAACAACAAGCTCCTTTAATTTTGTACCATAGGCCTCAGCTATGTAGAATGCAATAAAGAAATAATAAGTTTGGACTTGGAAGTGACGTTTTAGGTCATCAAGAATCCTTTTGTAGCACCTGTGACAGATTAGGATCCTTTCAAAGGAAACTCTTAAATTCTAGTAGGTCAGAGGCAGGAGGATTTTGTTTGGCCATGACTAGCCTTCTGGATCTAATTAGAAAATGTCTCCATGACAGGGTCAGCTCACAGACATTTCCCTGTGCTTGGTATATGGAGGAATGCCGCAGGCGAAGCCAGCGGAGGTCTGGGTCTGATTGAGCCAGGATGACACTCAGCAGCCTCAGCCTCAGTGTCCAGTGACGTCTGGGACAAAAGAACCTGTACTAGACCTAGGATGGGCTCCTCTGTAGTCTGGAAGTCATAATTTGTCCTACACACCTAGCCTAGCTAGCATCTGCAGGCCAAAGCTTGAATCCCGCTCTTATTCCCAGCTACCCTGCTTCATGTCCTAGTCTTTTAAGGGGCTGCGAGACCTTTCTGGAATGCCAGCCCACTGTAATGAGATCTCCATCCCTCCCTGACTCTTGGAGTCTTTTCAGGGCTCAAAGGTGGCCCATTCCTAGAAGCTTGTTGGATCTTGCTGTGAATGAAGAGAATCCACCTAATTTGGACCCACACTACCTGATTTTTCACACACGTCATGTCATAGCTGGTATAGAAGCTCCTGCTACAGGGGTCTGCTCAACCACAGCTGAGCCCACCATCACCTTTAAACACCATGCCTCAACTTCCAAGGCAAATTTCTGACATTGGCTCAGTCTCTGTGACATCTGAGTCCAGACTAGTGTTCAATCCTGGCTGCCCCTCCTCCCTCAGTGGCCACCCATGCCTCGCATGCCGAATGCACACATGAAACTTTTCAGATATGTGCACACAAAATCTGATCTAGCTCAGTCAGCAGCTCTTCAGTATTGACCCCAGGCATAGACATTCCATGCATCTCTTGTTCCATGGATGAACACCTAGGCAGCAAGCCCTCTAAGATTTTGAGGGAGGCTCATTTCTCAGCAATTACAGACCTAATCCCTGCTCAAGAATGAGACAGCTTCCCCTGTGCCTGGAACTGGGACTATTCACCCTCCGGCCAGGACATCAGAATCCAACCTTTGGCAAGGATAGATTGATGCTGTTTCAAGTTCATTTGTTGCTATCAAAGTCCCGACTCAGTCCACCTGTCATCATTTCTTGAGAAGTCAGCATTTCAGCACTGGCCTTGTTACTGTTCACACATATGCTAGAAACTCCATCCTACACAAGAAAGGAAGCTACTCTTCAATTGAAGAAGCAGAGTCCATTTGTGCTGTCATAACTACATCTGGCTCAAAAAAAATGAATGGAAGGTCAGGGCAAAGCTTAGGAACCCTTAATCCCTGATAGATCACCTAAATAATGCTTTCTGTTTAGTTGAGGTGGTTCGGGTGGCAACAGGTCAGGAAACCTCACAAGGGGAGCCTGATGTCTTCGGGAAGAAGAGCTTGCATTCATTCTCCAGAAGAGTGCTGCCATTAAAGTCCCCGTGGAGTCAACATCTTTCCCGCTTTCCACGGTGGGCGTATTTCATTAAACCAGAACTAGAACTTGGCTGTGAACTTGGAGTTCACATACAGGCGTGGAAGCACCGGTTCACCAAGATGGATCTGATGGGCCCGCCCTGTGTGCTCAGGAAACCAGCAGGGCATAGTTAAGGGAAACAGATGCTGTGCAATGTCACCATCTCAGCATCCTGTGGGCTTCCGCACATGGGCACTCACAATGAACACTAGCCATTATCTTGTAGGTAAAATGCTTTCATAGTGGATGCATTATATTATTATCCCTAGCCTCGCCAGTTTATTTGCCTAGTCTTTGTGATAAAATCTCAACATTTTTTTTTATCTGATAAGTTGCCTTTACTCTAATCCATAGTGGCTTGATTGAATGGAGAGCTAATGAAAAGCCAGGGAGTACAATATGATAAAATCAGCTACTCAAAACTCACCAGTGCTAAATACTGTCACAAGTACAAAGATCCTACCTCATCGCCCAGCATCCAACGTGCTCTGTGATCTGCCTCTGGCCAACATTCCCAACCATGTCTTCTATACTTGTATTTTGTATTTGAAGCATCTATTATTTTATTGCGCCACACATTTTTTTTTAACTTTATTCTCGGAAATATGCTTCATATTTTATCCCTACCCCTCCTCTTCTTATCCCAAGTCCAGAATGTGGGTTTAGAAGTGATATTCTTATTCTTACAAATTCTATGCTTTTATAAGATCCCCCATTGGCTTCTCTATGGACAGTATCAGTATAGGAGTGGACACTCAACCTGAGCTGAATTCTTGCACCGTTCTTTAGATCTTGACCCAGGATCTGGGAATTGTACTAACAGGGGACCGGCACCATTGTTTCCCTCCAAGAGGAGGCAGATAGTCTAGAAGATTGTAAATGACAAGCTAAGAGATTCAGAGACAGAGGTGGTCACAGTGAGTCCTGGTGATTCTCAAGCTATCTGTCCCTTTTGTTGTTATGATACCTATTCCCCTACTGGCCCCACAACTTTGTGAGCCTTACTGTTAGTTTCCATTTTTACCTGAGCTATGGCAAGTTGATTTTTCAGTCACTCGCAACCAAAATAATTCCAACTAGCACATAGAATATGTGCTTTTTCTACCCATTTGCCTGCCTCTATGGGTCCTGCTTCCTCTGTGAATCCATTCCCTTATCTCTAAGGCACAGAGTCCTACCTTTCTTTCAAGACCAAATTTAAATGCCAAAATCTTAATCAAAAATGGCAGCCAATATTCCCAGCTGAAGTGATCACACTCTCTCTGCTCTACTGCTCTCACCACTTCTTTACATTTGTGATGCTCTGCCTTAGAATGAAATGATGCAGGTATTTGTCTGACCTTACCTCTTATTCTCCATTAATTGCAAAGTTTCCTGAAGCCACAGATTGTATGATCATTGGTTTGTTAATCCCTACCATATTTAGCACTGGACAAGTCATGTGAGAAGAAATACTCACTTAGGTTTTTTTCTTTCTTTCTTTCTTTCTTTCTTTCTTTCTTTCTTTCTTTCTTTCTTTCTTTCTTTCTTTCTTTCTTTCTTTCTTTCTTTCTTTCTTTTTTTTTTCAGATTGTATCTACACCTGATTCTTCCAGGTCATGGGAGCCAAGTTGTGGAAGTAGTTAAATTTCCTAATCAAGCAAATTCCACCCAACAACACTGTGTTCTAAGCATGAGTTTCAGGCTCCTGGAAAAGGCACTTTCCATATCCCAAGGCTGCTTGACCTACAGCCACTCTTTTTAGTTTTTGCTCAAAATATGCATGCAAGCATTAGCATTGCTGCAGAGCAGCATTACCCCAGGGGACCTCCCTTCCTTTTGAGCCCCTGTGATGTCATGAAATGATGTTGTTGGTGGGCCAACGAAATAGTCCCCCTCACTGACTTTTGAGCCAGGATCACAACATAAGATCAGCGCAGGACCTGGAAAGTAACATGAACCAGCAATCTGCAGGAGCTGCTACCCTAAGGGGTCATCAAGACTGCAGAGCATGAAACATCGCTGCTGGAGATTGAACATAGCCATGTGTTTAATTGTAGTGTTACTTAGTCTTGGAATGGCCCATTCCAATCCACCTTCCGTGTCTATTGGAATATATTTTTTTTTATCTTTCAGGGTACTCTCAAAACCCGTCTCCCTTTAGCTCTCCCTCTGCCTCCTCCCTACCACTGGGAGCATTTCACCTTCTCCTGCCTCTCCACAATACTCCTGTTCCCCGCTCTTAGAGCTTTGAGTGATGAAGGGCAAGCATCTGCTTGGCTTATATTTGTACCGCCCGAGTCTGTCTCCCCGGCTAATGGAAGGCTGGAGCTTGTTCCTTTTGATGTCCTATTTCGCAGCATGGAGCCTGGCACAGATTAGGTTCTCAGTCAATATTTATTGTTGGTATCATCCCATAATTAGATGATGACAACAGGAAATATTTATCTTCTCGCATCTAGGTAAAACTGAACCTGATTAAGCAAGGCAGTTATAGGTGTCTGGGCAACTTCTGTGGCCTTCCAGCGGAGGAAAAATTTATAACTCATCTCAGCAAACACTTATAACACTGGTGCAGTTTGCTCAGTGATGATAAATATGTTGGCATTGTCATTTTGTCTGTCATCTGCTGTTTGTTTCTCTTCCTGGATTGCGGCGTCTCGAGATACACTTATTACCTTTCTTCCTAAAACTCCACTGCATCTAACCTAAGACAATAAGCGGAGTGGACAAGTCATAAATGATTGATTAGTTGATTGACTCCATTAATAAACATTTCCTGGGCTTTCACTGACTGCCAAAGATGCATAAACTGGGATGATTTTCCGTAAGGCTCTTAGTCCAGCGAGGGAGACATTGCATCCAATTGCAGCTTTTTGTTGATGAATGTGAATCACAATGGAGACATTTACAGGCCAATATGGGAACAAAGCAAGGGGTGAGGAAT
Organism: Canis lupus familiaris; assembly: GCF_011100685.1. Lineage (NCBI taxonomy): Eukaryota > Metazoa > Chordata > Mammalia > Carnivora > Canidae > Canis > Canis lupus. Next base: position 4,612,838 of record NC_049227.1, on the reverse strand, counting down.
CCTGCCCCAGAAAGTGCTTCACAGAGGAGGTGATATTTGAGCTTCATTTTGCAAGTGTTTGGGCCACCCAGAAGAGAACAGATTTGAGGCTGAGGGTCATAATTAAATGTCATAATTTCATGCCTCCATACGGCATGGCTGTTTGCCCAGCAAAACACTTACACCACAACTGACTGGGTCCTGACCCTGAATCGAGCATGAAGAAGTAGAGACAGCCAGCTACAAAGCATCCACATGCCAGGTTCCAGTCCCAGGGACAGAGCTGCAAGGACAGCTGGCCCCTTTCTGAGCCTTAGTGTTCTCACCTGTAAAGCAGGTGTGATCATCTCATTCCGATGAAAATTCAAGTTTGAAAGTACTTCGAAGCTCTGTGATAGTCCCTACTCATTTTTTTTCTTTCCTTTGCTCTGGTGCAAGTACTCTACTGTTCTTTAAAGTCCATCACTTTATTCCTCTCCTGCAAAGTGTTCATTGCTTTCATGTTGAAAGAAAAGCTACAGCGCCCCTGCTAACCCAAGGAGGAGTGGACGGAGCAGTGGTACAGAAGAAGCAGTTAAAATATAAAATAATAGCAAGGGGCTGGGCTTGCCCCTGACTGCCCATTGGTGCTCTAGTTTTTATAGTCCATTAAAACCTACAATCACTGTAATGTTTATGCATTATTGGGGAGATAAATTGCATAATTTTCATTTTGCAATTTAAATGTAATTATGATCTTACTAATGACTAGAACCTGAATTTGCTAGACTATCAGTTTTTCTAACCCTTGCCAAAATTATAGGTAATTACTTAAGGCTTACAATAATTATAAGTCCATCTCTTAAATAATTAATGTGCACTTTCATGGTACAAAACAGCTAGTAATCAAACGACCTCCGCTTATACCGCAAACCCATGCAATTAGGCCTATTGTGAAGGGTCTGCAGAAATAGACCCATTTGTAAGGGGCCCTTCAGTTGGTGAGCTGAAATGCGGGGTTGCTGTGTTTTATAACATCAAATAAGGCAGAGTTCCCCTGGGAAAAATGATCTGCGAAACGGTAGGAATTCAATATTAATCTGCAGGATGCTCGAGTAGTTGGTGGGAGTTAGTCTGAGAAGGGGAAAGAAAGGGAGGAGTGCTTTCCGTGTTGGGCCTGGAGAAATGGGGGATGAGCACAAAGCACCTAAGCATGGTGAGTTTGGGGGGGTATCATCTACCTTTTGGGCTGCCTTTCTCTAGGGGACGTGTCCATTCTGTCATATGACCAATACAGAAGAGCATGCTGGGCTTTGGAAGCACAGGATAAACTAGACAGGTTTTTGGCCATAAGGGATATAATCCACTGATGTGGACAAGCAAACAGAAACTGAGACTGTATTCTGAGAAGTGGCACGATTTCCACCTAGTACTGGCCGATCTAAGAGCACCGAGCCCTGACCAGTGCTTCTCACTGTTTATTATTATCCCACTCACAAAGAGCTTTAAAAATTCTAGAGGGGGGAGTGGGCCAGCAAGAAACCTCCTAAGGGCCTGTATGCCTTCACACACCCACTCCTGGCCCAAGGTTATGCTTCACAGTGAACATGATGACCGTGTCTTAGTCACATTGGCAGATGTTCTTGATTTAGGAAATGTTGGAAAACAAGCTGCTGGAGGCATCTCTTCCTCAATAGTCTGTGTTCTCTGTTTTCCTCCTCAGCTCTTCCTTTTCTTTTTTTTTTTTTTTTTTTTTTTTTAAATTTTTATTTATTTATGATAGTCACAGAGAGAGAGAGAGGCACAGAGACACAGGCAGAGGGAGAAGCAGGCTCCATGCACCGGGAGCCCGACGTGGGATTCGATCCCGGGTCTCCAGGATCGTGCCCTGGGCCAAAGGCAGGCGCCAAACCGCTGCGCCACCCAGGGATCCCAGCTCTTCCTTTTCTAATTACACTCTGTCCACTCCCGTCTCCTCCAAGAACTTCTCCAAGCACTACAAACCCTTTGACTTTTCCTCTTTGTGCGACAGTTAAGCTTATTTGAAGGGTGTTGTGTTCATTCATTTTTATGTGATCAACTTGGCTGGGCACAGTGCCTAGATATGTAGTCAAACATTATTCTGCATGTTCTACAAGGATGTTTTTTGGAAGAGATTAATATTTAAATCTGTTGCCTTTCCCCATGTGGGTGAGCCTCAACCAATCAGTGGAAGGCCTGAATAGAACAAAGTCTGATCTCCCTTGAGCAAGAGGGAATTCTGGACCAGATGGTCTTTGGATTTGAACTACAATGTCCTCTCTTCCCTGAGTCTTCCACCCTGCAGATTTTGGGACTTGCCAGCCTCCATAGGAGCACAAGCCAATTCATTTTTTTTTTTTAAGATTTTATTTATTTATTCATGAGAGATACAGAGAAAGAGAGAGGCAGAGACACAGGTGGAGGGAGAAGCAGGATCCACACAGGGAGCCTGATACGGGACTCGATCCTGTGACCCTAGTATCATGCCCCAGGCCAAAGGCAGGCGCTAAACTGATGAGCCACCCAGGGATCCCCACAAGCCAATTCTTTAAAATCTCTTCATCTCTTCCTCTCTGTATATATGTATATATATACACACACACATATTTTACACATTTAAATGTTTGTATATATAAATTATTAATAATTATTTATAATTAACAATTCTGTATTATACTAGTTAATATGTGTTTATATATAATTAACATATTATCATATATTATACTATTAATATTTATTAACAATGCACAATATTTTATTATTATGACATGATTATAATATTAATATATTATTATACTGTATTTTAATATTATAGAATTATATATTCACATACATTTCATTGGTTCTGTTTTTTTTTGGAAAGCCTAATACAGGTGTCTTAGTCTAATGTCAATAAACTTAACTATTAATTATATATATATAATATATATATAATATATATATATAATTATAGTCTCCTGCTCTGGAAAGATGTGGATCTAAGGCCTTGCCCTCAACCACTGGAATCCTCATCCCTCATCCCTTCAATATTGACTAGTATGTGCTTAAAATGATGCCATCCCAGAGGCACATACTCTGCAAAACCAAAACACTATTAAGATTCAAAGCGTGGGCTGAGTAATCAGTTTATTTAGGGGAATAGTGAAAAACAGTGAGGCAGAAAGCCTTGTCCAGTTCCTGCCCAGATGGAGCTGGCTTCATGTACCCATGTTCTCCGAGAATCATGGCATTCTTCAATGTGGCAATGCAATATTTTTTAAAAGATGTATTAATTTATTTGGGGGGGCACATGAAGAGGGAGAGGGGAAGCTGACTCCCCACTGAGTGCAGAGCCCAACCAAGCCTAAACCAAGAGTCAGACACTCAACCGACTGAACCACCCAGGTCTCTACAATGCATCAATTTTTAAGTGTAATATTTTTATCTTACCCATCTCCCAGTGAGTCTATAAAATTCCAGGAGCATAGGGACCAACCATATTTGTAGTTAGCTCAGTGGTTCAATAAATACACGCTTTCTAAATGATTAATCAATTCCATCGTAATGGTTAGGCTGAAAATCTGTGATAATGACATTTCTTTTTAATGATCTAATTCAAGCTACCAACCTACCTCTACAACCACCACAATTTCCCTCTATCCAAACCATTAAAATTCTGGCCAATCTGGCCATAAAATAAGAACCCAGAAGTTTGGTTCAGGAAGGCTTCACCAAGCTCATCTGTTCTGCTTTATGCCTTGCTCATCCATACTCTTGCCTCCCACCAATGGGCTAAGTGGAGTCCAGTCCATGAAGAATGCACCCTCTAAGGGCAAAAGTGACCCAAATTGTGAGTGATCCATGGTCCTATACATGAAGGATACTCCCCCTGAACCATTTCCAGTCAGATCTTCTCCACAGAATAAGGATAATCTTTAAAAACTTCACTGGGGTAGCTGTCCAGTGACGTGAGATTCGAGGGACCTAGCTACAGTCCTATCTTCCACCTCCATGATAAAAGACTTTTCAAATTAGTTAAGACACACCTCTTCTTCATGCCAGAGTAAGGGAGACATACATGAAGACATATTTTGCCCATTTTTTTCTTTCTAAAATTTTTATCTTTCAATCTGTGATTTAAGTAGTATCATGTGTGCCAGAGGGGCTGGTGGGGTGTTATTTGTACTCTCTCCTTTGGATTTCTGATGGAATTTATTCTTTTATGTCCTTGTACTTACCTGCCTCAGGAGCAGAGTATGAGTGCGGAGGGTGGTTGTGGAAGCAGTGATAGTTCTCTTTGATTCTGGATATCCTGGCAATGACAAGGAAGTGAAGGCTGATAAGAGCTGGCACTGGAACCTCAACTCTAGCCTGACAGTAAGAGGACCCTGTGCTTAGCTATGATGACAAAATTAGACCTGAAAGCCTCCTTCTTGGGATGCCCAAGTTGAGAGGCAATCGCTTCACTGAAGCCAAGAAAGTGAAATCCAGGATCCCAGATAGAAGTGACAGACTGTGGGACCCAAACACGGATACTCCACACCCTTGCTTCACCTTCCTCACTCAGTGAATTTATAGAGTTCTTGATGGATGTGGTATGATATGGTGTGGACCCTTTCTCTTAAAACAGCAGCAACAACAACAACAACAATAATATTCACTGATATTCAGGGCCTTAAGGGATTGAATTCCAACCCAAGTCCTCCACTCACTGCTGGGTCCTCCTGTGAATGTCATCTTCTCTCTCCGGCTTCACATATGCACAAGTAGAGTTAAAAGGCTCAAGACTCGGCAGACTTGGATTCTGATATCTGGCTCTTCGCACCAGATACCTCTGGTAAATGGTGAGAGATTTACATTTCTTAACTATAATCAGCAGTTTCGTGAAGACATCGTAGCTTTTGCAGTCGGGAGATGTCATATGTCCTCACCCTGCCATGTTAGGGATTTGTAGGATGTGAGCATGTAGGATTACGTGAAATCTATTTTTTTTTCCTGAAGAAGCCATCCCACACCATCTCAAAATCCCCCAAAGCACCTGTCGTTGTATCCCTGACCTCTTTGGCAAAGACAGCAGCCCTGCAACAGTTGTTCTCAAAGTATGCTTGACAGATTTTATCTTCTCTGACAATAGGGCTCCACACAGGCCTTACTGAAATTTAAGAATCTGTGCAAAGTATCCATATCCACACTATCACCTTCACACCCCATCACCCTCAAGCAAAGGGTCTGACTCAAAGGACAGGAGACTCTGTTGCCAACTACAGCAGGCAATTGTCCTCCAAGATATGCTGAATTTCTCAGCACTCAGCACGTTATTCCCCAGAGGGAATCAGCCCCCCTTGAATCCACAACTTGATGGTATAAGAGACCCTCGGAGCATCTTCTTCTGAAGTCAGAGGAGTGCAAACCAACAGTCTTTGAGTGCTCCAGTCCCACCCAAACTCATAGCAGAGATTGGAAAACCACTAGGTTGGCACGCCCAGTCCTTGAGCCACTGGGAGCCTGCCAAGAACAGGCAGTGGATTCTGGTAGCAGATGGGGGATCCCACTGCAGGAGGCCTTATGTGTGCTCACTGAATTCTGACATCCTCTGTGGATCCTCTGTGGATGATCACTCCACTCTCTCAAACCCAGAGTGCAAGGACACAGATTTCTATATGAAGGAGAGAAAGAAAGCGTGGCAGAAACAATGACTTTGGACTCACATGCATTTGGTTCAAAAATCTAGCTACGATATTCTAGACTCTAAGATCGTGGGCACGTTGCCTAGTATGAGAGATTGGGGTAACTTTCTGGTGCAGTTGTTAAAAGGTGGGAGGGTATGGCACATGGTTTGTGCCTAATGCACATGAGGAATCATAATCACTTCTCTGTGTAGACACTTAGGAGCTCTTTGTAAGTCCTACTTCCCAGCCATCCAACAGGGCTTTCCTTGCCTCTTTTGATGTGCTCTGACAGCTTTGCCATTGCCTTCCATGTAATGCCCACCCTCCACCCAATCAAGACTTTGGTTGATTTAGTCTGGTTGCATCTCAACTCCAGATTCGTCTTTGGATATCACCTTTTAAGTCTCCCTAGACCGCACTCTGAAATGTACAGGTCAGGTGTTCACACCCTCCAGGTTTGGTTCCCAGACTTTAGTCTATTGGGAACTCTAACCACCAGTCTGGCTCCCTCTTTGTAGTAGATTGTTTTTTTGTTTGTTTGTTTTTTTGTTTTGTTTTGTTTTAAGATTTTACTTATTTATTCATGAGACACACAGAGAGAGTGTCAGAGAGACAGGCAGAGAGAAAAACAGGTTCCTCATGGGGAGCTCAATGCAGTTCTTGATCCCAGGATCCTGGGATCACGACCTGAGCCAAAGGCAGGTGCTCAATGAGTGAGCCACCCACGTGCCCCTCTTCTTCTTCTTTTCTAAAAATTGATTAACATATAGTGTATTATTAATTTCAGAGGTAGAGTTTAGTGATTCATCAGTTGTATATAACACCCAGTACTCATTACATCAAGTGTCCTCCTTAACACCCATCACCCAGTTATCCCATTCCTCCCACTCACCTCCCCTCCAGCCTGGCACCCCATTTTTAACCAGACCTTCTCGGGAAGTGTGAGCCTATTTCTTGTACATTTCCCCCTAGCCATGTCTACTGGTCCAAACCAGACACCACCTGTTGTTTGACATCATCCCAAGTATCTGCCCAGCAAGAAGGACTCTGTCTCAAGGGCCCACCAGCTGCAGTTGAAGCGATGTCAATATGGACACTGCTTCCTATAAGCCGGAGCTAAAAACACATATGTGCACTGTTGGTCCCTCTCCCGGGAAACCTTTGGCCAGGTTTAGCCCTATCTTCCCCCCTCTTCTTTAAACCCAAACTGCTGACGTTGTATATGCTATTTGCAAGCCCAGGAGAAATATGGCCTCTCTAGGCTATGTAACTTCTCCGCTATAGCAGCATGAGAAGGCAGTCGTGATTTCTTACTGGGAGAGACCAATTTTAAACCTCCATTGGGTTCTGCAGCAAAGGAGCTGATGATTTCACCAGGCACCTCTATTTATTTTATAAAAGAAGACATAGCAGACCGACTGGGGAAATCTTGTAGAATAGAGCACCATTCATTATATAAATGGATGAGATTATTCTCATGCATACAGCTGGAAAACATGTCTCTTCTGTTCTCTGGTCTGCTACCAGAATTGTAAGCCAAGACACAACATTCTCTGTGAAACCCTTGTGAGAGTCTTCAAAGAGTAAGAAAATATTTCTAGAGACATTGAACTCTAGGGCGTATGCAAGTGAGCCAGTCATTTTAAGCAGTGTCTCTGGGTAGCAAAAATAAAGGACAAGCTTCTCTGCCCAGCCTTTGTGGCCTTCGCCTGGCTAGAGGTTCAAGGAGAATGCAAAACCCCTTTGTCTTGAACTGCAGGCAGCTGAGATACTAAAGATAATTTAGAGAGTGACTTTTTAAAAAATAGATGGATTATCTTCATAGAAGAAATCTGCCTTTCCCAGCCTCCTTTGGAAACCCACTCCCCCACGTAACCGACCCTTCGGCTACGCTCCCTTTTGGGTCACTGTAGTAACTTCTAGTGACCTTGGTAGAGGTCAAGTCTCTCCAGGCTTTGGTTTCCCCTCTCAGGTGCCTCAAGAGGCAGCCCTCATTCTCTTCGTCATCTGGGACTTATGATGGTCACCATGGTGGGCTCCCCAGGGATGCTGATGGTCAGTCAGTAGCAGGTATAGAGTCTCCCAGCACTGCTAGATACAGCGTCAAGAGATCCGGCGGCAGTGAAACCTGCACACCAACTCATTTCCAGGCACCTCTTTCCTCTCTCTTCCCTTCTCTCGCATAGGAGCCCCCACCTTCCTGTCTGCGGCCCAATGAGTAGCTCTTGGTCCAGTGAAACCAAGCATCCCTTCATGGCCTTTAATGATGATTAGATTGGCTAATGATGATGATTAGATGGGCTTGGAATAGCAAGCCAAGTCATTGATTCTCATTTCTGTGTGTCACACACTACGGAATGTGATGGAAGAATTAAGGTTCAATTATGGAATCCCTTTATACTGGGCTCCTTCATGGGTAGTGAGCACTGTGGACAGAGGGTCAGGGTAGGGGGTCATTAACACATGCTGTGTATACACGATGGGCCCAAGTGCTTCCTGGAGCTTCAAATACAGGTTTCCACTTTAGCAGGGAAAAAAAAGTAATTTGTTTCAGAGTTGGATTCTCAGGGCAGTGTTAGAAAAAAAAATTAAAGAAAAGAAAGACAATAGTAGCAGGACTGCTTGTGAGCGAGGCTGGGGAAAGCTGTGACAGGAGGACCTGCAGACCCCACCCCCAACCAGAAGGGGGATGTCACGTTCTACCACATTTAATTAGGTTTAACTCTATATTCAGGTTCTAAATTGTGACATTGAAAACTTGAAACTAGGTGTGAAACATTTCCATTTGTCATAAAAGTGCCAATCTGTATAAGAAACGGAAACACTCCCCGCACTGCCAACCTCCGCCCCCAGAACTCTGCAACTGTCCCTTTAATTAGGCGTTCATTAATAAATCTATCTCATTCTCAAATCCCCACGCACTTGGTACAGTAGTTCATTAGCACAGGAAGAGGCAATTTAGATTTCCTCAGATAATAGCATCTGTCGCTAATCAAATTAAGGCAGGATGTGCAAATGTATCTAACGCTGGACAAGCCAGTGTGGGGTGAGGTGGGGGGGTCACGACAGAAAATATCATCTTTAAAACTACAGTCCTGCACCCTCAGTGTATGAGGAGGCAGTCCTCATGCCAGCTATCTTGCCTTATTTTTTCAGTGAAAGCACTTTTATTGATCAGAACATCCATGTTGACATGAGGCTCATCTACTCTTGACACCATATCTAAAAGCAGTGGAGTCACTACCAATGGACTCTCTGAAATCCGTTCATTCATATATGTACTGTGTATATCTGAATATTTATGTGTGCATATGTATGTATATACACAATTATATATACCATATTATATATACATTATATTATATAACAATATAGTGTATATATGTATATAATATGTATATTATATTATAATGAAATTATAATAATATTATATTATTATATAATGTATATATACATATATAATATATATGCGTATATATACACTAACATAAATATATACATAATACATACATGTGTATGTGGATATGTGTGCATATGTGCATGTATGTGAATACTTACGTGTGTATATGTATATATATTTCCATAAATATATACAATAATATATACAAATATATACAATGAATATATATGTGTATATGTGTACATATATAATATAATTACATATAATGCAATTAATATATACTAATAGTATATATATATCATAATTAATATTGATTGAGCTTGTGCCAGGCCTTGGGATGTGGAAGGAGGAGAAAGACACAGGGAATGCATTTACAATTCTGTGTCTGTGAACATGAATGCAGGTGGGACCATATGCATGCCCTCTGCCGACTGCCACCAACGTGGGCACTAGAGATCCAGCATGAACAAACCCATGTCCCTGCCCTTGGGGAGCTGATATTCCAGGACTGGTACAGGGATGGGGCAGACCAGCTAGATGCTATGAGGTAGTGATGTTGGTATGGAGACAACAGAGCAGGTAATGAAAGAAACTGAGAGGGGCATGGAGCAAAGAGAGTCCTGATCTTCTTGGAGTGACTAGGACAGGATTCTGAGAAGATGACCTTTGAGCAGAGACCATAATCATCAAGTAAGGGCACGAGCCACAGATCTGAGAGCCATGAAGAAAGACCCTAAAGTCAAGGTTAGGGATAGAACAATGACAGTTTGGTTTTAAAGACTGTGTTCTGGGGCACTTGGGTGGCTCAGTGGTTCAGTGTCTGCTTTGACTCAGGTCATGATCTTTGGGATTTGGGGATCGAGTTCTGCATTGGCTCCCTGCAAGGAGCCTGCTTCTCCCTCCGCCTATGTCTCTGCCTCTCTCTGTATGTCTTTCATGAATAAATAAATAAAATCTTTTAAAAAGAAAAGGAGACTGTGTTCTTACCCCCCATACTATCCTGCCCATCTTGTTTTGCCATTTGAGACAACATGGATGCACCTTGAGGGCATTATGCCCAGTGAAATAAGTCAGACAAAGAAATACACATATTATGTAATATTATGTAATCTCACATGTGGAATCTAAAAAAAACAAAAAGGACTCAAAGATACAAACTAAATGGCAACAGATGGAGGAGGCAGGAGTGGGGGTGAGGGTGAAATGGGTGGAGGACATCAAATGGTACAAACTTCCAGTTATAAAATATATAAGCCCTGGGAGTATAGCATACAGCATGGTGGCTATCACTGATAATACTGTATTTTATATTTGAAAGTTGCTAGGAGAGCCAATCTTCAAAGATCTTATGAACAGGTTCCCATTATAAGAAAAAAAATTTATAACCATGTATGCTGATAGATATTAGCTAGACTTACCATGCTGATCATTTTGCAATGTATCTATTGAATAATTATGTTGTAGACATGAAAATGATAAATTTTATATGTTAATTACAACTTCGTAAAAGAAATTCATGCTCCCAACTGGCAATGTTGCAGTGATATCCCCCTGACCCTCAGGACAGCTTCCAGAAGACCAAAGTCTTTGGGTTTCAGCAAGGGGAGGGTATGATTGCAGAGCTGAAATGTAAAGGGAACCACCCTGAGGTTGGGGGGAACTAGGACAGCGTGGTGACCCTGAACCCTGGTGAAGAGGGTCGCTCCAGCCAGAAGGCGAAGCTGTGCCATGTGCTGCTGAAACCTTGAGTCAAATAACAAAGAGAAGTAACTGGTGGATCCAGCAGAATGAAGATTTTTGCTGACTTTGGCAAGAACAGTTTCTATGGGTGATGAAGACAAAAACCTGACGATGGTCGTGATTTGAAGAGAGACCACGAGACAAGTAAGAGGGGGCAGCAGGTGGAGTCACTGTTGTGAGGAACTTGGCTATGACAGCTGAAGGAGGATGCAGGCCCCAGGGAGAACATTGTTCTTAAAAGATGTGAACTGCTATGATATTGTCATAAGCTGAGAGTAATGGCTCTGGAGAGAAGGAGAAGCTGATGACGATGAGAGCATGATCATTGTGGGGGGCAGGGGCGGCTGTTCCAGTAGCGACACTTGTCTTGGCTATGTGCAATACCATTTCATCCACTTTAAAGAGGGGATGTAGAGAAAGTGTGTAAAACGTAGCCATGTGAGTAGATTACATGGTGGCAAAGTAGGCTAGTGAGTGGTTCTCCCACTGCTTCTGTTTTCTCAGTGAAATATGGAGTCAGACCCATCGGTGGAGCAGGGGGTATGAGAGGTGAGGAGGTATGAGAATAGACCCTGAAAATGTCGCAGGACACCTGGGAGGAACACCTGAGGTTCCACTCGAGAATTGTAGTCATAAATTAAAAAAAGAGAGGTATCCATCTTGTAGGATGGTTTTCTCCAGTCATGTCCAGCAGCTTGGCTCAGGGGAGAGGTTAAAATTTGAGTTGGGGGCAATTAGGATGGTTGGAGGGTGAAGTGGGGGTCGTTAAGGATGTGTGCAAGGGAGGGAAGGTAAGGATGGAGTGTGGACTCTAAACTGGGCCAGGAAGGTAGTGGACACAGAAGCAGCAAAAAAGAAAATTGGCAACGATGATTGGAGGACCCAATGCATCAAAAAAGGAGTGTGGGAAGTGAGTGGGAAACATGGCAGCAGTTGACCTTGGCGACTGGAAATATCCTTGCATCTTAGTAGTGACCCTGAGGCCTGGCATTGTCTTGTCCACATTACCAGGGCTAGTTGAGGATAAGGAATAGACTCAGGACTAATGGAATCCTGGGAAGTTACTGGCCAATGTGGGGAACCCTAGCAGGTTAATTTTGACTCACTTCCACTAAGAACATGTCATAGAAACTAAAATAAGTTAAAGTAGAAATAAGAAATCTGAGTTACATCTCAGGACAAGAGCTTGGTACCAAATGAGAATCCAAAGTGCATCCATAGCAGGGATCATGAAGTTAGAAGTGATTAGAAATTAAGGAGTATATAAGCAGCATGTGGTGTAGACACAACCATGTGTATACCTGTCATTACACAAAGGCCCAGAGAGAGTTTTCTGAATTTACGAGAGTCCCTGCTGGTTCCACATTCAGATGTCTCTGCCCTTGGATCCTCAAGGTAAACAGTATGCCTTCTGATAGCAGTAAGGTATCGATCTCCCATGGATGGTGAACAGTATGCTGGGCTACAGGATCCCAGGTCACTGTCCAGTGGTCAAGGTTACACTGGGCTGTGTAGCTGGTAGGATAGTGATTCTTTCTGAGGGTTCACTTTAGAAACAGACCATCTTCTCCACTTCTCCCAACTCAGTGTTTACAGAGCAATGAGAGAGTCAAGGTGATTTAGCAAAGGAAGGACAGTATTTAGGGGCACTGGGTTCTAGATCCAACTTTGCCACAAAGTAATCAGCTAGTGAATAATTTAACTTCAGCAGATCCAATCACTGCCACAGAATATTGGCGGACATTATGGTCTAGAACAGTATATTTCAAATATCCATGTGCCTTAAGAATGACCTGGCAAACTTGTTGAAGTATAGGTTCCTTGACCTGGTGACTCTGATTTCGTGTGTCCGGAATGGGACCCGTGCATTTCACTTCTAACCAGCTTGTAGGTGATGCAGAAGCTACACCACACTTTGAGTAGCACTGGTTGAACTGTAATGATGGGAAGAAAAAGAGGAATCAGGAGCACAGTTGGCCAAAGGATACAAAACAAAGAGGAGAAGGCTGAAGAGGATGACCAGGGGAGTCCCCATTTCTTTGTGAAGTTGGGCTTGTGGGAAGGTAGAAACCCTTCCCAAACTCAAGGTAAGGTCGGTTCACGAAGGCCTGGCAACCATATTGATGTTTGGACTACCTCCTCCAGGCAGCAATTCCTGTGAGTAGAAGTGATGACAGGATAAAAACCATATTGCAGGAATATTATCATGGCAGGAGACAGGGTCACAGGAAAGACTGAAGCCATCACAAGGGAGACCAAAATAAAGATTATCATTCACTGAGAAATCAGGGGTAGGGGTGGGATGAAGACCATAGAACAGAAGGAAAGCAAGGGAAGTAGGAAATTGATGTTCAATCTGAGAAATGATACAAAAGAACAGTAGAATTGAATGAAAATTAGCTGTACAGGCAGAAATGAGGAGATGAGCTTTCGAGACGCTGAGGCTTTTTGACCTTCTGGATCTTTTATCTTTGGGACAGGGGCAGAAAAAAATCACCAGAAGTAGATCTTCTTCTATGTCGGCATGGAACGAAGTTTGATGGATTCTTACTTTGAGTGGAAGAATCAGAGACAAACATCAAGAAGTTAATTTGCGAAACACTCTGGTTTATCATCTAACATAATAGTTTTTTAAAGTAACACCCCATAAAATTACTCATTCTACAATTAGTCTGTTTGCTATGGAACATGGTTTTCTGACATGATTATCATATCTACAAACATGACGTATCCTTAGACATCACACTTGTAAAAGTCAGAGATAAACTTGTTTTGTTGTGAGTCGGGAACGTACAGGAAGCGCTCAAGGATGACCTTGTCACTTTTGGTTCTCTTGGGTTTTGGAAGGTTCTGTTCTGGGTTTTATTACTTTGGTTTTGTTTTCTGATGGTGGGATCTGTGAAGGGAGATTCCAAAGTGAATTAAGCATCGCAAAAAGTCGTTTAAAATGGGGTGGGGGTGGAGGACATCGAGGAAGCTAGACCCAAGCACATCTCCTATTTCAATTTTTGAAACTCTCCGGACCTTTGTCAGTTGCGATGGTCAACTATAAATCCACCATCTCCTGGAACACGTCCTCCTACTTTGGACTGAAATAGAGATAATGGAGCATCCATTAGCTAAATAGGACAATTGTTTATTTGATGATCAGTTGATATCTTCCAGAACCAATCATAATTCTTTCAGAACAAGTTATACAACCCTGTGGCTTTTGCCTTTATAAGTCTATACTCCCCACATGGAGTTCAGAGCATAATTTCGATTATAGTCCACTCTGTCTCTGAGATTGCCAATCCCTGAGACCCCAAATAAACGTTTTTGGTTGCTGTGTAGGCTCCTCATCTTCTTGATGGACAGACCTGATGTGCATGGTAACTGGCACCAGTGCGGGTAGTGTCTGCTTTGTTTGCTCCCTTTCCTACACCCTTATTCTGACTAATGAGACAGCGAAGTCCGATGGGAAGAGCATTGGCTGGAAGTCCAGAAGACCTTGCTTGGGGGGAATTAATGACGTACCTCAGGTCCTCTCTTAATAAGGCTTCAGAAACTCCCGGGTAGCTTCCAGAGCTGACAACCAATATGTTTGTAGACCTGTCACTGATGTCTTAGTGGATATTCCTTTCTAAACACATCCCCTTTCTCCAGAACACACCAACCTCAGCATGAACTATACAAGACTCCTTCCTGGGGAATGCCAAAGTCCCTCCCTTCCCCTCTCTCCCTTTCCTCCTCTCTCCACTCCCCACCATCTCCCTTTCCCCATCTCTCCTGCAGCTCCCTTATCTCCCCTCCCCCCCCACAGTCTTCCCTCCCCTTCCCTTCTCTTATTTTCTTGTCTTCTCTTCCAGTCTTTTCTCTCTCCTTTCCCTCCATCTTTCCTCATCCCCATACCCCTCTTTCTCTCTCTCCCCCACCATAGATACACTTTTAGGCTTTCTCTTGCTCTCTCCTTCTGCACAAGAAAAATAAATATTATTCATGTACGTGCCTCCCCAAATCCTCCCGTATCTGAAGCTTTCCTTTCTAAATTTTTTTTAATTTTTAATTTATTTATGATAGTCACAGAGAGAAAGAGAGGCAGAGACATAGGCAGAGGGAGAAGCAGGCTCCATGCACCGGGAGCCCGACGTGGGATTCGATCCCGGGTCTCCAGGAAGGCGCCCTGGGCCAAAGGCAGGCGCTAAACCGCTGCGCCACCCAGGGAGCCCTGAAGCTTTCCTTTCTAAATCTGCCCCCAGTAGGTGAAATGCCAACATTTGAGATCCATTCCTTTGCATGAGGACACTCTACAGAAGCCCTTTATAAAAACACACGTCATCCTCCAAAGGGTGATGTCAAAATTAGCAACTGTGAATCCATCAGATATCCTTCAGTCATCTCACTGAGCGCCAATGACTGGGGGTCCAGATGAGAGAAGCAGTGACTCTGAACAGAGCTGGGCTCAGTAGGGTGGGTAGTACTGGACCCTGGCCAGTCACGGCCACAAAGAACTCCTGTTTTCTCTTCTGGAGAGAGGAGACAAGTTCTAAGCCCATCTGTTGTCCATTGTGTAACCCAAAGTCACCTTTTTCTGGGGTCTTTGCTTCTTTGATCGTAAAATACGATGTGGGAAATGGTTGCCATCAAGCTCCAGAAGGATGGCTTCCAGAATACCAGGCAGAGGAGAATAGAGCACGAGGGAAGGGAATAATGTAAGCAAATCTACTTCACAGCTTCTTCCAAGACCAGCCATGTGGAAGTACAAGTTCCTCCCAGAGGGTAAAGAGATGCAGTCTGGATATATGCCTAGGATTCCAACTTAACTGAGTAATGTCTCCTCCACTTTCAAAAGGATCATAATGTGGGTCAAATATTACTGCTCACCCATTTCTAGTGAATGTTCTCAAGGATAGAAGAGCAGGAACACTCCTGTCTCTCCCATGAAAGCACTTCACAATCATTTATTTATTTATTTTTTTGTTAGCTGAAGCCAATCCCATCTAGCCCACCTCGTTTGACTTCTATCACACCTACAGAGCACTTACGCAGAGAGTAGTGGCAGCTATTTATTATCCCAACTCAAGAATCCTAAAGGCTGGGATCCCTGGGTGGCGCAGCGGTTTGGCGCCTGCCTTTGGCCCAGGGCGTGATCCCGGAGACCCCGGATCGAATCCCACATCGGGCTCCTGGTGCATGGAGCCTGCTTCTCCCTCTGCCTGTGTCTCTGCCTCCCTCTCTCTCTCTCTGTAACTATCATAAATAAATAAAAATTAAAAAAAAAAAAGAATCCTAAAGGCATTCGTCCGTCCAGAGCCTCACCTTAGAGAACTGACATTGACCTTTGGGCTGTTGGCCTCAGGGGACCACATATCCCAAAATATCTAAAGCAAAACAAGCATTATGCTTTGAGACTAATGTGGATGGAATCAGCTTAGGACAAATAAGCTTAAAAAAGAGAGAGAAAGGTTTCTACATCAGGTATTAATGCAGAAAAGCCTGACAAACGTTTGGGGATTTCTTACCCGAGGCCCTTGTGACCCATCTGCCATGATGACCATCACCCGCAAGGTGGTGGGTGGGGAGGCATCACTTCCCTGTCCTGCAGTAGCAGAAGTTCTCCTGAGCCTTGTCATTGGTCCACACAGAGGCATCCTCTCACCCCCTTCCCACTCTTAAGAATGCTTTTCCCCAGTAGGACAATAATTTTCTCATCTCGGCTCTGCAAGACCTCCATTTTATGAGATCTTGGAGGCTCAAAGCAGCTATCTACCATCCAAAACAGCCGGCACGTTCATCCTCAGGACATGATCTCCAGCCCTTTTTCAAACAAGCATTATTACAATCATTTTATAAAACCCAGACAGAGAGAGCTCCCTGGTGTGTCTTTGTGGTGTAGGCCACACACAAGAACCTTGCGTTTCCTCCTCCCTACCCACTCCTGGAGGGAGCCAGGAGGACAAGAAACCCAGTGCCTGCAAGCCACAAGCCAAAGGGAAGGCAGTCAGGAGAGAGCCATAAAGGACAGAGGAAGGGTAGGGGTGGCTGAAATCATGGTCCTCAAAGCTCTGTCCACGTCTTGATCCCCAGAACCCATGAGTGTTTCCTTACTTGGCAAAATCACCTTTGCAGATATAAGTAAACTAAAGAGCCTGAGATGGGGTGATTTTTTTGCATTATCTAGGTGGGCCCTAAATGTGATCATATGTATCCTTGAAAGAAGGAAGTACAGAGATTGCAGACACACACACACACACACACACACGTATGCATGTGGCACACATGTGGGCACACGAAGAGGGGAAGGTAAAGTGACCACAGAGAGAGATCAGAATGATGGGGCCACAAGCCAAGGAATGCTGGCAACCAACCAGAAGCTGGAAGAGGCAAGGGACTGATCCTTCCTTAGTGCCTCCAGGGAGAGCACAGCCCTGCCAGTATCCTGATATTGACACAGTGGAACTGATTTTGGAATTCAGCTTCTAGAACTCAGAGAATACATGTGCCTGGCCTTAAACCACCCAGTGTGTGGTGACTGGGTACAGCAAACACAGGAGGCCAACATAGGTTGTCACTGCAGTGTCCAGGATACAGAGGGGTATGGGGGGTAGAGGACAGGTCAGCCGAGGGTTGAGGGGCTGGAATCCACTGCATCTTACAGGCACTGGCTCTGGGACCAAATAGCAGTGAGTGCCACTCACTGGCTGCACGATGCTGGGCGTCCCAGAGCCTCAGCCCCCAACCTTTGACACCTTTGACAAGAAAGTAATAATATCCCATTTCCAGCATTGTGGTGATGGATCCAAGAGCTAAAATAGAAAAGAAAAATGTCTTACCTATGGCAGGTGCTCATTTGAAAAGTAATGACTATTGAAAAAGCGTGTTCCTGAAGCACCTGGATGACTCAGGTCGTGATCCCGGGGTCCTGGGATCGAGTCCCACATTGGGCTCTGCACAGAGAGCCTGCTTCTCCTCCCTCTGCCGATGTCTCTGCCTCTCTCTCTCTCTCTCTCTCTCTGTCTCTCCTGAATAAATATATAAAATGTTTTTTTTTTTAAAGAAAAGATAAAAAATAAAGAGCGTGTTCTCTGATACCCACTTCTACAGGATCAGCTGTGACTCACCTGCAGTGAGTTCTCTGCTCCACACAAATACCCTGGATTCACCCACTGGGGAAACAGGGCCTGCTTTGCCCATGTGCTGCCTCTGGGTAGAGAGAAGGGAACAGCCACTGCACTGTGACATGGGGAGGTACAGGAAATCAGAACAAGAGAGGCCACAAGACACACATGCGTAGCTGCTTGGGGATCCCAGAGATTTTGCAGGAGGGGCATTTTGCACCTTCCTGCTGTGGGGCAAGGTGACACGTCAGGGCCGGAAGACCTGGGAACTCCACCAGGTGAGTACAGTAGGAGCTACATTCTTATTAACGTCGTGGCCTGAATGCGAAGCCAAGCGGGCGTCCACACCCCAGGGTGCTGGACAATGTGTGGGGTGAGTGTCGTTGTTGGTGAAGTCACTGTGTTTGTTCTTGCCCGCTGGGCTGGAACAGCCAGAGCGCTCCGGGCACTAGCCTGCCTGCCTCCATCCAGTCCCCACCAGCCGCCAGCCTTTCCTCCCCCCTGGAGAGGGCCCCTGCTCACCCAACGGAGCCTGCCTCCTGGGCCCCTCTTGGAAATCCTCCCACTCTGCGCCTGTGCCCCTGTGTGACCTTGGCCTTGCAGGGGGGAGACTGTGAGATCAAAGGAATCAAAGCGCTCCTCTCCGCACTTCAATCAGGGAGAGAGGCAATTAAAATATGAATTAATCTAAGTGAGATGAAAATGCAGTTGTAGAACAAGAGCATCTCTATCACCTTGAACCTGCACTGAGCACAGTTTAGCTTCTGTGATTAAAGGCATTTTCATGCCATTAAAAGCCATCCCTTTTAATGTGGCAAACACTGTCAAACTTCCCTGCAGCCTTGGTGGAGACTGCCTTCTCCTCATTTCTGTCCCTTGATCTTTCCAGAGTACTGGGAGCTGATGGGGAGGGGGTGGTGGTGGCTCTTAGGAGGGGACATGGAGGGCTTGGGGGATGATGAAAGTCCAGGATCCTGAGCTACATGGAAAGAGCCATCATCACCTGTGTCCCTTCTTAAACAGGTCTCTACAGAGCTGGGAAACCCCATTCCTGGCTCTCCTTGATCCCTTTGGCCCTTCTGGGTTCCCAACTGTCTCTTTGAAGGGAGGGATAGCTGTAGTATTTACTTCCAGAATTTTCCTTCTGCTTCTCTATTGCCTTAAGGATCCAGGATCCTTAAGGGTTGTCTTAAGGAGGAGCAAGGCTGTGACCCCAGAGGAGAGGATATATGTGAGGGAGTGACTGGCACATTGAGCCATTGGATCTTCCAGGCCAGCCATTCATGCCATGGCCTTGGATTTGCTTACTTCTGTTGACACCCTACATCCGACTTTGGCTTTTTCTCCGATTTCCAGCTGTATATTCTCTTCTTGCTTTCATCCATAGTATTTGTCAGTCTCGGGGTTTGAAGCATGGAACTTAAACAAACTCATCCTGAATCCCCTTTTCCAAAGCAAACTGCCCTGCTCCATCCCGCCCTTGTGGATTGCTGGCCTGTCCTGATCTGAATTTAAGAGGGTCTCTCTCTCTTCCCTTCTCTGACTCTCCTTAGGGACGAACTAGTGGAAATTAGAACCAACAGCAGTGCCTGCTGTAAGAATAACTTGGGAAAGACCACCCATGGAGGTTGGGAGGTGCACTGTAGGTGGGATAGTGGCCCGCGGGAGGTTGGTAGCCTGAATCTGATGGCTAATGCAGCTTCTTCTCTTGCTGTCTCTAGAAACCCCTGCTCAGGCCATGCAAGACACAGGTCCCGAGGACACCTCCGGTTTAGCAAACAAATCATCTCTTACTCCAAGGCCTGTAAAGAGATGCCCAGAAGCTTCATATTCATACACACTTAAAGTACAAAGGGCAGCACTCTGGTCTACACTTGCAAACAGTGTAAGGAGCCCCAACATTTTGAAACGTCCTCAGAGTTGGCCACAGCATTCTGATGTAGACCATGCAAGGCAAAATCCTTTGCATGTTTTGTCTCAGTCTCCCCAACATGCCAAGAAGCAGAAAGTGCCCTACCGTGCTGCCGTGTCACACTTCTTTGGGCCTGCCCCTCTGTAGGCTGCTACTCTTTCAAATTCATTCCCTGTCGATGTGTTTCACCGTAGACAACATCACAGGCAGTTAAACCCAAAGCCCCAGAAAACCCCCGAGCAGCCAACCAGCTTCTTGTTTCCACCCCAGACCCACCCTGCCTGGCCCCTTGGGTCTTCAGGGGGAGACAAGTCTTCTAGGTAGAAGACAGTGCCAGCCGCCAGGAGAGGTCTACGAAGGACCCTCCTCTTTCATCTGGAGGCTTAAGTAGAGTCTCCAAAATTCTTGAAGTTACAACTCGAGGAAGGAGGAGAGTATGGGGCTCCTCGGTGTCCATTCTAATCTGTGTGCCCATGTTCCCACTTGCCCCCTCAGTGCTACTGTATCTTAGTAGGTGCAGGGGGCAGAGGTGCCTTCCTAGGTGCTCTGCTTCCTGCTGCTGGGTTAGAAACCCTAATTCTGCCAACCTCCAGTTTTGCTTTCCACTTAGTGTCTTCGAAGGCCACCACATATAATCATGATTAATGAGCTTCATTGTGATCCCAACTTCATTAGTTGCAGTAGCTATGTGTCCTTAGCTGGAGGATAACAGTGCTGCCTACCTCGAAGGATTTTTTTTCTGCAAATTAAATGAGACAATATATGTAATATGCATATGTATATTATGTAATGTACATAAATGTGAGCTATAATTACTGTTATTGTATTATTGTTACACTCACTGCTACTTTGACCATGACCAGGTCCTCCTCTTGGTAACTGATTTCTTTTATCAGTGTGGGGTCCTATCTCTTGGTTTGGGCTCCCAAGCAGGGTGCCACCCACCCGTTCACCCCTGCAAATGACCCCACCTGCCCCTATTTGGTCTACATGTCACTACTGGTCTCTCTGTCACTGGCCTGGCCACTGCTGCTCACAAACATTATAGCACCTAGTGGTCAGCTGGCTCGAGTCGTGCAATTTTGTGCATTTCTCATCCATTGGCTTTGTGTTTCGGTCCTCTCAGCCCTTCATGACCTGTCAGACTCAGCCTTGGGAAATCACTGCATGAGGAGCCCTGCTTCTTTCTTTAGGACACTGAACTCTGGGAGAGTAGATACTCTGCCTCTGAGATTGGGACCAGAGCTTTAGTTCCCACAGGTTGGGTGGCCTTCTACCCATGTCATAGAAGGGTAGTGGACACAGAAGGACCTGGAATGGAGAACACTATCCTCTCTTTTCTCTAGCTATGAATAGAAAGCCGAAACCTGATCAGTGGCTAGCTTGGAAGGATCTGGCATTCTAGAAGCAGCAAGTGAAATGTGCCAACATCACTGCAATTGATAACTTGCTTATCATTCATCAGGAAACCAAACCTAATCTACATGGATTTCCTGCAACACGAGACTCCAGCCACTGCACCCCACGTGTGCATGTGTGTGTGGATGTGTGTAGACACACGCGTGCACACAAGTACATGCGCAAGTGGGCTATCCGAAAAGGAGGATGCTCCCGTCATCAGTGAGATAGATTGGGGGCCAGAATTGATTTTCCATAGACAAATGCTTTACATTTTGGTAAACCCTTTGTAGCATCTTAGTCAAATTAAACCAAGCCCTCTGAAGTCAGATTTATAGTCCATAGGATTCCACTTAACTGAGACAAGCAATCCAATTTAAGGGCAATTTAAAGAGTATTTCATTTGGAGACAGAACCAATCCTTGTCAAGGCCCTGGAGGTAGCAAGAAATCTTCCTCCTCTCATTTGCTGAGAAGCAAGTGCTGTCCAGGCCATGGGGGCCGAGCAACCCCTGAAGCGCAGTGAGTAGCTCAGTGCAGTAGATTTTATGCCTCATGTTCACTAAAGAGGAACTGATCAAAAAGAGGGGATAGGAAAGAAGGCAGGGCCTACCTCCAGCACTCAGAGCTCCCTAACATAGGAAGGGATGTTCAGTCCAAGTGCACAGATCACTGTGAGATGCTTCCCCAACCCCGGCTGCAGCTCCTATCAGAGCACAAGACTCAGGATCTGAGCACTGGCTGGATTGCCATCCCCATTTGTCCCCCTGAATGGCACCCGTGAGCAAGGTGCAACCTGTGCAACTGTGCACGGCAGCCCTGGGCAAATGACATCAGGAAATTTACATGCACATGTTACTTTCCTTAATGCTCACCATGCTAGGAGGTTTTAATTACGGCCCCCATTTTACAAATACAGATAGCTGGGAGAGAGTAAGCACGATGTTCATACAAATGTAGACTCAGCTGGGATTCTAATCTAGGACTTTGTGATTCTAAATTCCAATCTTTCTCTCCTAATTCACCATGGACTGGGAGTTCAACCACAGGGCTTGAAATTTTTTTCCAGGGAAAAAGGAAAGACTGGAAGTTCTGAGACTCAAATCTTTGGAGGTGCTTTTGAAAAGAGGAAGCAGATATTGTCAGGTTGGCCATCTGGCTTCTGCTACAAGGCTCCTAGTTAGTCATAAGGAACTCAGCTTTGCTGTCTACAAAGTTCTGCCTTACGTAAAGCTGAAACCTTCCTCTCCATGACCCAGACAAATGACAAGATTAGTGCCCATGGATTGCAAGTCCATTTTCCAGAACTCATGGCAAAGCTGAACAGAGAGAGAGAACTGAGACAGCCACTGCTTCCCCTCCCTGTCTTGGTTCTGCTCTGGAAAAATACAGCAAAAGCCCTTTTCTTCCCCATCCTACTGGGTGTGAGCATCAGAGATGAAGCAAGTGCATGACCACACTTGCAACTAAAATGAGGAAATTAAGAAAATATATTGAGTTTTTAGTTTTATAAGTTTCTGTTATCCATTGTCATATATATACAACAGTATATTGTTAACATGTTTACATGCAAGTTTTAACACATTGAGTTTTCAATATATTAATTTTTAAGAAAATTTATTTCATTTCAAGAAATTTTATGCTGAGATTAAAATTCTTTTGGGGCATCTGGGTGGCTCCTTGGTTGAGCGTCTACCTTTAGCTCAAGATGTGATCCCAGGGTTTGGGATAGAGTCCTGCACTGGGGTCCCCGCAGGGAGCCTGCTTCTCTCTGCCTGTGTCTGTGCCTCTCACTCTGTGCCTCTCATGAATAAATAAATAAGTAATCTTAAAAAAAAAAACCTCTTTTACTGTGTTGTTTTTAAAATCCCTTTATTAAAGAAGGTAATCGATAGCTGTGTGTATGTGTGGTTTTATTTTAGCTTATTTGTGTTTTGTAAATCCTGTACTTTGAAGAAAGTTATAGTTGTCAAGTTTTTGTCAGTATCAAAAACATGTGTGTATGTGCGTATGTGTGTGCTTTACACTTACAGGCCTATGATTCTAACATCATAGGAATCATTGTCTTTGACGTACAGAATTAACATTTACTGACTGCCAGCCCTATTATTTTAATACATCACTGAATTCTACTCCAGAAACCAATATTGCATTGTTAGGTTGTTAGGTTCACTAACTAAAATTTAAATTAAAAAAAATAAATTAAAAAAAATATTCACAACAGCCCTGCAAGATTAGCATCTCTGATTCAAGATAATGCCATTTCTCAAAGAATTTGTGCATCTTTTTAAAAAAAGATTTTATTTATTTATTTAATAGAGAAAGAGAGCAGAAGCACAGACAGTGGGAGAGTGAGAAGCAGGCTCCTGAGCAAGAAGCCTAATGTGGGGCTCGATCCCAGGATCTTGAGATCATGACTTGAGCTGAAGGCAGATTCTTAACCCATTGAACCACCCAGGAGCCCCAAATTTGTGCATCTTGTCCAATCTCTCATAGTTATGGAGCTGAAGATCTGAACGCAGGCCCTCATGGTCCCCAAACACCAGCCTCTTTCATTTGTTCTTTTTGTTGTTTTTCACTTGACCACAACCTTAATACCTTCCTTTATTCCTGTAGTTCCACAGTGGGGTACTCAGAGGAAATTTGCTGGCGTCAAATATAATCAGTA
Source organism: Canis lupus familiaris (assembly GCF_011100685.1). Taxonomy (NCBI): domain Eukaryota; kingdom Metazoa; phylum Chordata; class Mammalia; order Carnivora; family Canidae; genus Canis; species Canis lupus. The sequence goes on along the minus strand of NC_049227.1, from coordinate 4,588,997 downwards.
AATTTTCATTAATCCTTTCCCTGGGTGTCCGCGATATTAAATATATATGGCTGTAGAAAACATATCTGACCCAGTCGGACAGATGTTTTGGAGTCTGTAATTCAATGCAACCGAAAAAGAGTTACTGGCAAATTAAAATCCCCTTCCATAGGCTTCTTGGTTTGCTTAGATCAGTGATTCTTAAAAATGTTCAGGTCCACTGGAAATTAGACAATTTGCCCACAAAGACAGGCATTTTGTCTTGTTTTATTCACTGCTATCCTTGCTATACCAAGACCATAGTATAAACACTCAACAAATAGCTGTCGAAAGAATGAATAAAAATAGACTCATTTGAGTATCTGATAAAAGCTATGGACTACCTTCCCAGAAAATTGCAGAGAGGCCCATGGGCAACACAACACCATGCATGGCGTTCAGGTTCAGTGACCCCTCAAAGCCTCTCCATGAGACACAAAAGCTTTAGACTATACTCTCATGACGAAATAGCTCTTGACATTTTCTATGATGGAGAAGAGGACGGCCAGTGGGCTCTGGACTCTTTCTTCCATGCTGATGGGCACCTGAGTGGTGTGAGGCCATCCACGCTTTGGATCACTCCTTCTTGACCTATTTGATCTGAACATCCTGGGCCCTTCTGAATCTAGAGTAAGAAGAGGAATAATAGCCACCACTCAATGAGATTTTATAATTTGCCCGGCACTGTGAGATGCATTTTACATATGATTGATCTGATAATCCACCTGTCAACCTTACCAAGTAGATCTTGTTAACCCCATTTTTCATTGTTTAAATTTTTATTTTACCTTTCAATTTATTTTTTATTTATTTTACCTTTTGAGGTACATTGACATACTACAGTAGTTTCAGATGTACACCATAATGAGTTAATATTTGTATGCACTGTAAAATGATCACCACAATAAGTATACTTAACACATCACTGTGTTGCAAAAAGTTGCAAAAAGGTTTTTTGTTTTTCATTTTTCTTGTGATGAGGACTTTTAAGATATGCTCTCAGCAGGGCTCCTGGGTGGCACAGTCCATTAAGTGTGGACTCTTGGTTTCAGCTCAGGTCATGGTCCAGCATCATGAAATCCAGCCCCATGTCTGCAGTCAGCTGAGAATCTGCTTAAGAGTCTCTCTCGGACCCTCGATCCTGGGATCGAGCCCCACATTAGGCTTCTTGCTCAGGAACCTGCTTCTCACTCTCCCACTGTCTGTGCTTCTGCTTTCTCTATTAAATAAATAAATAAAATCTTTTTTTAAAAAGATGCACAAATTCTTTGAGAAATGGCATTATCTTGAATCAGAGATGCTAATCTTGCACCCCCTGCTCACACGTGCTCTCTCTCTCTCTCTCAAATAAATAAATCTAAAAAATATATATATACCTGTAGCAACTTTTAAACATGTAATACCATTACTATTATCCATATTCACTGTGCTATACATGATATCCCCATGACTTATTTTATAAATGGATGTTTGTACTTTTAGACTCTCTTCACCCATTTTGCCCTCCCCATCCCCAACAAACCACCAATCTATTCTCTGTTTTTTCCCATTTGTTTTATTTTCTTAGATTTCACATATAATTTACATCACAGAGTATTTGTTTTTCTGTCTTATTTCACTTAGCATAATGCCCTCAAAGTCGATCCATGTAGTCGCAAACAGCAGAATTTCACTCTTTTTTATGGCTGAATAATATTCCTGTGTGTATTTGTGTGTGATCATATTTTCTTTATCCATTCATCCTTCAATGGACACTTAGATTGTTGCTTCCATGACTTGGCTATTGTGAATAATGCTGCAGTGAACATGGGAGTGTAGCTATCTTTTCAAGTTAGTGTTTTCATCTTCTTCAGATAAATACCCAAAGATGAGGGACACCTGGGTGGCTCAGTGGTTGATTGTTTGCCTTTGTCTTGGGGTGTGATCCTGGGGTTCTGGGATCTAGTCCCTTATCGGGATCCCCACAGGGAGCCTGCTTCTCCCTCTGCCTGTGTCTCTGCCTCTCTCTCTCTCTCTCTCTCTGTGTGTCTCTCATGAATAAATAAATAATATCTTTTAAAAATAAACAAATAAATACCGAGAGGTGGAAATGCTGGATCATAGGTAATTCTAGTTTTAAATTTTTGAGGACCCCACAGACTGTTTTCCATGGCAGCTGTACCAATTTATTCCTCATAAAAGTGTACAAGGGTTCCCTTTTCTCCACATCCTTGCCAAGAATTGTTATTTATCTCTGTTCTTCAGATGGAGAAACTGAGGCCCAGAGAGTTTAAGGTTAAGAAATCTTGTGAAGACCACACAGCTAGAAAATGCTGGCAAAAGATTTAGGCCCTTGTCTACCCAATCCCCAGCCTTTGTTTTTCTTGGCATGCCTGATGACCTTGGTGCTTGCAAGCTGTCCAGAAACTGGAAAAGCTCTAGGTCATCAAGTCTAGGAGGTGGAGAGTACAGATGTGCTCCCTGACTAGACATACAAGCCAAATAAGCAGATAATTGAAAAAAACCAAGTAAGCAAATGAGCTGTTTTAAGGTACAAAATTTGGACCTTAAAGGTGTTACGTTTGTATTTTTTGAATTTTTTTTATCTCTCCTTTTTTCTTTTCTTTTTTTTTCTTTTTTTTTTTTCTTTTTTTTTAGAGAGACCGAGAGCATGAGTGAGGTACGGAGAGGCAGAGGGGAGGGAGAGAGAGAATCATAAGCAGGCTCACTGGGCTCCATCTCATGGCCCTGAGATCATGACCTGAGCTGAAATTAGAGAGTCGGACACTTAACTGATTGAGCTGCCCAAGGTGCCCCTGTTTCTTGGATTTTAAATGTATTTTCACTTGTGCTTTTCTTAAAAGTCCTATATAAAAATTGTAGTTTTAGCTGTGCTCAGAAGAACAAAAGAAAAGCACTACCATCATTTAGGAGGAAGGTGGCCACGGGACAAGTGAGGCCAGTGCAATAAGATTTAATCTCCCACAATTCTGGCTTTTCAGGATGTGTCCAAAATCCAAAGTATGTTGTTCGAAGAGATGCAGTACATTCAGACTCCATGGTCAAGGGGCTCCAACTCAATGGGTGGGGCAAGAGTCAAACTGAGGAGCCTTGTTCCCTATTTGAGCACCTGGGTTCTATATCCTCATTCCTGGGGAGGGAGATGGCCAAAAGCAAGTAAGGTATCAGAGCCCCCATAAAGATGGCTGGGAACAAGACCACAGTTCCATTCTCAATCAGATCTAATATGGAAATCAGATGACATGATTGGGGCACACATGTTGAGGGCTATGGATGGATGCAGCTTCATAGGCTCTCAGCTCCCCAACCAAGTTATGCTAGATACACTAATACACTAACAAAGATGGTAAGACCACTCCTGTTATTGAGATCTGCTTCCTAAGGTGCAACATGTCCTAGTCTGGGCTGGTCAAGAACTGGGCAGAGCTAGGAATTCAGGTTCTGGGCCCCAGGAACTTCCTCTGAGGCAAAGCCTAGGCTGGCAAGGATAAGTAGGTGCACCTGCTTATCAGATCCTTTGTTCTGCACTACCCCAGAGCACTGTTCCTACTGGATTCCATCTGTACCTGAGGCAAGAAAGGGAGATTATTGGAAGATGACAAGAAAGAAGGCTAAAAGGCAAGAGCATTTCACTGGAACATATTTGATAGTCAGACCTTGAAAATCCAGAGCCAGTTGCTTCCATGGCTTGGCAAAATAGTGAAAGTTGAAGAACACCAGGGTCCAATGTGTTTTGTGAACTGGGGTCTCCCGACAGCCATTCTTACAGTTAAGAAGAGTTCCACAGAGATACAAAGGGAGTCCCAAAATAAGATTTGGGTTCAAATTTGACTTGATAGATTGCAGACTTATAAAGTTTTTATTTTTATTATGAAAGATTTCAAACACATACAAAACCAGAGGGCCAACAGTTCAGTGAAGCACCATGTTGTCTCAGGAACCAATAGATTTCTGTCAATCTTGTTTCGTCACCCTACTATATTTTTATTGCAATTTTTAAGAACTTTTTTCTTGATGCCTTCAAATGCATCCCACAGAAGACATCCCAATAGGGACAAGTTGACTCATGTTTAACATAGCCATCATCTTTTTATAGTTGAAAGAGCAAGGAATTTGTGGACAATATAATCTGATCCTTTATTTTCAAGAGAGTGCAATTTTGAGTCATACACATGCAAAGGAGAGAAGGGTCACCACCGGCACACCAAGTAGACTTGAAAAAGTCTTTCTTTCAGTCTGGCAATGCGGGTTTCCTGGGATGTGTTGAATCAAGCTGTATTCCCCAAAGTACTTGGGTCTTTTATATTAGTTTCACTAGGGTAGTTCTGGTTCATACTTGTAGCAGAGCTTGGTAAATGAGAGGCCACCTGAGAAGCAATTAAACTAAACCAGGAAATCTTTCCTGTTCATTTCATCTTGTCCTTAAATAGTTTACACATCAATTGAACTGGGAAGAGCTCATGGTGCTTTATGGTGATTACTCCAGTAGGGGTCAGCGCCTAATGAGTTGGGTACTTATCTGTGACCCCGACAAGATGACTGTAAATGAACAGATAAGAGGACCACTGGGACTCATTCTCAAAGCTGCCCATGGAATGAAGATAACAGAAGCTGATGGAATTAGGTAGACTGAAAAGCAGAGCTGGTGAAGTTAGGTAGTTTGAAACACCTAGGGTATTTTAGTTAGAAAAATAAGGTGCTTGATTTACTCTTGACAAATTACGAGATACCTATTTGACACATTCTTGCTTTTGGTACCACACCTTCCTTGTCTTTCTTCACAGTACCTGGTAAACTTGTGGTTCCTGTCAAGTGATTCTATGGAGGTGGGTATCTTTACTTATTACAGAAGATGTGTGTCAATTTAATGGAACTGACTGCATGTACCTTCACAGCAGCTGACTGAAAAGGGGAAAACAAAACAAAATCTTAGTGGGGCACTGTGTGGCTCAGTCAGTTAGGCATCCGACTCTTGGTTCCCACTCAGGTCTTGATCTCAGGGTCGTGAGATGGAGCCCCACATTAGGCTCTGTGCTCAGTGCAGTCTGCCTGAGATTCTCTTTCTTCCTCTCCCTCACCTCCTCCACCCTGGCTCACTCATGTGCTGTCTCTAAAAATCTTAGTAAAAGTGTGTTTACAGAGTAAATGATAAAATTGTAGCAACACATTGTATGAGATGATCAAAATTCTCAATAATTGGCAAAATAGACACACAATCTCCTCCCCCCGCCCCCATTTATTAGCTATATTATCCAGGTCATTTGGATTTTTTTTCCTGTGAGATGTTAGTATAACAACCAAACAAATCTCAGTGGTTTGCAGCAGCAAATATTAGTTTCAAGTTTATGGGTTGAAGTTTTGCTGTGGCTTGGCTGATCTTAGCTGGGCTCAGCTGGGCTACATTACATCCAGGTTTGCTCCCTGTATTTTCATCCCAACATCTAAGCTTAAGGAGCAACAGCTTCCTGGGGCCTATTTTTCTCATTACAGAAGGCAGATGTTCAATAGGGCTGGTGGAAATTTGATAACTTCTTCAACCCTCAGCTAGTTATCAAAGTAAATTGCATGGTCAAGTTTAAAGACGAGTATCGATGTACACACTCTATAGACTCCAGTGGAAGCTACTACAAAGTCATAGGCCAAGAGGCATGGAAATAGAAATTCCCTTCTGAGAATGAGGAGTTGGGAACACTAATTCAACCTCCCACAACCACCATAAAAACAGCCAATTTCTGCCAAAATTGGCAGAAATCTGTGTTGGTGTCTCGACACAACTTAATCGATCTGCTCACTTGTGGCCATTTTGGTAAGACAGAGTGCTCTCCAGGTCTGGGTAGCCTTATCCTCTGGCTCCTTTGACAATGGCACCAATGATTCTATTTACACGCCATCAGCATGGAATGAGGATGGGATTTTCCTCCTCTGCAACAAAGCATCAATTACGGCTCTCACAGAGAGAAATAAGTCAGGTAGCAAGCACACAAGAGTCACAAAAGCAGCACTACTCAGGCTAAAGTATATTATTTAATAGAAAGGGTGTTATTTTAGTTGAAAAGTTTGAGAATGCAAGGGCTGGACTCCAGTGGCAGTTAATTTTCAAGATAATATTTGCCTCTTCCTGGGTGACTAGAGAGAAGCCAGCAAGTTCTACAGGCTTGACACCAGGGCCAGAGCCATTTCATCTCGTGCTTCATTAACTGGTGCCCGGTTAGAGAGAAGACGTGAGGCAGGTGGACTGTGGGGATGGGCTAGAGTGACAACTTGTGTGCTCGTCTGCTCACCCCAGGTGGCTCATCTTGCCTGAGACGCAGCTCACACACCCAGGTGCCTTCAGCTGCCAGAGCTATAAGAAGACTGAATGGTGCTGACTGGGCATCAGGAAAACTACTGCAGAGGCATGACGATTGTTGGCCACTGACACTCAGCCTTGGTGTCAGGGTGATGGTACAATGGGGGGTAGACTGAGATCTCATGGAAGGCACAGGCCAGTCCAGAAGACAAGCCTTTCATTAACTAGTTTCAGCTACCTACCAAGTGAAAATCTGAAGCCTCTGTTGCCAGATATTAGAAATTTCCAGGAGAAGCCAGAAATCTAGATGAAATCTAATTTTTTAAATGTTGACAAGGATAATAAATTTAAAAGAAAGGAAGAGAAGAAAAAAGAAAGAAAGAAAGAAAGAAAGAAAGAAAGAAAGAAAGAAAGAAAGAAAGAAAGAAAGAAAGAAGAAAGAGGGGGGGAGGCAGAGAGGAAATCACTTGGCAGTCAAAAAAACGTCCTTCACAAGCCAAGGACAGCCAGGATGGCCAGTCTGTGACTTCAATGTATGAGGTGACACCTGTACCCCTTTGAGAGCTGGAAATAGGGAGACACTGAGGAGGGAACCATACAGCGACTCCCAGCTTCTCCTGAGTCAGACCATCACCCTGTATCCTCATTATTTTGTAAGAAGTGACATGAATCCCATAAATAGCAAACCCGAATTCAAACATAAATACACAAATGCATTTGAAAAGAAAAGCATCCATGATTAAGTAACTATCCACCCTTTGAATTACCCACACTACTCCTCCCAGGAACGGGGAGAACAGAATTTAAAATCAGTATTTAATTTCGGATCCACTAGCACCGTGAGAAGAATGAGCATGAGTTTATGGAGTGTCTAGTGTGGGTCCACACAGCGCTAGGCACTGCGTGGACTATAGGGCAAGGGCAGGCTCTTCACGTCCCGTGGGGACCCCAGTATAAAGGACCATGGGGACAGCTAGCCTTGGCTCCATTCACATTGTCCCCTCCTAGGCTGTGTGCTTCAAACAGGGACCTCATCTCCTAAGCCTGCCCTTCCTTACAGCAAGCTGAGGAGTTCTTAAACATGTAGAATGAATTCATGATAGATCACTACAAGCCCTAGTTTCATACCTGATACAACACCGATGAGAACTTTGTAACATCTCTGTGCCTCAGTTTCTCATCTACATAGAGGAAGAATAATAGTTTCTGGATCAGAAAATTGATAGAAGAGGGTGCCTGGGTGGCTCAGTTGGCGAAGCATCTGCCTTTGGCTCAGGTCATGATCCCAGGGTCCTGGGATTGAACCCCACATCCAGCTCCCTGCTCCGTAGAGAACCTGCTTTTCCCTCTGCCCCTCTGCCCCCATTCATGCTCTCTCTCTTTCAAAAAATAAAATAAAATATTAAAAAAGGAAAAATGATATAAGAAGCAAATGAGATAATGTGCCTACAGTACTTAGAATGTAGCTCAACGTATAGTACTACTCAATATGTATGTATATTGAGTAGCTAAATATATATAAACATAGTAGCTACTTTTTCAATACTTATTACTATTATTATGTAGATTCATTACAGGAGGAAAAATAGATCAACACTGTAATGGTCTTTCACGTCCCAAATAAGATGTTTTTCATCAACAGAATGCTCTTTATAATCCCAGGACCTGGCTGGACCTTTGGCTCACACCTTTCCTGTGGGTGGAAGTAGTAATTAAGTGCTTTGGTTTATAAGAGAGAAAATGAGACCACCTTCTCTCTGGCTCTGCCCTGTGCGGATGGAGGTGGTCACCGTAGAAGCATAGGAATTACTGTGAGCTCAAAAGAGCGGAAGCCGCATGTATGCTGTCTTCTCCCACACCCGGAGGACCAGACCTATGGAAGATGTTCTCTGCGTCCATCCAGACAAGCGCACACACACACAAGATGAATGGACTAAGCAAAGGTAGGAGCCAAGAGCGGGCAGGAAGGCAGCCTGGCCTCCCCAGATTCCAGCGACCTCCCGCTCCTGTTCTTCTGGAGGCCGGTTCTACACTGGAATTGCAGAAGGGAGGACCCTTGGATGCTCAGTGCATACAGACCCTTGGGAGGAGGAAGAGGAGTTGGTCCGGGAAGAAGGGCAGTCAAGGAAAGAAGAAGAAAAAGAGCTCCGTGATTGTGCGACAGCCTCACTTCTCGGCTTGGAAATTGCGATCTTTGGGAAGGCTGGGCTCCTCATGTCATCAGCCACGTGTCTCGGGAAAAGGCTCAATTTCACTTGGTCCTCAGTTTCCCCATTGACAACAATCCCATTTAATTGTCTGAAAGGTGCTTGGAGATTCCTGCAAAGAGTGGCACTCCATAAAAACAAATGATTCTCATTATCCTGTGGGCTCTGCGCTCCCGGCATCCAGGCAGCTAGTGCAGTCAGTGTCTAGATGTCTGGGATGGATGTGGCCTGGGAGAGCAGTTAAGGAGGAGAGCGCAGGGGAGGCATGCAGGCTGCTAGGGCACCGAGCAGAATGGCAGTTTTCTGGTACTTGCTTAATCGAGAGCCCCTCCTGCTCCTACTCGGGAGGAAAAGCTGGCAAAAAGCTTTGTGTAATATGAACAGAGTCCGCAGAACAGTGAGGGGAGCTATGACACAGGCCTAAGTGGGGCTCAGTCTGGGGGAGGGTTCAGCGGAGACACGGGGATGCCATCTGCTGCCTCCCTTCCATTACCTGGCTGAGAAAGGGCTCCCCATGGTGCACAGCCTGTTCTGGAAGGAAAAGTCTGAGAAACAGCTGTGCTCCACCCTCCTCAGGCAGCCGGTCAGCTCCTTTCCCTGGGCCCCCTGGGAACTGTGTAAGCTGCCCTGCAAGGGGATGGACCCGGGCATGTGGAGGGGTCAGGGCAGGTGGGCTGCCGAGTTGCTAAAGCCTCGGAGAGTCTAACTCCAGAATGCATCTGGGTCAGTGGACAGAAAACGAACAAGAATAAGAGAGGTGATTGCAAATACAGGCACACGCGTGCACACGCACTCCAGGATGCGTGTCTATGCAAACAGGAACACGTGCATGCACCCAGACTGGGAACGCATCTGCATGCAGAGTTGCAGAAGGTTATGGACAAGAAAGGGAGAGAGGAGTTACAGAGCTGTTGAAGTATTTGCAAGGTATTTTGTTATTCAGCCTAAAAAAATTTCAGGAACCAAAAATTTTAAGTTAAACAGACATTTTTAAAATAGTGCCCTCGACCAATGCACTTTGCACATAGTTGAAACTCTATGTTTTTAGAGGGCAGGGAAGGGCAGAGAGAGAGGGAGAGAGAGAATCTTAAGCAGGCTCCACACCCAGTGCAGAGCCCAACTCAGGGCTGATCTCATGTACCTGAGATCACGACCTGAGCCTAAAATGGAAGTTGGACGGTTAATGGACTGAACGACCCAGGCCCCCTGACACTGTGTTTATTGTACGGATAAACGGGGTAAGGAAGAAAGAAAAGAGAGGGGTGGGGGAAGTCTGGCTGATTTCAAAGCAGAAAATATTCTAGATGATATAAGGATGGTCATGACAGTCGAACTGCTCTTCTTTCATCTTGACTAGCCACAAAGGTAAGTCCCATCTATAGAAATATTAAAAAACAAAAAAGAAATATCTAAGAGGGAGAAGTGTGACTTTGGGTCTGGGATGGCTTGGATGCAATATTCTCTCTTGCTCTATTCTAGAATGCTCTCTTTCTTTTGGGGGGGTGGGGGTGGGGCAGCAGAGTTAGAACCTTTCTTCTTGGCCTTGGCTTCAAGATGTGGCCAAGAAACCAGCTCCTGTGAGCAGGTCACAGCAGAGGGAGGAAGCTGGACCGTGGAAGGTAAAGGACCCACAGAAGGAGACTGAACAGGAACCAGAACTCTGGAACCAGCGCACAGACACCTGCCCCAGAGTTCCAGACTGTTTTTATGCCTCTATTATTTTTCTTTGTTTCTCTTTTGCCTTTCTTTGCTGTTTCGTTAGGTTCTTTTTAACATCTCTGGCCACCTCGGCTACACTAAGGAAAACCAGGGAACATTACTGGCATCCACACAAACACACATACACACATCAATGGATTGGGAAGGATGTAGTTCACTCAATGGGGCCGGGGTGGGGGCGGGGGGAGGGATGTGTTGGGGAAGAACTGGGAATCCAGACAGAGCCCCTCCACCTGCAGAGGGAGAAACTTCAGGAAACAGTAATTTGGACAGCTGTGGTTTCCTTCCTTGAGCATTTCCTCCGCCCTAAACAAAGCCTTAAGATTCTGACTTTCCTTTAAATCAGGGTGGCAGTGCTCGGATAAGGAGTCCCAGAAAATAAGAGAGCGTTGGCAAGGAGCTGCAAGGAAACACAAGGCTAGAAAAATAAAATCAACCTCAAAGAGTTGGTGCCACCTGTAGCCCAGCCCACAAGCACCAGCGGTGGAGATGCAGATACAACCAGAAGACGCGCTCCCTCCGACAGCCACAAAGCAGAGGCGACGGTCAGGATGGGGCCCACACGGCCTGTGCCCTTTTGGCAAACATCTCGTGGGAATAACAAGCACAGGAAAAACTGGACAATTATTTTCCAGGAGATGAGGAGTCGAGTCTCTGCCAGCACTGTCTTGGTCCCCGAGGGCCACCCATCTCCACAGCAACCACCACTTGGGGAGAACACTGCCTTCAAGTTAACTATCCCAGGAAGATATTTAGGCAGAGCTATCAACTCTGCACGGGCAGAATGAGCACAGAAGACGAGCCACCGACCTCACCAGGGTTTCGGGAGGTTGCAGAAATTGGTTCTGTGGTTAGTGCATCAAGGCAGCTGTCAGCACCAATGTGGAACTCCACCTGGGTGACTCTCTGCTGAGTTCCTGCTGGTCCTGTGCCCCGTGAACCCAGGTCCTCGTCCTGGCAATCTGACGGTGATGACAATCATGATAGCAATAGTGACAAGGATGATGGTAAAAGTGGCAGCGATCGTAACAGACACTAACTGCTGAGTCTTCACAAGTGTTTTCTTATTTTGCCTCACACATGCCCTACGAAGTCCTTGCTATTCTTGTCTTCCTTTACTGATGAGGGAAGAATGGCAGCCCAGAGAGGTTAAGCAGCCTGACTGGAGTCACAAAGCCAGGAAAAAGGACTTGATATATGAACCCAGCTCTGGGTAACACCAAAGTCACTTTTTTTTTTTTTTTTTTTTTTTTCCCAGAAGCAAGGATGCTTAAGAAATCAGATTCTGCAACAGACTACCCCAGTTCAATGCTGGCTCAACCCTTCCCAGGTTGGGCAAATCGCTTGATCCATCTGTGCCCAAGTGTCATCATCTGTAAAATAAGAGCAACAATCTCCGCTCCCTCCTGGGACTTTCTGTGAGCATTTAAAGAGTTAATGTATGGAAAGCAGGACGTGGCAAGCTCTCACCTGCTTATAAATGACCTGGGGATCTTGTTAAAATGCACTTTCCGTTTGTTAGGTCTGAGGTGGGGCCTGAGGCTCTGCATTTCTGGGGAGCTCCCAGGTGCCATCAGTGGCAGACCACATGTCCCAGCCAGCAAAGCTGTCAGGCACTTGGACTGGGTCGTGATAATCAATAACGAAGTGTTGGCTGTTACTGTTACTTATTTTAGCCTCCCCCAGCCAGGCCACGTGACTTGTTCTGAGGGTTGTATCCCAGAGCACCCCAAGCCCCTGGGAAGTGCTGGCTCATTCTTCATATGCAAACATAGAGACCGAACAGCCACACAGTTGCAGTCAGCATGGGCAGGCTCCTCCCGTAAACAGCCTTCATCTTCAGTTACCTCCATGAATTACTTAACCACGCACATGAAGATGCTTTGGCCCCCAAAAGAAACCAAGGGGACATGTCTGCTTTTGTTCCTCCTGACCTAAGCAGGAGGGGAACAGGGTGACTGCGTCCACAGTGGGCACAGGGACGTGAGTGGGCAGCAAGACATAATGCACAGGTGTCCCTCTAAGTAAGCTGGGGTGGCTGCCGGCAGGCTGCCCCCACCAGGTGGCCACTTCCCAGTCGTCTCTGCTGCAGCATGGATATACACTTACCCAGGGCGCTCTTTGGCCTTCCTTGGGCCATGTTATTTCCCATAGACTAAGGGTTCTAGAGGTAGAGGGGATAACCCACTGGGAATCTATGACCCTTGACTCTCAAGATCATGATCCAAGAACATTGAGTCCTGGTATTGCCTGCCTCAGTTTCCCATGAATGCTTCCAGGGCTACAGGGTCTCTCCTCTGAGGCCATTTTCTCAAAGGCAGATCTCAACTACAGTGTCCATACAACTGCCCTGCTGTTTGTGGAGTGGGTAGGCACCTGGGAAGATCTTGAACATGACATTAGGGTGTCCACATATGTATCCACAAAGCCCCTCACAGTGCAGATGGAACTGGGGAGGGAAACGTAAGGAGGTCAATGGCCAGGAGCCTAGGGCTCACTCTCCCTGATACCAAGTTCTTGAAAGAAGCCTCGGGAATCCAAGAATTGTAAGTTTATCCAAATCATTAGGAAGCTGTATCTGTCAAGATAGGAAGATTGAAAATATTTAACAGTTCATTAGCTTTCTTTGTGACTTTTACATCTGTAGATGCATGACATATGGGCTTCGGGTTGGACCCTTGTCCTGGAGGCCCAATACCCAGATCTACACTTATCAGCTCATCTGAACATACCAGCTCCCGACTTAGGATAACCCCATTGTTAAATGGGTGGAAAAACAGTAGCTCATGCTTGTTTTAATCTGCATTCTAAATATATTTGGTCATTCATATTTTAAAAGTTTATTTTTTTGGGGGGGTGCCTGTGTGGCTCAGTCCATTAAGCGTCTGCCTTTGGCTCAGGTTATGATCCCAGTGTCCTGGGATGGAGCCCCTCATCGGGCTCCCTGCTCAATGGGGGGCCTGCTTCTCCCTCTCCCTCTGCCCCTTCATCCACTTGCATTCACGTGCTCTCATTTGTGCTCTCTCTCTCTCTCTCTCAAATGAATAAATAAAATCCTTTAAACTTTTTATTTTTTTTAATTTCAAGTATAATTGAATTTATGTTATATTAGTTTCAGGTATACAAGATAATAATGTGATGAATATATAACAATTCAACAATTCCCTACAATACTCAGTGCTCATCATTCTTAATCCCCTTCACCAAGCTCACCCTTCTCCTCACCCACCTCCCTTCTGATGACCACCAGTTTGTTCTCTATATTTGAATCTGATTTTTTATTTTTCTCTTTATTTTTCTCTGTTCATTTGCTTTGTTTTGGGGTCATTCATATTTTCATTTTGTTAATGATTTATATCTTTGTTTATTTACCGGGGCCTCAGTGCTTTTCTTATAAGTTTGTAAAGACTGTCTCTATATTAAGGATGGTCACCTCCATCTGTGTAACAGCTAATCCTAGAGTTAGGTACATGGTGTCTGTCCAATTCCGATCCCCAAGAATAACTACCTGTCTTTAGGAGGAGCCAAGATGGGCAGAGAGTAAAATAAAGTAGTAAGTGAAGAGCAAGTAAAATCTGAGAGATCTCTGGGGGCCTCACTTGATTATAGACATTAAGAGGGGAGTCACTAATACAACAAGGGAATTGGAACCAATTCAAACCAGGAGGAAGAGAGCAAGGAATAAAGACCACAGTAAGGTACCCTGACAGTCCTGAGAGTGTCAACAAATCCCTGCGCCGGTGATTCATGTAAGGGTCCTGCTCCTGGGCATGTACTGGCAGTCAATACCTGCATGAAGAATTGGATTCTCAAACTAAGCTGGAATCTAGCTCGCCGAATGTCCAAAAGCAGAGCCAACTCCTCCCATAAAATGGCCTCCAATTAACAAGGAGTTGATCTTGTTCAATTCCAACCAGCAAGTCACCACCGCAGGGACCTTCATCCCATTTTCTTCTTCAAACACCTAAGCGGATTCTCTGCATTTCTTTCCGATAGTTGGCCAGTAAATGCTTTAATTACAAGTTGAAAGGAATAAAATAAAATCATCTGGTGGAATGGTTTTAATTAGAATTTAGTGAGTCGGGTAAGCAATTAGTGAATCTATGAATAGAGACTATACACACATATTTGTCTCCATTGAGCTTCACTGATTTAAATGAACATTTGACTCCAATTCCTCAAGTTAAACAAAGGCCATTATAATGGTACTACTACTAATAATGTAGCCTGAGCCAACAGAAAAGATGGTTCAAGCTATCACTTACTCCAGGCCCTCCCTGATCCCAGTGCTGGGACTTCAGGGCAGTGACACCAGCCTTAGTTTTAAGACAGCCATGAAATTCTTAAGATTCTTAAGATTGCTGATTCATTTTAAATTAAGCATAGGGAGAGGAGGGAAGAGTGAAAGAAGAGGAGGGGACTATTGTGTCTGAACACCTGCTGTATGCCAAGTACAGAATAAAGAGGGCATGTTCATCTTCCCCCTCCTCCTTCCTCCATGCACCAGCCTATGCCAGAGGCTTTTATTATAGACACAATAAAAAAAAAAAAAAAAAAAAAAAAAAAACCTGCAGACCAGAGATGAAGTCATTTCCCAGCTAGGATGGTATTAAGAGCAGAACACTGGGTAGTCCAAATCCAAAGTTCTGGCACTTTCCAAGGGATTTGGAATCCCTTTGATAGATGATAGATAGATGATAGATAGATAGATAGATAGATAGATAGATAGATGATAGATATCTTTCAAGTAAAATTATTTTATATATATATATATGAAAGAAAAAATGGAATTCCTCTTGGAATACACCAATTTTTACATCTCAGGTGTGACCTCTCCCTCCAACTTGGAGGTAAGGGCTACGGTTTCTAAGAGTGAACTTGGTTCTTCCCACGGGCCAAGCAAGTGCCATGCCACTGATTCTCAATCTTGACTCTGCACTGGAATCACTGTGGAGCTTCAAAAAAACCTAGTACTGGGCCCCCACCCCTGGAGGTTCTGATCTTACTGGACATGGGCCTTTTGTGAAGTTCCCGGGGTGTTGCTATTTTATGTTCAAGGTTGAGCACCACTGAGCCCCATGCACAGCCTATGTTGAGACAGGGTTGGGGAAGTCCCATTTAAGAGACAAAATGTTTCTACTCTGAGCTTTGCGAGTTTGTGGCCACGATGCTCATCTCAGCACATTGGGATCCAGGAGCCAGGCACAGTCTCATACTGGCATCGTGATCTTGACCTGGCAGGTTAATCTGATCCTTAGTTCTATAAAATGAAGACAAGATCTGGTCAGACTAGCATGAAGATTTAAAAAATAGCATTTCCTAGCATGATTAGCAAATGATATTTGCCAATCAATAGCCGATGATGAGTTGTGTAAATGGTGTAGATCTTGAAGGCAGAGACCATACGTGTGTGAATCTCTCTCCACCTGCAGTACCTGGAATATAGTGTAGACTCAGTTCGTGATGTAGTTAATACTCCATCCCTGAATTTTCCTATAGGAGAGCCCCTGCGGGAGAAGAGTTTATGCTCTAGACCTCTGGAAATGCAGTCAGCATCAGTATATATCCCTCATTAACATCTTGGTCCAGTGTTTCTTTGTTAATAGATCTTCTAGAAAACTAAAGCACATAGGTTTAAGATACATCGTGTGCTATCATCTGCTGGAGTCTCCCTTTTGGAGAAGCACAAAACCGATTAGCATATTCAATCCTTGATTGCAACACTTCTTGGTATTGAATGGAGCTAACATTCTATGGGATTCTTGTCTGGGGAAACTCATCCTCGGTTAAGCCCTGCAGTAAAAAGATATTCACAGGAAAGAGGCCAGGGAAATGGCTAGCCACCTGGGCAAGACCTTGCAAGGCACCTGTCATTTGACACAGCTTGGCAAGCAGCTTTCCAGTTCAGACAATCGGTTTTGTCATTTACCCACAGGTTAGCTTTTTCTAGGAAATGGGGTCACAAATACTAAAAGCAAAAGAAATGTGGTAAGGCATAAAAACTCTTCTGATTTTCCTTAAGTCAATCCCATTGCCCTAGCTCTAGAAACCTCGTCTGTAAAATGAGAACAGTATGGCCAGCTCTTGAGCTAGGCATTATTTTAGAAACTGTGGGAGCCATGGGTGCTCTTGGTGCTTTGGAGCAAATACTTCCCACTCTCTGCCTTTTGGGCACAAGGTAGGATCCTGTGTCGTGGCTCCCTTGGGGCAGGATGGATCCCTACAGCTACCACGTTACAAGCTGTGAATGGTATAGGCTGGGCATAGGCCACTTCTGGGCAAGCAGGGCATTGCTGGCGTGTGCTCTCCAGAGCTTCCTTTCTGTCTAGAATGGCCAGCAGTGACATGCAAGATCAAGGCTGTCCGGCCAGCCCGGGTCCCACAAGAAGCAGAGCCCCGCCTGCCGACTTGTGACCAACGTGTAATGTGAGCAAGAAATTAACTCGCCATGTCTAAGCCACTGAGGTTTAGAAGTGATTGCAGCAGGGTCCAGCTTCACGTATGCAACTCAGGAGTCAAGTGAGAGAACACAAACCAAACACGGTCACGGTTCCTGGCTCCGAGGAGGCATTCTTCCTATTTTAGATGAGGAGTGGGGCGCAGTTTCCTGGATCCCTCGCAGCACACATTTGAACACAGATCGCTCCACCCTGGGCAGCAGGTACAGTCAGGAAACAGATCACAGGGCATCAGTGGGGTGCAGAGCATTATATCCAAAGTAGTTGGAAACATTTGTGTCGCAGGGTTTGTCCTGCCTGCCCTCCCCTCTTCCTCCCTCGCTTCCTTCCTGCTTGCCTCCCTGCCTTTCCCTCGGCTTTTCCCTTCCTTCCTTTTTTCTTTCAATGCATGATGCTCCTAGGAAATGTTTAGTAAACTGAACTGGATTTCATACCCTGGGCATCACCTAATCCTGCTGTTTCTCAGGACAAAGTGAAGAAGGAACACAGAGCAGACACCAAAGACCCCAAACCGCAGTGAGCCTTCCCCATCCTTCCCCATCCTCCTTTCTCCCCCCCGAAACGGTTCTAGATTTAGCGCGTCATCCCATTTTACGTAATTAGCCGCATCTTTGCCTCTGACGTGGGATGACAGCCCAGCCCTTGTTTGCATGAGCTTTACAAACACAAACTGGAAATGTTTCTCATTAGCATGCGCTCGGAGCTTCAGAGAAAGGTGAGCTCCACGGAGTCTGTGCAGCAGCGCTGCTGGCTCATTTGTGCAGACACTTGACCTG
Source organism: Canis lupus familiaris (assembly GCF_011100685.1). Classification (NCBI taxonomy): domain Eukaryota; kingdom Metazoa; phylum Chordata; class Mammalia; order Carnivora; family Canidae; genus Canis; species Canis lupus. The sequence continues at coordinate 4,571,530 of NC_049227.1, read as the reverse complement.
TCTGTCTTTCCCACTGGGGACCCATGGCAAACCTTTGTTGTCTTAACAGAAAGCACCGGCTGCTTCCACTGGAGCCAGGATGGGCAAGCCTGCCTCCCTGCCTCGCGCCTTCCTCTACCTGCAGCTGGGGCTGCAGATGTCCACCTGCAGATTCAGCCCACCTGTGGTTACTTCTCTGCGCTAAGGGAGACCCAGAACCAGGGGAGACTGCTCTGGAGTCAGGGCCTGCCCTCCAGCCCCTGCCACATGGGGCTCTGGGAGAGAGTTCCAGCCTCATTTCCTGCCTTGGCTCCAGTTCCAGTCACAGAGTGCCCCCACCTTGTCCTGTGCAACCCCACTCGGTGAGTGGGCCCTGCTCTGTTCTGCTCAGCCCCTCCCGGGGACTGGAATCCCCGCCTTCAACCTTTGCCTCTGTGTGTCCCTCACACCCTGGAGTCTTCAAGGCTGGACTGTAGGGGGCACAGGAGAGGCCCTGTTGACCGAGGTCCCTTCTTGGGCCATCATGTGGTACAATGACCCCAGGACCGGGGCAGGAGGTAGAGCCCGCAGAGGTACATCCTGAGAGATCAGTAACCCTCGGGGGCTCTACCTCTGCTGAACGATAGTAAGCTTCAGTCCCCTCCAAGGGCTCAAAATGAAATCATCTCCAATAGGATAAAGGATTCTCAAGGCAGGTCAGCCTGGAGGCTGTTCCCTTGAGGTCAAAGCTCCCGGCAGGCAGGCGTACCCTCTGCCTTCAAGTGCGATTAGGCCTGGGCTGGGCCGGATGAGGATGCAAAGTGCAGAAATCTGCACGGGGCTTCTCTAACCCTCTCTCTTCTGCTGCAATCATTGTCTGAGTTAGCTAATGGCAGGGTACGGGGACCTCCTACCGAGATTCCATTACCTTGTAATTTTCAGCTTGTTCACTGTTGCAATAAAGCCCCTCTGTCTTATAATTCCCCAGCACTCACGTCTCATCTTCTCAAGAACTGGAGTATAGAAGATGCTTTCTGCTGGGGATTCATTGAGATAAGTTATTGAAGTCAAGCAGAGAGGCAGGCTTCCAGCACTCGGCTATTCATCTCAAAATTTATGTTCATGCTTCCTTTTGAAGGCCTAATGTGATCACAAACAATGTGCTTCCTGTATGTTTAAAAATTCATATGTTTCCTGTACGACGAAGGCAGAGGGGTGAGGAAACCCCCCACCCCCACCCCACCCCACCCCTACAGACACCAAGGGCTCATTAGCAATAAATAGGAAGCTTGGAACAGCTGACTTGATTTTGATGTAATTTCTATGGGACCGAGATGCTACAGTTGCTCAAAGCCACTCGGTGGGGAGGAGTAACCATGTCTACAATGTCTACACATACTCATTAGCCTGGCCCCAGAGGGTGGCCCTGGGATCCATCTACCAGATGATCTCTTTCTTTCTTGAAAACTGCTGCTCCCTCCCAAATCTTGTTCTGTGGTCTCTGTGATACGGCCCTCCTCTCCCCTTTGTGGACGCTGTCCTGAGCCTTAGCCAGGCCACCTTGATGGTCTTCCTGCAACACCCACCCCCTGCCGCCCCCCCGGTCCCTCTCCTTCCACCCTGCTCACTGCCACCCTTTGGGTCCTCCCAGAACAGCATTCTCCTCAAAGTTGCCACTCTAATTGCCAGGGAGAGAAGCAAAGTGAAACATCTCAGGGTGGGATTTGAGGCCCAACTGCTCTGCCTCCCCCTGAAATCCAGCAGCACAGGTAGTGGGAGCTTCCCTGTGAGGGATCCCAGGGAGGCTCCCAGAAGGGAACCAAGTGACTCAGGGGGGCCCGGGGTGGTTCTTCCTCAATCGTCCACTGGACAGATTCCCATAAATAACGTGTGGGGTATTATTGAAGGAAGGGGGGTCCCCAAAGCACAAACTGTCCTAATGCAGAATATATGGCACTTCTATTGACAGGTGGGGTCCTTCCTCCCACATTTTGAATCTATGAGGGCTTATGACAGCTTGACCATAGTGTATGACAAAGGTAACCTTATATGTCTTCTGATGCTCTTGGCTTGCTCTCAGGACTCTTGAGGCTCCATGTAAGAAGCCTGACTACCATGAGGCCACCATGTTATAAGGAAGCCCAAGCCCCACAGATAGGCCATATGTAGATTGATATTCACTGAGCCCAGCTTCTGAGGTATCCTATTCCAGGCACCAGACTAGCAAATACAGAAGCTTCTGGATGACTCTAGGCCCCAACCACTGGAGTCACCCTCAGCCATGTAGTACTTCTCAGCTATGGTCCTAGACCTCCTAAAGCAGAGAGACAAACCATCCTCACTGTATATGTTCAAATTTCTGCCCTATAGAATCTATTCACACAGGAAAAGATCATGATTTTTGGCCACCGAATTTGGGGTGGTTACCTGCATAGCAGTGGTTCACAGAATGGAGAAAGGTAGTCCTTTCCCCGTATTCTGGGTGCCTGAAAAGGTGCTGCCCTCCTCTGAGAATGCAATGGGAGAAAAGCCCTGGACCTTATCGCTTAGACTGTGTTCTCATACAGCAGGGGATGAGGGGCTGTGGGACTTGGGGCAGGTGCTGGGTGGAGAGGAGGCTCACAGCACAGAGCAGCTCCCAGGGAGAGAGGGTCCTGGCCGCTGATACTGTAACAAAAGGCCTGGCCATGAGCTGTGGGTGCACAGGGAGAAAGAAAGCGAGGCCGACGCCAGTGATGGGAGGGAGCAGGCCATATAGGCAAGGTTAATATCATCTGGTTCCATTCAGCCCCTGAGTATGAAATATCCGAATCTTCCAGAACTTCTGATTTCAACTCAGTGCTACTCACCTAGCAGGTACCCGGCATCTACTAAGCAGGAGGTCTGGTGTGGAAGGAAATCTGCAGATGAAGAAGAGGCTACATCTTCAAGTCTGGGGAAATGCTTCTCCTCGCTTTCCTCCTTGGAAAATGAATAGGCTATTTAGAATTCTAGATAGGAAAGCCTTTTCAGGAATCGCAGCCAGAGGAAGCCTGGGACATATTCTGCATTAGGGTTCTGCCAATTGCAAGGATCTCTTATTTTGGACAGGAAAGGCTTGGCTGTCCCCTCTCTGTGCATCATGCTCACAGGAGATCGGAGGGGCTCTGTGCATAAACGCCATCCTCAGAAGGGAATCTCGGCAGCACCCTGTGGCTGATCCCATGGCTTTGCCAGCTGGCTGCAGAGGAGAGACTGGAAAAGCCTCGTTAAACCACACAAAGCCAGCCTAAGGAGCGACAAAGTGGGTTACAGCTGCTTCTCGAGGCGGCTGCGCCTGATTGCCTGTGATTGCCCGTGATCCCCACTCAGCCCGCTGCCAGTGCGCCTGCTGACACAGCCTGTTGTGTTGGAGACCTCATGATTGCAAATTCCCTCTCCACCCCACAGAATGCTCGGAAATTGCAAACATGCCGGTCCTCGGCCAGCCTGCCTGGGAAGGTCACTGCAGTGCTGCCGGGCTCTGCTGCCATTTTACTCATTCACACACGTGCAAACCTTAAATACTCAGGCTCGAAACAGTCACCTGCTGCCGCATAATACTGGCCAGAGCCAGGCCGGGCCCTGTGCAGAGGCTGACAAGGCTACATCCCCACAGAGCAGCACCTCTCTGGCAACCCCAGAGATTCTAATTTTGCTGCTTTGGTGTGAGACCCTGGAGGCAGGATTTTTAAAAGCTCCCTAGAGGAGACAATGTGCAGCTGGCTTGAGAACTACTGCCATGAGAAGCAGGGTTATATTCATTGAGCATCTACTATATGCCAGGCCCTCTATATGATATGCTTTCTTGTTTCTTCAGTAAAATAGCATTTGTGAGGATATTTCCTTTCTGAAGGAGTGAGGGAATGCAAGTGGAAAGAAACTAGAAGCAATTTTCTCACACCACTCCATACCCACTAGAATGACAGACATGAAGAAGACTGGTCATACCAAGTATTGGTGATGAGGCAAAGCGAATGGACCTCTCCTTCATTGCCTGTGGGGGTGCAAAATGGTCTGGCCATCCTGGAACACATTCTGGCCATTTCTTTTCTTTTATTTTTTAAGATTTTTTATTTATTTATTAGAGACACACGTATATATATATATATATATATATAGAGAGAGAGAGAGAGAGAGAGAGAGAGACAGGCAGAGGGAGAAGCGGGCTCCATGTCAGGAGCCCGATGTGGGACTCGATCCCCGGTTTCCAGGATCACACCCTGGGCTGAAGGCGGCACTAAACCGCTAAGCCACCGGGGCTGCCCTGGCCATTTCTTTTAGAGTGAGATGTTCACTTAGGATACGACCCAGAGTTCCACTCCTAGATGTTTACCCAGCTGAAATACCAACATGTCCACTCAAGGATTTGTGCTTGAATGTTCCCAGCAGCTGTATTGCCAGAAATCAACCTAAATATCCATCAGCAAGTGAATGAATAAGCCAGTTGTGTGGCATGCATCTAATACAATGCTATTCAGCACTAACACAGAACAGAATACTGATGCACAGAAAGTGTGGATGAATTTTTAAAACACATCTGGTAAAAAAGGAAAAAAAAAGCCAGAAACATAAGCATATGTATATATATACCAAGTAATTCCATATTGATCAAGTTCTAGAACAAGCAAATATATCTTTTTTTTTTTTTTTTTTGATGGAAAGCAGATCAGTGTTGGTCTGGGGTTGTATGTGGAGGAGACGGGTGACCGCCGAGGGCCAGGAGCATACTTCTGGGGTGACTATGGGAATGTTCTCCAGCACACTTGTGGTGTTTACACATGTTATAAATCTGTCGGAACTCACCAAATTGTATACTTACTATGAGTGCATGTTATTTTTTATAAATCATACCTCAATTGAGCTGAGTAAAAACTAATTCGAGAGGGTGAAACCATCACCAATTTTCACATGAGGAGATCTGATGTTAAAGTCTCCACCCCTACCCCTGGAGGACCCATGGGGGGATAGCATCTCCCAGAGGGGTGGCCCACTAACTGCTGACTCCAGATGGAATCAGAAGCAAACAAGCAACCATCCACAGATGAATGGACAAGGATGATGTGGCATATATATATGATGGAATATTATTTAGCCACAAAAAAGAGCCAACTCTTGTCATTTTTACCAACATGGATGGATCTAGATGGTATTCCGACGCTAAGTAAAACAAGACAGAGAAAGACAGGTACCATATGATTTCATCCATATGTGGAGATTAAGGAACAAGATAAAAAATGAACAAAGAAAAAAAAGGCACAAACTAAAAAATCAGACTCTTAAGTACAAAGAACAAATTGGCAGTTACCAAAGGGGGAGGTGGGAGGGGCTGAAATAGTAAAAGGAATAAAGGTACACTTGCCTCAACGAGGACTGAGTAATGTACAGAATTGTCGAATCACAATATTGTACATCTGAAACTAATGTAACACGTATGTTAATTATATTTGAATTAAAAAAAATTTTATAAAGCAATAGGGGCTGGGCTCTTGGAAGAGGGGGATGCCCCACAAGACAGCAGAAGGTACTCAGGAAAAGCGCTCCTGATTTCTCAATTGTGGTGAGCACTCTGGATTTCTCCCCATGTCCTTAGGCCTCCTGACATCCCCTTCCTCTAGCAGGGAAGAACAAAGGAGTCTCCAACCTGAAAGGGGAAATTGTTTTTATCAGGGATAGTAGAAAAGTTCTCGGATTGAATCCCATGAGGGAGCTTGTTAAAAATATCCATTCATTGACCTCACTTCTGATCCATCAAAACAGATCCACAAAAATGAGATTTATGCATCTGCATTCTTAAGAGGCTTCCAGGAGATTCTGATAGTGTGGGGAAGCACTCTAATGCCATGTTCCCTCCTAGCTCAGCTGCATTTCACACAAAGATGCATTGCCTCCAGGATATTCCTGGTTTTCTCACCAATAGCATGGAATATTTGAGCTTAGAGAGCTTTCTGTGGCCAACTTCAAAACAGGTCCTGGAAGTAAGCCAACCTCAAGTCTCCCTGTGAGCCCTCATGCCACTGTACATTGTATAAAAAGTAGCCTCTGTGGTCAAAGGCTGGTGATCAAGATTCTCGGCACAGCCAACTTCTAGATAGAAGTGGTATTTCCCCTGGGGAAACTGTCAGGATCAAGGCCCTGCGGTGCCTCTTTTTCCTTTTACAAAAATAAAACAAAATATTGTAAGTAGATTATTATATCGAGCAAAGTAGCTTGGAATAGGAATCATAGATTGTTATACATAAAAGCAAGAAACCGTGTGTTCTTAGAATGTTTGTCAATTTCTGGGAGAATCAGGTGAGCAGATATGAAGTTAGGATTGTTGCTGAATGAAGGTCAAAGCTCAGGTTCATCAAATCATTTTATGAAGAGTGCAATAGGACAAATCTTTAATGTGCAAATCTGTGTTTCAGCAAAGCAGAAGAAATCCTGTAGCAGCAGGCCAGGGAAAGGAGCACAAACTTCTTGGTCCTAAGGTCTGCCATCCTTCACCCACCTGTGGCCTGGCACTTACCCATAAGCTTACAAACTATCCTTAGATCCCATATCCCTAAGAG